>NC_142673.1:28504046-28816546 GCF_964200805.1 Pocillopora damicornis
GCTGGTGTCATTCTTTGCTTACATATTTTCCTCAACATGTGCACGCCTGCAAAATGTAAGAATAGCGTCTCTCCTCCAGGCAACTGCGGACGTAAAAAGTTGTTCTGTAACTCTCTCATCGTTTCTTATACTTTGTTTTTATCAACTGTGCCAGGACATTATCAGTCGATCGCACTAATTCCAGACGGAACGAGAAATATCCAAATTAAGGAATTAAGTGGTTTCAAGAATTACTTGGGTAAGTTCAAGTCTGGCTGTAAGTTCATAATCGCTTCTCTATCTTCTATAATTAGTTATTCAATATGATAATTTTATAATTATTCGTGTGCCGCGCCCGTTCATGAACCAGCTTTTACTTTGCGCAATTAAACCTATTTTTTTCACCGCATTTTTTTTGGCATAGCCGTTTCAGTGCTCACTATCTTTGCTACCATCAACAGCCATGATGACAGTTGCCGGCGAAGATCTACTCAACATGGACTTCCGTATCAAACCTCGTTCATTCGCGTTTGTCGGCGCTGGTACAAGGTTTAAATACGTAAGGGATGAGAACGGAAGGGAGAGAATAACTGCACAAGGACCCCTCAACCAAGATGTAGAGTTGCTGGTGAGAAAACAGATCAGCGGTTGTGTTTGATCTACCAAAAACGGAACCGGAAAATCTGACAACACATTTTAATCCTTTGTATCCATGCTGGTCTCCATACAATTATTATATGAGGTTGACAAAGAAAATTGTGTCAAGATCATTTCGTTTCTCATGATCTTAGTGTTTGATTCAGCAAGGATACTAGAAGGTGAAATAAGAAGCTGGTCACTCTTAAGTGTTTAATGGTTCAATGGCAGAGGGAAGGGGATATCCCTTGACTCTAAAAGGGGGACTGGACCGGGAGAAAGAAGAAAGATTCTGGGACCGAAATTAATCTCGACGTCGTCAAATTATGAGTATGTGAATTTTTTTGTCCTGGATTTGTTTTACCACTGATCAATTTCGTGTTTTTCAGTATCTGGTTCAATCATGGAAGGAAGAATACCAAGTCAGGATTCGTTATCTCGTCCCTCGTTTAAAGGAGGCAAACGACGACGATACGAGAATTGAGCGGAGCCTTAAGCAGGACGAAGTCACTTTCCAATGGATAAGGCGATCTTTGGGCTGCTCCGAGACCTGTGGTGGAGGTTGGTAGGAAATTTTTTAACTGATTCATTACAATGGCTAGAAAAGGAACTAAGTTTATTATTATTTTTCTAAATTCAAAAACCACTTTTTGATACTGCAGGAAAGTAATTTGTGCTGCTTACTAGACAAAAATTGTTCGTGATCTTTAACAGGTATAGAGGTACACAGACCAACCTGTGCTCGCGCTGATGACGGATCCATTGTCAGTGACCACTACTGTAAGGGAGAAAAGCCTGATGAAGAGAATTCTGAGTGCAATATTCGAAAATGTCCAGCTAGGTAGTAAAAACTTAACTACTATTGTTTTTCTCGTTTTCCTCGAGTCATGATACCTCAAAGAGCATTTCTTAGTAAAATATGTCTCTCCCTCAGATGGAAAACTGGAGAATGGTCCGACTGCTCCAAGACCTGCAACGATGGAAACCCTGGGAAGAGGACGCGGGAGATAATGTGTGTCGATGAATCTCATGAAATCGAGACGGAAGATTCAGAATCTTACTGCGCAGGACCAAAACCTGCCACACGAGAGCCATGCGCAATGCAACCCTGTCCTGCTGAGTGGGTCACACTTTCGTCAGGTCCGGTAAGTCATTAAGGGAGGGTGTGAGACTTAGTGATCCAGAAATAAACTCCGCCATTCCATTTTAGGTGGCATAATGCATTTTCACAGTGGAATAAGCTGCTTACAGAGATAGCCGAAGTAATATTAATCCCAGAAAGTGTGGGATGGTTAACTTGATCTTATAATTAGCTGATTTAAAAAAAAAACGAAAAGCACGGGAAATGAATTGAAGTTGTAGGGGTCGGTGTAGGAATGGTGTGGAAAGAAGAAAGACGGGAATAGTGGGCTATAGTGGATAGTGGCTAAGTTTCCTACACTGCACGGGAATAGTAGGCTATAGTGGATAGTGGCTAAGTTTCCTACACTGCAGAAATGGGAAGAGCTGCAAAAAGGACTAAATCGCAAGAAATTTCCTGGTGTCTCAGAGAATTGTGCAAGATGCGAAAATTACAGAACATTGCTTAGGCTAGAAAACGCAAATCAGAATCAACTAAATTTCATTGATACAAGTGGTAAGTCGAAACTTTCTTGGAAATCTGACCAAATCACTTTAGTTTTGGTTTCATGACATAAAGTAGAAAAGCATTCTAAGGTCAATACTCATTACGAGCAAAACTTCTTGCTTTTGTTCCAGTGCTCCGCCGTTTGTGGTCAAGGTTTGAGAATGATTGAAGTAAGTTGCGTGAGGACAACCCCATCCAACAAGAAAGTCAAAGTGTCAGATGAAGAATGCACTGGCCAAAAGCCTCCCATTGCGGCCTCGTGTGATTCTGGGATTCCATGTTAATGATTCAGGAGTCTTAGACAGATTTGACGTTGACAGCAATTGAGCTTAAAAAGAACAAATTCTTAATCGTCAACACATGAAACCATTAGTTTACAAATATTATGTTTAGCGTTATAAGTGTTGCAGTATATCTTTCTTAACAAGAACAAGCTAAATTACAAAAAAAGTAGCAACAAAGTATATAAAATTGTTCCTCAAGGAGCTATGAGACAAAAATATGGAGAATGCTACTTCAATGAATGATCATGAGTTATAAAAATAAGGTTGATCTTTCAACTATAGACAGCTTATTGTCCATACCAACCACGAAGAGTTAAAACGAAGACACTTTCGCTAACAAAAAAGCCAGTGATCAGTTAAAGAAGATCACTATTCGATTCATGCTAGGAAACTGTGGCGCTACTTCAACCAATCAGGAAGTTAATGCAAATTGGCGCAACATAATGTATTATGGTTAACGTTGACTTAACATTCCGCGCGCTTTGGACCACTCTTCGATTAAATCTTTGAAAACCTATTTTTGTCATTGCTTTAATGTTATTCAAGATTAGATGTTGCAGTCAACATCAGTGCTGTGCCTACATCTGATCCTAGTGTAAGAGACGTGATGCATGATCGTCTGTCGTGATTCTGACACAAATCAAGTGACTCAGGCGAAAAACATTACGAGTCAGCTGGTGTTCCATTTTCAAAACCTCGCTAACGGCTAACACCTCTCTAAAAATTAAGCACCAAGACAGCCTCTAGCTGCTTTCTCAGGCTTCTTAGAGTCGTAAGAATTTTGGGGAATCACAACGGAAAATCATGTGTGAGAATGATGTCTTAAAGAATCATGCGTGTCACCTTGTATTGATACCCCTATGTATGCAATACGCAACTGGAAAATACGTTAATGATCGTGAGCTGATAAAAGATTTCTGTGAACCAGGCATCATCATCAGATGACCACCATGATGTTGAACGAAGTATTATTTAACAAGGTTGCACGACAAAGTCGCAACAACTGTAGGTTAGGTGCCAATTTTCACTACAGCTGCATTACCGGCACAAGTATCAGTCGAACAGGAACTATTTCCCACTGTCGAAGTGGCAGCCAATTATAACAGTGAAATGGCATCCAGCAACTAAACCAAATTAAGACGAACGTGCAAAATAGTTTGGTTAAACAAGTGCCTTTACAAGTATGCCAAGGAACACAAAGCATCACCTTCATACAGCAAAGTTTAAAGAAAAATGTAACGTAAACAAACCCGGCAGTATATCTGTATATAGCTTCACCAACGTCTAGAGACCTTTCAAACCAATACTTCACTATTTTTTCCCTATCATAGATAAAGATAATTAGCGCAGTTTTCAATTTAGAGTCGATAAACCAAAACCAGAGTAATCAAAGCGACCAATCATAACAAAGGTGCATATTGCCCTTAGCCAATAAGAACTCAAAGTGAAAAAAAGCAAACTGCTAGAGGCGCGGGAAAACGCGAGTGACCAAATTGCGCTTGTTCTAAGTTTTCATCTGATTTGTTGAGAGAAAAGTGTGAGTTTTCTGGACCAACCACAGAGTAAATTTAAGTAAAATCAAAGCAATCCCGGATAATTTTCGACACGGAATTAAAAACTGCTCTATCGACAAAGTACTTGCAGCGCAAGTACTTCAACACACATGAGTGATAAGATAACCGATGTTCAATAAGATAACTGTTAGCATTGAACGCGTAGCTATCAAAAGAATTCCTGTTCTGCACACAAGAGTACCCAGCTTGATATATGATGGCGCTAACTCTAGCTATCATATGGGTGGTATGTGGTTAACGTGACGAGATTAAGGCGCATACTTCAGACTTCACCTAACTGTATAGGTAACTAGCTATGTCTCAGTGTTAAGCGGTTTTGTATTTAAATCATTATTGTTTAGTGCTGGCTAATGATCACAGGCTGCATTCAGGCTTATTTCAAAAACTAATATGCACATTTGTTTTGTTTGGAAAGAAAATTTATTTATTTGAAAAAGGTTAAACAGGGCTTAGATGACAAAGCCATGATGTTCGAGGGCTCGTTGCCACAGAACTTGGTTATGGATTACTGTTCATCAAGCTTCGAACAACTCGAACCTGATTGAAATATTTTCACTGAAAGTATGGATCCTTCTGCCCGCCTGAGATCTGACATTTGGAACCAGAAAAATGAGATTTTAATACACCTATCATAGAATCATTACGAAATGACAAAGGAAATATTGGGCTAAAAAAATAGTCTGATACCTCTCGTACTTGGAGTTTTTTACCGCCAGTTAGCTTTATATCGCATATCTGGGGTACCATCCTTCTTTAAGGGACCACAGGGACCACAGGAAGCTCCACTTGAATCTCCATATGATGAGAGCTGCAAGGGACTATCTCCATAACTGCTGAAAGGAGAGGGTGAGGTAAACTGTTTGTTGACTGCATACCTCATGTCGGGAGTTCCATCTCTCTTCAGTGGGCCACTTGAATCTAGATGCGATGAGAGCTGCAAAGGACTATCTCCATAGCTGCTGAAAGGAGAGGGTGAATCCGCGTATGATGGGAGCTGCAAAGGACTACTTCCATAGCTGCTGAAAGGAGAGGGTGAGTAAAACTGTTTGTTGACTGCATACCTCATGTCAGGAGTTCCGTCTCTCTTCAGTGGGCCACTTGAATCTAGATACGATGAGAGCTGCAAAGGACTATCTCCATAGCTGCTGAAAGGAGAGGGTGAATCCGCGTATGATGGGAGCTGCAAAGGACTACTTCCATAGCTGCTGAAAGGAGAGGGTGAGGAAAACTGTTTGTTGACTGCATACCTCATGTCAGGAGTTCCATCTCTCTTCAGTGGGCCACTTGAATCCAGGTACGATGAGAGCTGCAAAGGACTATCTCCATAGCTGCTGAAAGGAGAGGGTGAGGAAAACTGTTTGTTGACTGCATACCTCATGTCAGGAGTTCCATCTCTCTTCAGTGGGCCAAGTGAATCCACGTATGATGAGAGTTGTAAAGGACTACCTACATAGCTGCTGGAAAGATAGGGTGAGGAAGACTGTTTATTGACTGCATACCTCATGTCAGGAGTTCCGTCTTTCTTTAAAGGTCCACCAACACGCGGGGAACTATTCACCTGAGCACTTGCCGATGTTGATTGTGATGAGTTCAGCAGGCTGTTGGGGTGTTTGTTAACGGTGTAACGCATGTCAGGCTTGCCATCTTTCTTGACAGGGCCAGTGCTTGGTGTTCTGTTACTCTTTAAAGAAGATTGCACCATGGCTTCCTTATCTCTCGTTATTTTAAATCTTCTATCTGGCGTACCTGCCTTTGTCAGTGGTCGCCCTTTGTCATCTTTGTTGATAGTGTAGCGCATGTCAGGCGTACCGTCTTTCTTGACAGGGCCAGTACTTGGTGTTCTGTCACTCTTTAAAGAAGATTGCACCATGGCTTCTTTATCTCTCGTTACTTTGAATCTTCTATCTGGCGTACCTGCCTTTGTCAGTGGTCGCCCCTCCTCATCTCTGCCCAGGGATTGACGGTTTGTTTTGAATCTCATGTCTGCACTGCCATCCTTTTTTACAGCGGGGTTTAGGCCTCGTTTGTTAACTTTAAACCGCATATCGGGAGAGTGGTCCTTATTCTGCAGGCCTAACGATCGCCTGTTCTCTTTAAACCTCATGTCAGGAGTTCCATCCTTCCTTTGACCCCTCCTTGGCGTCTGCACAGCTGGTATCTCTGACTCGAAAAACTCTAACTTCGACGTCAGAAATTCTGGTGTCAGGTCACTGGCAATAGCGTCTTCAAAGCCGTATTGATTAGGGTAGAAGGCTTGCTCAGACTCGTAAAAGGTTTCAGTTGGAGTTGTGTCTTCTTGCAAATGAAACAAGACTTGACTTTCCAGGACATTTTGAACATATTCAACGCACGTAGCACTCTTCATTATAAGAGGATGCTGCAGAAGACTTCGAAGGAACTCGGGACTTGTATTCTCCAGTCGAATGCACTTCAGCAACTCTGGTAGGTAACCTATGCGCTCATCCTCAGCACTAACCCATTTGGCAACCGCGTTAAAGACTTCTTCTTCACAATTCACATTAAGATCGTCGAACTGTATGATCGCTTTCAGATCTTCGTACTCAAGCTCGACGAACTCGTCTTCTTCACTAACGCTTGTAAAGTTACCAATTATGAAATTTTTGGCCTCTTCTTGAAGAACCTTGGTTTCTTTACAATTCTCCTCACGTGCCAGCCACAGGATATTGACTGCATTAAAGCAATCCATCTTTAGACTCAGCCAATCGCAGCAGGCTCTTGCAAGTGCGGGAATCTCATAACCACATCCAGCTTTGAGAAGACCAACCACGTTTTCCCCGTTCACTGCAACATTACCTGTATATATGTACTTCACAAAATCCTCCAAGACATGGGACGCAATCTCCTTTAGACGATATCTTGTCTCTTCTGATGAAGACAGATCATTTGCCAAATTTGTCCACAACACTGGCGATGCTGCTGCGACAACTGGTGCATGGACTTCCTGTGTTACACCATGACCATCGTCTAACAAACAGGAGGTCAACTCAGACTTTTGGTACATCTCGTACAGTTGCGAAAGCAAACCTTCACGGTGACTATTCCACAACACCGACATTTGTTCATTGCTGTTACGGTCACAAAGCTTTTTCAGAGAGTCGATTCCGTGTGTTGCAGCAACCTTTCGAAGGCCATCTACCAGTTCTTGATGTGATGGGAACTCTGTTTTGTAAAGGAAAACACGAAAGGCAACAAGTGCATCTGTGCTCAATCCCTTCAAAGAGAGTTTGCCACCGGTGATATCAAAGTCCCTTCCTGTAAGATTCTGTTTAAGGGTAGGACTGCAGGCAGCAAGCAGAATGGAATGAAGGGGCTCCTCGTAATCTTTGGACGTAGAGCGCAGGACCACGTCTGTCAAAAGTCCTTCATTTGCTTGCATCAAGGCGAGGTTCTTCAACAGAATTTTGGCATGATCGGCCTTTTTAAAAGTATAAAACACTCCGTCTTCGTCAAGAGTCTTGCACTCATTCACGGGTAGATCCAGAAGTGCATACGAAGGATTCATGGCTAAAGACGGATAAATTTCATATATCAAAATTTTTTTTAAGCACAAGGATCTTTAAGACAGAACAAAGGCCGGATTAAGGGAGTTAGTATTTAAACTGTCTTAAGAGAGTATAACTCGGCGCGAGTTCGGCTTTTTCGGAATTTCTCGATCATTTTCGCGGAAATGGTCGATTAACAATGGAACACTATCTAGAGAAAATAGGATGTTCTGCTATATAGCTTTGAATTTGAAAAATTAATCATCTTCGTACCCAAAGTCTTGAATAAATGCCCATTTCTCCATCATGTCTATGAATATTCTATCACAACTGGTAAGCAAGACTCCCAATTTTGGGGTTTAAAAAAAAGTGAGTCACATGTCACAAATTATCTAAACTGTAAAAACATTACATGTACTCGCTATCATGTTGCAGTTGTACACCAGACAATAGAGGACTAATCACTTTGATTACAGTTTTAAACAGCATGGTTATACAAAGGAAGTTAATCATAGTTCAAGTTCTTATTTGGATATCTAATTGTAAAATAAGCGCGGACATAATGCTGTTATACACATTCCTGTCCACCGATCACGCAAGGTTTGCGCAGGTAAAGGCGGATTCCCTCGATATGTTGATTGCTACAAAACGGATCAGCTTCATATCAGTTCTGTTTCTAATCGTTCTTTGCATACAAGTCACGCAGTTAACTGAACTAATAGCCACAAGTTCTTATCCAGACCTGCCTACAGAAGGTAATGTACGAAGTTTCGCAAAAAAGCGTCACCTTATCAAGTAGATGGAGAGGTCACAGAGTGAAGTAATTAAAAATCAAGACCAGCTAATTGAAATAATGGTTACTAAAAAAACCTTGGGTGGTGGAATCGAAAAATGCATGAAAGAGGGTGGATTACCTTACGGTGTGCGGTCAAGTATTTCACAGCCGCGTCGGCGTGTTTTAGAGACGGTTTCACAAACGTCAAGAATGCAAGGCAGAAACATCAAGAATCTCAAGGCGGAGCCATTTCCGAAAAAAGATAACTACTTTTCAATTTTATCTTCGATGGAGTGCCTTGAATAGGAATTGCTGTATTCAAGAGCCAGTGTGATAAAATTTAGCCGCAAAATATGCATAAATTCAAATAAATCGAGAGGGGAGCGGACACAATACGAATTGCACTTCATATCTCTTCGAAAAAAACTTTTCCCTTAATAAGTCTTCTTTACAATAAGAGCATTTTTCGCGCATAATATTCAAACAAGGAAAATTCAGCTCGGGAAGAATAGACATGTCGTAAGTCTTCTTGGAATTCTTCGATCAATTTCTCCGGAAATGACTCAGTAATAAACAGGGGTATGTCTTAGAGAATAATCTTATCTCGTATGTCCAAGGAGAGAATTGCACTTCATATTTCCTTAATTTGTATCACAAAATATCACTTCATTTCCATGTTGAGAGATATTTCCCTGACGAAATCTTCTTTATTATAATTAGAAGAGCATTTTTGCAGATGATATTCAAACGAGGAAACTTGATCTGCAGGAAAAAATACAATAAATGACGAAAGCTTTCTTGGAATAACTCAGTCAACTTCTCCGAAATGATTATCAAAGGATATGCATGACTTAAGTAGTAATGAGATGTTTTGACTTTCAAAGATTCTTTGTTCGCAAATGTCTTGTATGAATGAGTATTTCTCGATCACAAATCTCATAAAACGATAAGGCAGGCTCAACTTCAGGGTTTTAGAATAAAAATTGAACTGCACCGCTTATTTTCTCAAATGTCAAAATGTCACATGATTGATTTGGAAGCCGGGCGACAAGGTATTTATCAATGATTGCCTGAACGTTTCTTTGTGCAAACTCACGAATTATGAAAATCCGATCACAATTTCGAACAGGAAAGTTACGCTAGATTCGACCCTTAAAAATACCATAACATAATGCTGTCATACACATAACTGTCCACAAAAGTACAAAAACCTTCCAATGAAACGAATTCCATCTCGATCACGCGAGGTTTTAAATCAAATAAACTCACGGATAATTTTCACAAGTGAACTTCTTCTCCGTATTTTCAACCCAAAGCATGAAAACATCGGATCAGACAAACTTCTTCACTTAGCATTATCCTTTATCTACATATGCAGTTATACACCGAAGTATAGACCAGGGGGAAGAAAATCAAATGTGACTTAATTCGTGAGAGCAAAGGACCGAAAGCGAAACTACGAAGATGGAAGCCGACCAAACACAACGGCATGCCCTATAAAAGGACTTGAACTAAGAAAAAGACAGGTTTACCTATAAGTAGAAAACGAGGGAATCTTTCCTTCGATGCCGGAGAGGCGACAAAATAGGAATATAGAATTTTTAAAGCAACATCATGGTATTAAGTAAGACACAGAATAGAGCAAGTACTAAAGGCAAGTTACTTAACTATGACTGATAGCTGCACGGTAGAAGATAACACAAATCAAAAAGTCACAAAGTTGCGGAACAAACCTGTTTTTTATCCAAGTAAAATTACTCACTGCTTAAGACGCTTCAGAACAAAGTCCAGCTGTCCCTCTCGCTTCCTGTACTTTCATTTCTAGCTGCGTTGCTATGTTACGAATGACAGGCCAGCTCGTTGCTAAGGGCCGCGTGCGCGTGTGTGAGATGAGAGTAATGGAAATAAAAATAGATTATGAGCCGAACTGTGAAGTTCAATTTGTTGAATGTTACAATCAATTTCGCAGAAAGGAGAAACAAAGGGCCTCTGTATTTCAAGAGTGACAGGATTTCCGCTTTAAAATGTTTTTTGAGTAGAAACGTTTCCCTAGCCTTACCCAATCTCGAATGACTATGCATTTCTCGATCAATGTCAAATAAGGCTTTGGATAAAACTCTGGATAGTAACAGAGGCACATTATATGCCTCTTGTTTCACGCTACGTGTTCTATTCTGTAAAATTAGTTATGCTTGAGTTCACCCGTCCACGAGATCAAAGATATGCTTCATTGACGTAAAACCGATCTCAGGGATTTGAATACATCACAAGCAGCTTAAAACTTTATGCGTGACTCTCAATAGATGATCTGTATCACTTGTTAAAAAGTTGATTTTCATGAGTAGTGGCGATCAAAACCGCATGAAAATGAGATAGCGTTACGGACTGTTTAGATCTTCAAAGCCCCGTCCAGTTTTGATTAACAAACATTGCATACGATAAATCATATTGCCCCTGTGGATGATAAGTGACAAATTTCCTCCCCAAAGACGTACGGAGGGGATCGGATCGAGGCTCGGCTTTATTACCAACTATGGCAAGGTCTGAGAGAATCCAGTAAGTTCATTTCTTAAGATCGCTCATCTGATCGCCTTCTTAAGAAGTCGGCCAACAGCAGGTGTGACTTCTTTTGTATAGCGGAGATCTTGTTAATTTGAAAATTTCCCCCCAAAAAAAAACTAAAAATATTCAATTGAAATTGTTCCAAAATTATAACCACTTACACTTGCTAAATGCGCAATACAACCCTGTCCTGCTGAGTGGGTCACACTTTCGTCAGGTCGGGTAAGTCGTTAAGGAAGGGTGTGAGACTCAGTGATCCAGAAATAAACTCTACCGTTCTATTTAAGGGGCATAGTACATTTTGACAGTAGAATAACCTGCTTACAGGGATAGCCGAAGTGATATCAATACCAGAAAGCGTGGAATGGTTAACTTGATCTCATAATAAGCTGATTGAAAAAAACAAAGAAGTACGGGAAGTGAATCGAAGTTGTAGGGATCGGTGTAGGAATGGTGTGGAAAGGAGAAAAACAGGAAGTCCGGAGTACATCCATTCGATAGTGGTTGAGTTACCTAAACTACCGAATGGGGAAGAGCTGCAAAAAAAAAATGAAATCGCAAGAAATTTCCCAGTGTCTCAGAGAATTGTGCAAGATGCGAAAACTACAGAATATTGCTTAGGCCACCGAACGCAAATTAGAATCAACTAAATCTCATTGGTAAAAGTGGTAAGTCAAATCTTTCTTGGAAATCTGAACAAATCACTTTAGTTTTGGTTTCATGACATAAAGTAGAAAAGCATTCTAAGGTCAATGCCCATAACGAGCAAACTTCTTGCTTTTGTTCCGGTGCTTTGCCGTTTGTGGTCATGGTTTGAGAATGATTAAAGGGAATTGCGTGAGGACAGCCCCATCCAACAAGAAAGTCAAAGAGTCAGATTAAGAATGCACTGGCCAAAAGCCTCCCACTGCAGTCTCGTTTGATTCTGGGATTCCATGTTTATGATTTAGGAATCCTAGATGGATTTAGATTAAAGATTAAATATATTTAGATTAAATTGAGCTTTAAAAAACCCAAATTTTTAATCGTCAACACATGAAACTATTAGCTTACAAATATTATGTTTAGCGTTATGAGTGTTTCAGTATATCTTTCTTAACAAGAACAAGCTAAATTACAAAAAAAGTAGCAACAAAGTATATAAAACTGTTCCCCAAAGGGCTATGAAACAAAAATATGGAGAACGCTACTTCAATGAATGATCATGAGTTATAAAAATAAGGTTGATCTTTCAACTATAGACAGCTTATTGTCCATCCCAACCACGAAGAGTTAAAACGAAGACACTTTCGCTAATAAAAAGCCAGTGATCATTTAAAGAAGACCACTACTCGATCCATACAAGGAAACTGTGGCGCTACTTCAACCATCAATACACAGGAAGTTAATACAAATTGACGCAACATAATGTATTATGGTTAACAATGACTAAACATTCCGCGCGCTTTGGACCACTCTTCCATTAAATCTTTGAAAACCTATTTTTGTCATTGCTTTAATGTTATTCAAGATTAGATGTTGCAGTTAACATCAGTGCTGTGCCTACATCTGATCCTAGTGTAAGAGACGTGATGCATGATCGTCTGTCGTGATTCTGACACAAATCAAGTGACTCAGGCGAAAAACATTACGAGTCAGTTGGTGTTCCATTTTCAGAACCTCGCTACCGGCTAACACCTTTCTACAAACTGCTTTATCGACAAAGTACTTGCAGCGCAAGTACTTCAACACACGAGTGATAAGATAACCGATGTTCAATAAGATAACTGTTAGCATTGAACGTGTAGCTATCAAAAGAATTCCTGTTCTGCACACAAGAGTACCTAGCTTGATATACAATGGCGCTTACTCTAGCTATCATATGGGTGGTATGTGGTTAACGTGACAAGATTAAGGCGCATACTTCAGGCTTCACCTAACTGTGTAGGTAACTAGCTATGTCTCAGTGTTAAGCGGTTTTGTATTTAAATCATCACTGTTATGGCTGGCTAATGATCGCAGGCTGCATTCAGGCTTATTGCAGAAATCGATATGCAGATTTTTTTCGTTTGCGTTCAGGAAAGAAAATCCATTTATTTTAAAAAAAAAGTTAAACAGAGCATAGACGACAAAGCCATGATGTTCGAGGACTCTTTGCCAAAGATGTTGGTTATGGATTACTGTTCATCATGCTTCGAATAACTCGCACCTAATTGAAAAATTTTCACTGAAATTATGGAGTTGATCTCTTGATCCTTCTGCCCGCCTGAGATCTGACACGAAGAACCAGAACAATGAGATCTTAATCCACTTATCATAGAATCATCACGAAGTGACAAAGGAAATATTGGGCTAAAAAATAGTCTGATACCTCTCGCACTTGGAGTTTTTTTTACCGCCAGTTAGCTTTATATCGCATATCTGGGGTACCATCCTTCTTTAAGGGACCACAGGAGCTGGATCGGGAGGCTCCTCCACTGGAAGATGGCCTGGAACTGTAGCTTGATCCCCCAAAAGAAGATCCAACCGACTGTGAACTACCATAAAACGACTTGTTTACTGCGTACCTCATGTCTGGAGTACCATCGCGTTTGAGTGGACCGCGTGAACTCGACCCACTTCCATTTCCACTGAGAGATGATCTCGAACTGTAGATGGACCCACCAGAGGAATAGCCAGAGGATGCAGGACTGCTGCCATTGAACGCCTTGTTAACGGCATACCTCATGTCTGGAGTTCCGTCTCTCTTACATGGCCTACTCAGACTGCTATGTGATGACAGCTGTGACGAACTTCCTCTGTAGCTGCTTGAGGGAGACGGAGAGGTATACTGTTTGTTAATTGCGTACCGCATGTCAGGAGTTCCATCCCTCTTCAGTGGGCCACTTGAACCTCTATAGGATGATAGCTGCAAAGGTCTACCTTCATAGTTTCTAGAAGGAGAGGGAGAGGATGACTGTTTGTTGACTGCATACCTCATGTCGGGAGTTCCATCTCTCTTCAGTGGGCCACTTGAACCTCTATATGATACATAGCTGCTGGAAGGGGAGGGAGAGGAAGACTGTTTGTTGACTGCATATCTCATGTCAGGAGTTCCGTCTTTCTTTAATGGTCCACCAACACGCGAGGAACTATTCACCTGAGCACTCGCTGATCTTGTTTTTGATGAGGTCAGCAGGCTGTTGGGGTGTTTGTTAACAGTGTAACGCATGTCAGGCGTACCATCTTTCTTGACAGGGCCAGTGCTTAGTGTACTGCCACTGTTTAAAGAAGATTTCACCGTGGCCTCCTTATCTCTCGTTACTTTGAATCTTCTATCTGGCGTACCTGCCTTTGTCAGTGGTCGCCCCTCCTCATCTCTGCCCAGGGATTGACGGTTTGTTTTGAATCTCATGTCTGCACTGCCATCCTTTTTTACAGCGGGGTTGAGGCCTCGTTTGTTAACTTTAAACCGCATATCGGGAGAGTGGTCCTTATTCTGCAGGCCTAACGATCGCCTGTTCTCTTTAAACCTCATGTCAGGAGTTCCGTCCTTCCTTTGACCCCTCCTTGGCGTCTGCACGGCTGGTATCTTTGACTCGGGCAGCTCCAGCTTAGACGTCAGAAATTCTGGTGTCGGGTCTCTAGCAATAGCGTCTGACTTAGGAAGCTCCAACTCCGACGACCGAAATTCTGGTGTCAGGTCTCTGGCAATAGCGTCTTCAAAGTCGTGTTGATTAGGGTAGGAGTCCTGCTCAGACTCGTTGAAGGTTTCAGTTGGGGTTGTGTCTTCTTGCAAATGAAACGAGGCTTGACTTTCAAGAGCATTTTGAACATATTCAACGCACGTAGCACTCTTCATTATAAGAGGATGCTGCAGAAGACTTCGAAGGAACTCGGGACTTGTATTCTCCAGTCGAATGCACTTCAGCAACTCTGGTAGGTAACCTATGCGCTCATCCTCAGCACTAACCCATTTGGCAACCGCGTTAAAGACTTCTTCTTCACAATTCACATTAAGATCGTCGAACTGTATGATCGCTTTCAGATCTTCGTACTCAAGCTCGACGAACTCGTCTTCTTCACTAACGCTTGTAAAGTTACCAATTATGAAATTTTTGGCCTCTTCTTGAAGAACCTTGGTTTCTTTGCAATTCTCCTCACGTGCCAGCCACAGGATATTGACTGCATTAAAGCAATCCATCTTTAGACTCAGCCAATCGCAGCAGGCTCTTGCAAGTGCGGGAATCTCATAACCACATCCAGCTTTGAGAAGACCAGCCACGTTTTCTCCGTTCACTGCAACATTACCTGTATATATGTACTTCACAAGATCCTCCAAGACGTCTGGCGCAATCTCCTTTAGACGATATCTTGTCTCTTCTGATGAGAACAGATCATTTGTCAAAATTTTCCGCAACACTGGCGATGCTGCTGCGACAACTGGTGCATGGACTTTCTGTGTTATACCATTGCCATCGTCTAACAAACAGGAGGTCAATTCAGACTTTTGGTACATTTCGTACAGTTGCGAAAGCAGATCTTCACGGTGACTATTCCACAACACCGACATTTGTTCATTGCTGTTACGGTCGCAAAGCTTGTTCAAAGAGTCGATTCCATATGTTCCAGCAACCTTTCGAAGGCCATCTACCAGTTCTTGACGTGATGGGAACTCTGATTTGTAAATGAAATCACGAAAGGCAATAAGTATATCTCTGTTCAATCCCATCAAAGAGAGTTTGCCACCGGTGATATCAAAGTCCCTTCCTGTAAGATTCTGTTTAAGGGTAGGACTGCAGGCAGCAAGCAGAATGGAATGAAGGGGCTCCTCGTAATCTTTGGACGTAGAGCGCAGGACCACGTCTGTCAAAAGTCCTTCATTTGCTTGCATCAAGGCGAGGTTCTTCAACAGAATTTTGGCATGATCGGCCTTTTTAAAAGTATAAAGCACTCCGTCTTCGTCAAGAGTCTTGCACTCATTCACGGGTAGATCCAGAAGTGCATACGAAGGATTCATGGCTAAAGACGGATAAATTTCATATATCAAAATTTTTTTTAAGCACAAGGATCTTTAAGACAGAACAAAGGCCGGATTAAGGGAGTTAGTAATTATACTGTCTTAAAAGAGTATAACTCGGCGTGAGTTCGGCTTTTTCGGAATTTTTCGATCATTTTCGCGGAAATGGTCGATTAACAATGGAACACTATCTAGAGAAAATAGGATGTTCTCCTATATAGCTTTGAATTTGAAAAATTAATCATCTTCGTACCCAAAGTCTTGAATAAATGCCCATTTCTCCATCATGTCTATGAATATTCTATCACAACTGGTAAGCAAGACTCCCAATTTTGGGGTTTAAAAAAAAGTGAGTCACATGTCACAAATTATCTAAACTGTAAAACATTACCTGTACTCGCTTTCATATGCAGTTGTACACCAGACAATAGAGGACTAATCACTTTGATTACAGTTTTAAACAGCATGGTTATACAAAGGAAGTTAATCATAGTTCAAGTTCTTATTTGGACATCTAATTGTAAAATAAGCGCGGACATAATGCTGTCATACACATCCCTGTCCACCGATCACGCAAGGTTTGCGCAGGTAAAGGCGGATTCCCTCTATATGTTAATTGCTACAAAACGGATCAGCTTCATATCAGTTCCGTTTCTAATCGTTCTTTGCATGCAAGTCACATAGTTAACTGAACTAATAGCCACAAGTTCTTATCCAGACCTGCCTACAGAAGGTAATGTACGAAGTTTCGCAAAAAAGCCACCTCATCAAGTAGATGGAGCGGTCACAGAGTGAAACAATTAAAAATCAAGACCAGCTAATTGAAAGAATGGTTACTAAGAAAAACCTCGGGTGGTGGAATCGAAAAATGCATGAAAGAGGATGGATTACCCTACTGTGCGCGGTCAAGTGTTTCACAGCCGCGTCGGCGTGTTTTTGAGACGGTTTTACAAACATTAAGAATGCAAGGCAGGAACATAAAAAATCTCAAGGCGGAACCATTTCAGAAAAAAAACATAACTACTTTCCAATGATTTTCTATCTTCGATGAAATGCCTTAAATAAAAATTGCTGTGTTCAAGAGCCAGTGCGATAAAAATTAGCAGCAAAATATGCGTAAATTCAAATGGATGGAGAGGGGAGCAGCTAACCTCTTCCACAATACGAATTGCACTTCATATTTCATCAAAAAAAATTTTTTTCCTCATTAAATCTTCTTTACAATAAGAACATTTTTCGCACATAATATTCAAACAAGAAAAATTCAGTTCAGGAAAAATAGATGTGTCGTAAGCCTTCTTGGAATACCTCGATCAATTTCTCCGGAAACCACTCAATAATAAACAAGGATATATCTTAGAGAGTAGGTAATTTAGTGTTAACAACTGGGTTGAAAACGTAAGTTAGCCACCGTAAAGGGTAAAAAAGCTGACGTTTCGAGCGTTAGTCCTTCCTCAGAGCGAATCACAGTTTCTTTAGAAACTTACCCCTTTATTCATATGTCTTAGAGAGTACTCTTATCTCGTATGTCCAAGGAGAGAATTGCACTTCATATTTCCTTAATTTGTATCACAAAATATCACTTCATTTCCATGTTGAGAGATATTTCCCTGACGAAATCTTCTTGACTATAATTAGAAGAGCATTTTTGAAGATGATATTCAAACGAGGAAACTTGATCTTCAGGAAAAAATACAATAAATGACGAAAGCTTTCTTAGAATAACTCAATCGATTTCTCCGAAATGGTTATCAAAGGATATGCATGATTTAAGGAGCAATGAGGTGTTTTGACTTTCAAAGATTCTTTGTTCTCAAATGTCTTGTATGAATGAGTATTTCTCGATCACAAATCTCATAAAACGATAAGGCAGGCTCAACTTCAGGGTTTTAGAATAAAAATTTGAATTGCACCGCTTATTTTCTCAAATGTCAAAATGTCACATGATCGATTTGGAAGCCGGGCGACAAGGTATTTATCAATGATTGCCTAAATGATTCTATGTGCAAACTCACGAATTATGGAAATCCGATCACAGTTTCGAAAAGGAAAGATACGCTAGATTCGACCCTTGAAATTACCATAACATAATGCTGTCATACACATAAAAGTCAACAAAAGTAAAAACGAATTTTATCTAGATCACGCGAGGTTTCGAATCAAATAAACTCACGGATAATTTTCACAAGTGAACTTCTTCTATTTAATTGTTGATTAGGTTATCAAAAAGAACAATTATTAAATAAACTCTTTTTTTATCAGCATGCTCACGATTCCTTCCTTGTCTGGAAGTTACCAACATTAGCGATATAACGCAGTTTATTATTTTGATAGAATATTGCCTTATGAAGGTTTCAACGGATGAAAGAGTAGAACTGATTGAAATGTAATGTGCAGCTTCAGGGTACCGCTCTGCAAACAATACTCTGTATTTTTAACCCAAAGCATGAAAACATCGGATCAGACAACTTTCTTCGCTTAACACTTCACTTTAGCTACATTTGCAGTTATACGCTGACTTATAGACCGGCAGGAAGAAAATAAAATGTGACTAAATTTGTGAGAGCAGCGAACCGAAAGCGAAGATACGAAGACGAAAGCGGACTAAACACAAAGGCACGGCCTGTAAAAGGACATGAACTAAGAAATAAACAGGTTCACCAAGAATTAGCAGACGAGGGAAACTTTCCTTCGACGCCAGAGACATAGGAAGAATAGAGAATTTTAAAAGCGACATCATGATGTTATGTTAGACACTGAAGAGAGCACGTGCTAACAGTAAATTACTTAACTATGACTGATAGCTGCACGGTTTTAATCTATTTTACAAACCTTCGTGCAGAAGAGATAACACAAATCAAGAAGTCGCAAAGTTGCAGACAAACCTTTATCCAAGTAAAACAAGTCACTGCTTAAGACGCTTCAGAACTAAGTCCAGCCTGATGGGTGGTTTAAAGTAAATGCCTCTAGTTGAGAAAGCGGAAGCTTCATGAGTTGCCCTCCTATTGCACGGCTGTTTCGCGATGGAAATTTATTTTGAGCATGCTGTCTACAGGAAACATCGAGTTAATTATTACTTCTCTGGTTAAGACTAAATTAGCATCTGCATAAATCTAGCGTCCATGGCAACCCCTTGGGCTAAGATCTAGTTTAGCCAATGAAATCTTGCTGGTATGTAATGTATGCGAGCGAAATTTAGCATGACGGATGTGTGCACATGGATGAGGCCCTTGCTGTCGAAAATTGAAGGTCAAGAGACACCGGGCCTTTGCAAGTCAATCATTTGTCTTTAAGAAAAGGAAATTATGGCCTTTCCATTCCATGCACCAGAGGGACTTTACGCGATAGGGCAGACCTGATTTTCCGACAAAATTATAACTTTCATTGAACAACAGACAGATGCGGACATTTAACTGGAAATAAAAATAGATAATGACCCGAACTGTAAAGCTTTCTCGGAAATTTAATTTGTATGTTTAATGTTACGATCAATTTCTCGGAAAGGAGAAACAAAGGGCCTCTCTATTTCAAGAGTGACAGGATTTCCGCTTATAAAATGTTTTTTGAGAAGAAAAGTTTTCCTAGCCTTACTCAATCTCGAATGACTGTGCATTTCTCGATCAATGTCGGGTAAGGCTTTGAATAAAACTCTGGATAGTAACAGAGATACAGTATATGCCTCTCGTTTTACGCTACGTGTTCTATTCTGTAAAATTAGTGATGCTTGAGTTCACCCGTCCACGAGATCAAAGATATGCTTCTGACGTAAAACCGATCTCAGGTATTTGAATACATCACTAGCCGCCCAAAACTTTGTGTGACTCTCAATAAATTATCTCTATCACTTGTTAAAAAGTTGATTTTCACGAGTAGTGGCGATCAAAGCCGCATGAAAATGAGGTAGCGCAACAGACTGTTTAGATCCTCAAAACCCCATCCACCTTTGATTAACAAACAATTTTTATGATAAATCATATTGCCCACAGAGGATGATAAGTGACAAATTGCCTCCCCAAAAACCTACGGAAGGGGATCGGATGGAGGCCCGGTTTTATTACCAACTATGGCAAGGCCTGCCAGAGAGAATCCAATAAATTCATTTCTCAAGATCGCTCATGCGTGACTTCTTTTATACAGCGTTGAGGATCAGCGGAGATAAGCGTCGAACAGAGGCAGAAGGCGCAAAAGAAGGAAGGAGCACGAGATAAAAAACACGCCTATATATCCACAAACAAAAACCTTGTCTGGTGTTTCGGTTCAGAGATAAAACACGCTTAGAACTCAATTCAATTCCATCTTGTTTACTTCACTTCCTGTCTAACAATCTATCTAGGCTTGGTGATAGATTTGCCTATCGTGACGTACAAGGAGCCCTTTTTTTATCGCTTATTTTCCGCACTTAAGCACTACAGCATCCATAGCATGGAGATCTTGTTCTTTTGAAAATTTCCCTAAAAAAATACTAAAAAATATTCAATTGAAATTATTCCAAAATTATAACTACTTACACCTGCGAAAGGTTGATTATAGGGTGAAACCCCTATATGATCAGATACCAATGGTCTAACATCTCAACCAAAATAAAATATAAATAGTATATTGAACAAAATATTCAACATCAATTGCCTTGGTTTGCAAATATTGAAAAAACAAAAAAACAAAAAAAAAAGGAAACCAAAAAAGGCCATGAGCACCCTTTTTTTGCCTCAGAGGATTGGAGCCAGATCATTCTCTGTTACAACTCTTAGTAACTTTTAATAGACAATACAATGTTCCAAAATCGGTTTTTAGAAAGGAGCACATAATTAAAAATTGTTCACCAAAGTGGAGGTGAATAGTGGTAGATATTAACCGAACTGAGATGCAGTGGGGTAATATCCACCACTATCACCGACGCTGATGTTGAATAATTGCTTTTGTTCATACCACAAAGGTCCAAAAAACGTAGTTTCTTTCTCTCAATATACCTAAAAATGGTCAGAAATTTAGCCCTTGACGCGCGATTTTGTCTTATTGGCTGTTCGGAGGTGAATAGTATTCGCTATTCACCTCCGAACAAGCCAATCAACGCGCATGAAAAGCACTATTCAATTGTGAGTTATATACCAAGGAAAATTTAAAAAAAAAAAATTGATGGCAACGTTCTCTAGAAATTCCTGTCGCCAAAAAAAATATCAGTTTCCTTTCAAAGTAGAAACGTGCTCCAAAAATCAAATAACATCTTAAATTCCTTTCCTTCTTTAATCACTACCATTGACAAGTACAAATTAAAACTGATTACAGCTCACCACGTTTTGAGATTCAACAAGGTAACCTAGCCCTTCGAATATTGACGATAAATGCTCTGAAAATTCCACGCTATAATGAAAAAAATTGAAATAAATATATTTACTCCAAAAAGTCAGCCACCTGGGGTACGTTTCTCAAAGTTTCCAGTAACATAGTAAGAAAGATCGAGATATTGACAATTTTGAAGTTCAAACGGTAAGAATATCACAGAAAGAAATGTTACAAACTAGTTTTTCAACTTAGATCTGATAGTAGCCAGGTTGCTCAGCTGGCTTCAGAATAGCGGCGGGCGCGTGCAGTCAAAGGTAATGCTGATCCCTAGAATCTTAAAACGCGGTCACTGTCATTACTGTAGGATGTACTTCGTGATGAAGGAGATATAAATCAAATGGATTCTGGAACATCTCAAGAACTCAACACTTTGTAAAAAATATCAGCAAAGTACTAGGCTAAAACCTATTTAATGTTGTATTACAGTAAGTATAGGACCTTTTACCAGCGAAACCTATTCACAGTAACTGTCTGTTGTACACAATTTTGTTGCCCGTAATTTGGAATTCTCCACAGTTTCCGGGCACTGTGCGCCAAAAATTAGCTACCTTACATTTAGCGTAAAAAAACTAATTGAAAACAGATACAAAAACTTTGTAACTTGAGTAGTTGCCCCACTTTCATCGTCGAGCAGCCCCCGTGAAACTCACAATCGTGGTTGCTTCATTCCTAAGCCCATATTAACGTGATCAGCAAATAAGCGCTCTTTTCAGAAGAGTTATGAGACTGCACTACTGTTATACATGAAATATTTACAGGTTTAGTAATATGGTTCAGTATCATCTAGCAAATCCCTGCACAATCCGTGAGACTTGCAGTAAGACTGGCCCAGTTTCTGGGTCGTTAATGTAGAATGAACTTGTCGACGGATTTTCAAGCATGTCTTCAAATGCTGAAAAAAAAAGAAAACAAGAATTTAAAGAATGACTGACAATTGAGTTATAAAGCGTGATCATAAAACAGCACTTCGTTAAAACGCAAGAATAAATGTGTAAAATTGTTGTTATTTTTTCAATTATACCATGAAGTTTATATTATGTGCACCACGATTGGTCGAAGCCCATACACTATAAAAGTAAAGACGAACTGATGTCGTCATTCAAAATTTTCAAGAGCGGTTAGCAAGCGAGAAAGAGAAACGGAATCCGTAGCACCTTACCCAAGCAAGCAAATTACCGAAATAGAAATATACAACTCGAATAGTCGAGCGTAACCAGGCAATTGGTGATTATTTCCCTCACTTTTCCTTCTTTTTAATTGTAAGTATTAAACAAATAGATCTATTTTGCTGTGGTCTGTTCAGTTAAAGATCCCTAACGACTTCCAAAATGTAGTTTAAGAATATCAGCGATACAACTACATGCAGCTCGTCTCGTGTTCATGTTTATGGTCACATTTTGACCTCTTTGTTACTAAAACAGAACTGACACAAGGCAAAATGGAACATAATTGAATTCCCAAGTTTTTGACGTATATACATACCTCCTAGAATTCGAGCATTATTAAGACTAAGCTGGACTAAAGGATTCTCCATAATGGCCTGATACAATGGACTAGGTAAGAAATCAGACAGGAAACAATACTTGACAAGTTCATTTCACTCAATACACACCATTGATCAAAGAAAAAAGCAGAACAAATGCATAACGTAAGTGCTCAAAAAGATTCTGCTTCTGTAGTCATCCCTCCTTTTAAAATCAAATGGGTAAAAAGCTCCACCACTCCCCTCCCCCCTCCCCACCATGATTCCCATAGAAGTACTAATAACAAAAAAAAAAATCTCAAAAGGGAGCAAAAAGGCGGCCCCTGACATTCTTGCACAATGCAACACAATTAATGATACTGCTAAATTGTTCTGAAATTGCACAGGGTAACATTTCAGCAAAAAAAAAAAAAAAAGGTACCTGTACTTGAAAGCAGAGCAATAGTTCAGGAGACTGGTATTTTGGTTCAAAAATAGTTTATAGAAAGCCTCCTTTTTAACTAAGGGCACCCCTCTGGAAAACCTGAAAATTAATCTACAGCATCTGTACCTAGACTGGTCCAAGCCTTCATTGATATCTCCTATTCCTCCCTGCCTGTCACCAAGCAACCAATCACACTGCAGAAAACAACAATCAATTTAGAATTATTTTACACCAATGATTGTATCCATTGTCATCAAAAAATAAAACTTTACATGTATATTCTTCTGAAAAAGACATGTACATAATTTGTTGAAAGTATAACACGAGTTACAAATAAAATGAAAAAGATGGTAAATTTTGAGCTCAGTGAAAAAATGAAAAAAGGTTTTTTTAAATCTTGACAAGAGCATGGGACAAAGGAAAAAAATTCTATGTTCATAAGGAATCAAACCTCTGACCTTCTGATTCCATACTCTGATGCTCAACCACTGAGCCACAGAGACTCTACAGTGAGCAAGGCCACTACAAAGTATTTATTTTTTTAATAGAGAGGTCACTAATGTTTATGCAAACATGATGATGATTGAAACAGGTATCTACTTACAGTTGTTTCTAGCAACATTTAACTAAAGCACTGTAAGAAACTTTTTCTTTTATGTTACAAGTTGCTCAGTTTGTGGAATCAGCTTTCCAGATAAAGGCATGCAAAACCTTGTAATTTTGTAGAAACAAAATGTTTGCCAATTAGGGATAGAGCGTACTGCTTTCAGTTGAAGAACTGGAACTCACTGTAATCAAAAATAAATTAAGTTCAATAGACCATATTGTGAATATTATACTCACAGCAGCTTCTTGATTGTTCCCAGTTGCTTTGAGTGCCGCAAGAATTTCTTCTTCCTGAAAGCCCATTTCTTTCAAGTTGTTTACAGCCTGCAACACAGAAAAAACATAATTCCATTTTAACATCTTATTAAAATCATTTAAAATTTTGCATATCAAAAATTGACAATTTGTTATAATGAGCATATTTTGTTTGTAGACTTAATTGCAATATCCTGATGCACAATACACTGTACATGTAAATGTTCACAGATTACAAGTTATAAATGTGAACGCATACTTCATAATGCATCAATTTTCACACTGTTATTGAAAGATATTTAACATAAACAGTTCGTTGGTTTGTTCAGGTTAAGTAGTCATGCTACAAACCAATAATTAAGGTGATTGACAGATACATTACATTCTAAAGGGTTTGTCATATTAGAATAACTTCATAGTTTACTCAAACAAACTCCAACAATTTAAATCTCATTTTGTCTTTCTGTCATATTTCAGTATATAAATTTTATCAAACAATACATTTACTTTCTTATGGAAGTACCAATCCGCTCAGACATTCAAGATTCACTTGGTTTTCCTAAATGTAATGGTCCTAAGAAAACAAGTTACCACCACTTTGTAACAATACATACAACCACCTCAAGTCCACTGGAAATAGTGACCTACACTGTTCATTTACAAACTTGCCCTATCCACTGCACATGTGTAATATAGTGTATCTCATCAGTGTTTGTGCACTGAAGGCAACTCACCCTTGGATTGGGAACAAACTCCTTCCTTTTCCTATGACTCTTCCCAGCTCTTGCCCCTAATGTCAGAGGCTCGTCTATGTCCGCATCATTTTCATGCTGTAGAAGCCATTCCATAGCCAGCATAGGAGACATTCTGTCATAATAAAAGGAGGATCAGAGAGTTTAAGAAAAAATGCAGTTCCATCAATCCATGAAACTACAGATCTGAGCCATGCCACTTTCTTTTTTACCTGACATTTCCAAACAAATAAACAAATAGCGCACACAGATACACTGCAATTTGGAGAAAAAGAAGCCAGAAAAATTCAGGATTTGACAGGTTCAAACTTGTGCCTCCCAGATACATGTTCTAAAAGGGTGCTGAGTACCAACTAAACTATGAGACCACTTCTAAGAAAGGAAGCAACATTCCCTCTAAGGGAATCTCGTCTCACATTAATTGATGACTAAAGAATAAGAAAAAAGTGCTTGATGGATTGTTATAAAAATCATTAACCAGATAATACACATGTATGTATCCTGAGACAGTAATTGACATTTATTAGGCAAGGCAAATATTTTGTCTTTGGGCTCCCTTATCATCATTTGTGCTTAGCAGAGAAATAATAATTATTCATAAATTCTACATAAATTACCTGTTCAATATCAGAGCCTTTTTAGCTCTTGAGTCTTTGAATCCCATATCTACTAATTGTTTGAGTGCAGTCTGCAAAATCAACAATAAATATGTACTTGAGAAAAATTACTAATAACAATTGAAAAAATTTATGACTCGACATCAATTTATGAGGATGCTTTAGGTCGAATTTTTTTTCATGTGATTTCATTACTTTCATTCAAACTGTTTTGATTTTTATTTTGCCTTGTTTCAAGTTGTAACACAGAGGTAAAGATTAGAGACAAGTACATGCATATGTGTAATGAGAGGTTTGACAAATTTGCAACCACACAAAAAATTGAAGCACAACAAATATACTCCACAAGTGAACGTTTCATCATTTGTCTCACAATGTAAGAGTCAGGCTAATCAATTGAGTCTTGATCACAAAATTTCAACTGCTATATATACTGCTACTCTTCATACAGCTACATGATTGAAAGTTTACATGTCAAAAAGTTGCAATCAATACATAGTTGACTAACCTGACTCTTACATTGTGAAACAAACAATTAAATGTTCATCTATTTTTAAAACCATGATGAACAACAACACTTTCTATTATAGCAAATATTCCCCATATTAAATATAAAAAAAAACAAAGCAAGTGTTTGTTCTCTTACTGGATCAACATTAGGCTGATTGTCCTCTTCTTGACCTGAAATATAGTCCAGTAAAAATATAGAAATCTGTACATAAAACATAAAGGTGTGCTCAAACAACATCAATTAGATCCTCTGGTGATTGTGCATAAAATAACAAATTCAGTACTGTGTGATAGAAAAAAATGACTCACAGATCACAATTAGCAAAAAGTTTATACATTTAGCAGACTTCCAATAGAAAGAAACGAAGTCCACTAAATTATTATTATCAAAGATTCAAGTGGAATTTCAGCTTAATTCAATGCTTTAAGGATTGCTCCCATTTGAGACAGTCAAAGAAAAATCCAGATGAAAGACAGGTATGTGATAAGGAAAGTATAGTGAGAAACTGAAATTCTTATTCTGATCTTTTTCCAAAGAATCAACGAAGATAATTTCATTTGTTGCATACCTGAGCTATCAGTTTCATCAGCAGCATTCACAGATTGAAGAAGTATGGAAGAGTCAATCAAGGAGATGAGTATTCTCCTGAGTTCTGAATTGAACTAAATTCAAAAAATCATCAAGTTATAGTTTATTGTTACAATTATCAATTTTAATACTAATGATACAACTGGAACTGGTTTTTAATTTGCAGAACCCAAAAATCCTTGCCCAGCTCAACATCATCCTTTGTGAAAATAAGCAAATTTATTTTAATAAAGTGGTAAAATTATACATCAAATTATATAAGCAATAGCAAAAAGTCAAGTTTGAAACTTCATGTTGGGATCTTTCCTGCAAATGATCTACAGTCCAAATTTTGTTGTTGTGAAAAAAAAAACAGTTCAAATGATTATTTCCTTTTTTTTTTTCTTTTTTTCATTTTGGCTTACTGTTTGAATTTGATTGTACAATGCAACAGGTTTCTTACAGGCGCCTTGATACAACCCTCTGTTTTGCTAACAAACAGTGATGACACAACAGCATGATTATTTTGTAGAACTGCCGTGTTTTTAAATTATTCCCTTTGGAGTGAAAATACTTCATGTATACCTCATTGTTTTATCAAAAGAAAGATAACAGTTTTGTTATAATATGTTGGATTCTGCACACAATGGATTCAGCAGTGAAACTGTCAGCTGCCTATATCTCCAGGAGTCCCATCTCAAGGAGACTGGATACATAAGGGCACATAGAAAACCCAGCTGAGCTGAATTAGTATGCTGTTTTAAATTCAAGATCCTTGTTGTCTTAACTTTTCTTTTAACTCTTACATTAGTGTTAAATTATTAATATTGTTATGATCATTTATTGGCTTTAATCAATCAGCCAGTCATTTCCATTGTTCTTTTGTCAATAGCTTTTACATTTTTTCACTTTCTTCCACTTCCTGTGGTCTGCTAATTAATCCATTTGTGAAGTTTGCATCTCTCAAATCCTACTTTAGACAATTTTTTTCCTCTTTAATTTAAACAGATAGTCTGCAAGTTGTAATTTGCCATTGTTTCCTATCCAAGTTGCCTTTTCTTATCACTCTCATAGTTGTTCAATGAATTTATTTAGTGGTTACTGGATAAATGAATCTAATGAAGATCTTACTTACATCTAAAGTGAGAGGTGACAAGCTGGGTGATGGCTCCTTTATCTTACCAGCAACAAGCTTGGCAGTCAGCTTCTTGACCCCCTTAAGGTCAGGCACTTGGTAAGAACTTGTTTTACATTCCTATGTAGTTTTTTTAATAACAAATCAGCAAAGAAACATAAGGAAACTTTACCCTCACATTAAAACAACAGTGAGTTGTTTTAATGTAGCTTCTAGAGTAGGAGCTCAAAGACAGTCTACAGAAAAGATGACTTGATTAAAGAGACAAAGAACTATAAGTTCGAGACTCAAAAAAAATTCTAGGGGGCCAAAGTGGCAAATGTGTGCATGCGATACAACTTTTATGACTTATATCGAAGTGCTTTGAAATCTGTATGTATATTAGTCAGTCTGCCTTTTAATAATATCTCCGACAGTATAACCTCCTAATTTAACCCACATATTGTAAGCATTACAGAGAAAAATAGAAGCGACTTCTAAATTTAGATTGCTTTGATTTGGACTGAATACGAATTTAATACCATTAGCTTTAGGACCAAAAGAAATTTTCCAGATAACGTCCTTCAAAACATGAAGGAGTTAGAATCGTGATCATTTAGTCTACACTGAATATACAAAATGTTCGAGAAAACACTTACTTTTTCGGCGATATCAGCACTAGTATGAGGTCGTTTTCTGATGAGTACTAATTCGTCTGGAAGCGAGACAAACAACAACAGTAAATTGAATTATAGGGTTTGCTCTAAAGATACAATAATATCCACTTAGACGTCTTGATATGAAATTCGGCACTTACCATTATCTTGTACATTTTCTTCCTCTAGAGTTTTCTGGTCAATCAGTTCACTACTCGATCTGGCGAGGATGAGTTTATAGCACGGAGATTCCTTCGAAAATTCTCCCCCTAGTGCTTTATCTTTCACGGCCTTCACTGTATCACGTAAACTTACTGTTAGATTACTTGCTTTTCCTGACGAGCTAATGATTTTTATACAAACGAGAGGGACAGATCGAAGTGATTTCAAGCTTTGAAGTTCAAATTCCCTCATATTTGGCGTTATTTTTCATCTCCAAGTTAAAGTTTTGAAAAACAAGACTTTCGTGACACAAAGTTGACTTTCATGCGCAGATGTTGACCAAATTTTAAGAGTAATGCGCATATAAATCCGACCATTTACAAGAATGAATATTGCAACCAAATATGGGCTTTCAAAAAGATCGGAAAGCGTCGTGATTTCCGAATATGTACGATATATTTTCCACGCATACAGTATTCACGGTCTCTGCTATGGAAATGAGCTGATACTGCGAGTTGTGAATCCATGAATAATGTGAATTAGGATCAAAGCAAAAATTCATTCAGGTATACATTGAATACACTTTCTGTTTGAAGAATGGCAGATGAGACAAACACGACAGAAGTTCCCAGAGGATTGAGAGTGGTAGTGAGATTTTGGGGCGCCGTGTCCGGGCTGTGTGAGTGTTGTTGAATTTTGATCGTTCGTATTTCGATATTTTGATCGCTCTAGGAAATATTTGTTGACAGTTTTTCTGTTAAGATTTCTCTTTTCTTTGATTAATAGACGAGTATGACTTAGTTGTTTTGCTGGTTTTTTGTTTGGTCCGAGTCAACAAGACATTTCAAGTCGTCGAATATATTCTGGCAGGGAAACTTACTGGCTTCATTACTTGAGAGTTGATTTACGGCTTGTCAAAGATCACGATTGTGTTAAACTTTCCGTCGTTTTAGTCCGGTGTTTTCAGGAGTTGACGATGCATTTAACCACGATTGCTCTCAAATAGAGAGCGAATTTTTAATTTTCATTTGTGAATCGAAAATTAACTTCGAAAATTCAATTGAACCTTCATAGCTTTAAATTTATGTTGTATGCTGCCAAACGATACGAAAACCCGCAAGTGGATTAAAAATCTCATTAGCTTGGTACTCCATCGACAGTGCATAACAATTGATCTGATGTTTTGCAAACTAAATCTTGGTATTTGCAAGAATTAGAAGATGGTGGGCAAATTGTATCGAAATTGCTCCATGTACATGTAATTCCTGGATATTTACTGTTACGGAAAATGAAAAATGCGGAAATATTAATTTCAGTGATGATAATCTCAGGTGTACTTTTTCTTTTGAATTATTAGGGTCTAATATGGAAGTGTTTTGAGCGTTGTGTTTCAAAATGGTACAGATAATAATAAACATAATAGCAGAGGCCAACAAGTAATCAAAAGCGCAACTTTCCTCTGAATTGTTTGGTAATTATAGTTGAATAACTGTGGCGTGGTATTAACCTCCCCACATTGTGATGAAGGAAGTTGTTGCCCTCCAAATATAGTTCTGCAGAAGGAAATAACCAGTTACTATTTGTTACCTCAAGGCAAGTGAAACTGAGTTCACTTGCACTCCTAACATTTTGGAGGAATGAAATACTTGATTTGTTTATTGTTTGGGAAAGGATATTTTCTCAAGGGCCAATCAAGTAGTTCTAAGGCTAGACAATGGAAACTAATGGATAAATCCCTATTCATTGGTTAACCCTTTAACTCTCTTGAGAGATCTAGACAGAATTTCTCCTTATTATATATATTATATGCAATACCATGTAGACAAGTAATGATAATTAAGAAAAATATCAATTATGGGATTAATAATTGATTTGATACCGTATTCTCCAAACTAACATAATAAGAATCATTTGTTAGATAGTAAGGAGAATTACTAATGAGATCTTGGGAGTTGAAGGATTAAGTGTGGACAAAATGTACTGTGCTATCCATCAGATAGGGATTTATCTAAGATTTAAGGAGATGAACATCCCTTTTCAAACAACACAGGCCTGCTGTTAATCAGGTTTTTAGGGAATTGAACGGGGGGTGATGGCTTCCTTGACAACAGTTTTGGGAGTGATTTCCAATTATAAGAGTCTGAAATTAGTTATGAGCTGTATAACAATTTTACCATTATCAAACAGCTGACTTACCATGTACCTGTACTTTGCCTTTAGACCAGAGTCTTGTTTTTAGGCAGAACATTTTATAGATAACTTACATGTACTATCATGTTATTGTCTGTTAGGTTCAGCAGCACTTGGCTTCTTTGTACTTTTTACATTATCAGCAACATGTTTAGGAATGGGTATTTATATGATGTAAGTACAATTATGAGTTAACATATGTTAGAATTTAAATCTTGCTTTGAAGGCACTGTATAGGGAGCAGGTTTCATGTTTGGTTGATATGCTTGAATGTATTGCATCAAGGTAGGGTTAGGGAGGCCCTAAAGATATTTTTAAACCTTAAATCAAGCTTTTGACTTGCACACTACACTGCGCACACACACACTTGACTGTACCCCTCATCGCTTAAAAAAAATTGGAATATTAATTTTTAGTTTATACCACAGGTGAATAGTTCTTTTTGTGCATGATGATTGGCTGGTTCAGAAGTGATAAGCAAGTACTATTCACCTCTTAGCAGCTAAAGAGACAAAATCACACATTAACAATTTACAGCTGTAATTTCTGGCCATTTTTTGGGATATGACAGAAAGAAAATAATTTTTTTGGTATCTGTGTGGTATATGCTAAAACAATTATTCACTTCAGTGTCAGTAAAAGTGGTGGATATTTACCTTGTTGTTTTGAGGCTAAGTAAACATCCACCACTATACACCTCCACTTCGGTGAGTAATTGTTAATTATTACTAACTACCTAATAAACAGCCCACAGAAAGAATTTTTTACTGCCCACCTCTTGCTTTGACAGCATGTAATACAAGTTTTGAAGATAATTAATGTTTCAGAAGCAGGACTCAAAACATTTAGTAGCTGACTGACTTGATGAGATTCTCAATTGGTATACCTTTTCATAACGCACCCTCTAAGGAGGTAGTCATTCAATTTATGGGGATGAGAAATTGATTGTAATGTTGTTGTGTCATTTTTTAGAACAATGGGTGCAGTTATCTTAGCTTTTGAGGCTCCAATGTGTTGCCAGTATGTACCAGCTCTAGTAACCATGAGTAACTGGATTGAGAGTCACTTTAGATTCTGGATGAGAGGATGCTTGTATTTTCTGTAAGTTTTTATTGTTCATAAGATTGCTATTCAGGCCAAGTTACCCATCAGCATTACACTTTGAAGAGATTTTAACAGTACATGTATGAGCTTGAAATATGACCCAGCACATGTATGCTTAATTCTTTAACTCTCAGAAAAGATTAACATGTATTTTCTCCTTATGATATCCATACAATATACAGCAAACAGATATTGAAAACACTTTAACTTGCATGTATCATGTAGTAGTAGTTATCTTGGTCTAACACCAAATTCTTGTAACTGTTTTTGCAAAGAAATGTGAAGCAGCTGGAAGGGAGAATTAGATCTTGGGAGTTTAAGGTTTCATGAATTGCTAATGCATTGTGCAATCAGTGCAATGCCTTCAATATATAAGCTTGATGTTAACTGAATTCAGTTTTTGTTTAATTATCTAGGTTGGCTCTCCTTCCAATTATTTTTTGCCTAGAAGTCTCCACCTTTGTTGGCTGTGGCTCTGTTATGATCACAGCTGCTTTGTATGGTGTTTTGGCCATTGGGAAAAAGTAAGTGAAAATTATCTTAGACAATTGATGTGCCATTTGTTTACAAATAAGTACACTGACGTACTTCAACAAAAGATGTACATTAGAAATTAATTTATTTGGTACATCCCTTATCTTTTCTTCATTTCTTTGTTTATAACCCTTTCACTCACAAGATTTCATGAGTAGTTCTCTCTACAGACTGACATAAAATTCTTATGATGTTAGTTTGGAGAGTTTGGTACTGTATCAACAATATTCTGTAATAATCCTGTTAAATGATATTTTTCTTTACTCTTGTCACTTGCCTGCATGATATTGTTTTGACATTTTAAGGTAAAATTCTGTCTTAGGTACCCATGGGAGTTTAAGGGTTAAGCGATTTTATGTGAGTTCTTCACTCACCAGACTTAATAAGCCACCAAGTTCACCTGCCCACACTGAAAGCACCAGCAAGACCATGAGCATTCTAAAGCATTTATTCAATTCATGACCAGTCTAGTGCTAGCATTGGCCGAGTTTTTCTTGTTATATCATAATGGTACATGTTTGTTCTCTATTGGACAAGAAATCTTTGTACTTTGGTGTCCTTACTTAAAAATACTTCATCTTTCTTGTGATAGAGGAGCACATGCCAGCAAGACTACAAATTCCGAAGACATTGAGATGAAAACTAATCTTGTTGACAAGAAAGGTGATCCAAATTATGTTGAAGAAGCAGGACCTTGAATTCAATCAGAGATTCATGACTGTATTATTTAAACCAACAGTCTCTAGATTCACTGTTCTATTTAAATTTAAAATATTTAATCAAAACTATAACAAAATTATCTAACATGACTGGTTATCACCAGCCCGATTTGAGTACTAACAAGACAGTGTACATGTCATGCTTGTAATTGTCATGCTTGTGTGCACACTGCTGTTGCTTTTTTTTATGAAAACATGAAACAGATGTCTAGTTTCTTTCTTGGATTTTGTTATGGTTTTGATTAATTGGTAACATTAAGACTTCATGTTGTCCAATTCTGTCTATAATCATACTCATGATTAACAAATCAGAGGACTGTAACACAGGAATTTAATTTTGTTTATCACTTGTATGATTAGGGAAGGAATTGGACTCCACTCATTCCTATTTCCATTAGTCAGATTGTGAATGGGCAGTCTCAACTGATATTAACAGTTAGCTTTGTGCCTTCATTGGTAGCTGAACATGTACAACTGTACCTGAGAAAGCCTAAGAGATTATTTTAGGTAGTGGTAGTTTTGTCCTTGTTTTGTTGGACAAGGCAATGGCCAGCATTGTTGGTTGTATGATTGTCAGCTCATAAACGAGCTGGACATCAACCAAAGCAATGAAAAAATTGATGCAGTTTATTGGTCAAAACTTCAGTAGTGGGGTATCGTATGCTGATGTGTGTGTGTATGTAGGATAGACTGTCAAGTTAGGAAAAAATGCTGAAAAAGTCAAGTACAAGGACAGACTCCTTCCCAAGAAACAATTTATCTGTTCAGATAAATTTTTGTGTTTTGTTTTTTTTAATACTTGCAACTCTTTGTTCAAATTTGGGACTGTAGATGTCCTAACTCAAGTGAAAGTCTACATGTATTTACAAACAGTTTGGTACTGTTAACCCTTCAACTTCCAAGATCCAATTAGTAATTCTTTGTCCTTAGTGCTATACTTTTTCTCGTAAATTCAACAAGAGAATTCGGTCTCATTCCAAAATAACACCATCCAGCAGACAAGCTTGTCTGTTCTCATAACCAGTTTAAAAGATAGCTTATAGAATTTGCATGTTAATCGCTTCTTGAAGTTAAGGGGTAAGACAAACATTTGTGTTTTCAGGAGAATGTTTAATGACAAATTATATTTGGTTTATTCATTCTTATCAGAAAACTTGGTCCTTATTTATTACATTTTACCACTAATGCTCAGTATTAAATCAGTCTCTCTTGAGAATGCATATTTCTCCCAATTGATCCTAATTTGCACAAAATCATTTTTTCACCCTCACAGAAGTGCATTAAGTTTAGGTGTTAAAGACTTTTATGAAAACTAACCAGTTCTTCATAAAGAAGAAGCACTTTATTGGGGAATCGAGCACCTTCTGACAAAATGACGGTGTTTTCTTTAGCCTCCTTAGCAAGAGTTTGCCCAATGAAATGATGTGGCGATCAGGTCCTTTATTTTCATAACCCTAATGTTGGATTCTCCAGTGATACTGTAAGGAGTTATTAGAAGCTGATAACTCACTCACATAGGTTGAAATTAATCTTGACCAATTTCTCTGTGTTTAAGTTAATTTATTGAAAGAAGGTCTTTTCACATTTTCTGAAAAAAAAAATGTCATATCAATGCAAATAATATATTTCACATAAATGGGCTGTAAGTTAAGTGGACACTAAGGTTATTTATTTAATATAAGTGTTGATTTATACACAATTTAGTCACAATTAGAAGATTTAATATAAATTATTGTTATATTGCTTCATCAATATCAGAGTCATTTTTAGCACAAACGTTTGAATTGTTTTAAGCGTTGATGGAATTGTTTTGTTCTTTCATTCCTAAATAATAATTGTTGACTGACAGTTTGGTGATCAAAGGAAAAATGTTAAACACCTTATCTAGGGTGTGATGAAATTAGCGGTATTGTAACGAGAGTTCCGAATGAGGGCGCTTGCTCTTTTCAATGAATGACTCTGGTTCTTGACAAGAATTTCTTCATCATAAGGAAAAGGGAAGGAAATTGGAATCATGGCTGAATTTTGTGACCTCGTTCAAACGCCCAACGTTTGATATGTAATTTTTGAATAAAAATGTAACTATTCTAAGAGTTCTCACGATTATTCACCATACTGGCATTTGTTCTTTTAAAGAAATGTTACTTCTTATTTATTGACTGTGTTTTTTTCTTGGTGTATGCGGGTCAAAGTTTTCTCACATCACTAAGGCCTTGTGAAATTATTATTTTCAGAGTTTATTTAAGAATTAAATCGGGCATTTTATTTTTATCAATAAACAGCGGCTGAAAATTTCTTGGAAAGTGTGGCTATTTTCGATATTATTTGGAGTCATTGTTCAAGGAATCTGTCAGTTTGAACATTATGGAACAATGAACCTTCACTTTTTCCTCAATCTATCGTTTACAATTCAAGCTCAATTTTGCCATCCTTAAGCATCCACGCACTTTTTTGCTTCATTATTATCTGTGTGGTGTTGGAAAAAGAAAATCAGACTACGATGTAATAAGGCAGTTTTCAATTTACTGTCGTAAAAACTAGCATTAAAGTAATCCCGACGATCAATTAGAACATAGAGCCATATTATTATTTGCCAATGAAACCTCAAAATGAGAACAAGTACATTGCTGGTAGCGCGGGAAAGTTTTCTCGATGAAGCACAAAGCAAAGTTACGTAAAACGAAAGCAATCCGGGAGTAATTTTGATATTTAATTGAAAATTGCACTATTTCATAGTGTTCTTCCATCACGAGTCATTAGAGCTTAGTGCTACAGTGTTATGGCGACAGACTGCCGAGTAGGCTTGTAGATCGTACGGGAAGATTTCTGTCAGCTGTGAAGAAATCGACGCAGTTGTTGTTGAAGAGAGGACTTTTTGATTGAGTGTCGAAATTAATCCACCCGTTTGCTTTAGTTTTGCTTAACTACTCCAAAACCAGAGTAAGTAGTAAAACAGCCAATCAGCAGAAAGAAAAATACTTTGAGGAGCCAATGAGAACTCCAAGTAAAAACGAGCAAGTTGCCTAAAGCGCGGGAAAGCGCGGGCAACCATTTTAAGATTGGCGTCACTTTTTCATCTGATTGGTTGAGAGAGTGGTGCAAGTTTTCTGAACCAATCACAGCAAATTAATGCAAAACCAAAGCAATTCTGGATTACTTTCGACACTCAATTGAAAATTTCTTTTTTCATATGAACTTCAGTTTCTTCTCATTTGTCGTGTGAGAACTTTGGTTTTGGGTTTACAACACACACTTGAAAAGCGTGCTAACTTCTGTAAAAATCCCTAAACATCCTGACAACGAGGAAGCTTAGAAGATGACAGCGGGAAAAAGCTCAAATTCTATTTTTGCTCGGTTTTGGAAACTTGAAAAAAAATTGGTAATGTATACCTTGGTAGAATAGATTGTGATCGATTCTTTTCTGGTGAGCCACTAATCGGGTGTCAAGAAGTTCAGTGACGGGAGTTATTTTATAGAATAAATTTAGTTTCGTATCGTATCTATCCTTTTAACGCGCGTATGCAATCGCAAGCCCCAGAGGAAACTTAAAATAAAGAGTAAGAAAAACCATCGCACTAAATAAATTACTGCTGATACTTCCAAAAGGGGAAATATCACAGCTGTCGCGCATATGAATTATGAATGATTATTTTTAACGCGTTGTTAGTAAGCGTCGTTAAATATGTCCCGGTTGAAAAATTTACCACCTTGTAATAATACTAAAGCCTTGCAATCTCTTTATTTAAGACATAAATGGTAATTGACGGCTAAGAAAGAAAGGAACATTTAAAATATTCCATTTACTCCTGAGCTCTTTGATTTAAATATTTTATGACAACGCTTACCTGGTCAACAGCTGTCGTAAAGTGGCTCGATTTGGTCATATGCTGAGTTACTCGACCAACCACAACGCTCGCTTGTTACTTATGTGGGAAGTACTGTTGTACAAATGCAGGGTTAGGTCGTACAGAGGAGGTTTCGAAAAGACAACCGATACCATTCACTTGCCACTACATATAACAAGATTAACAGAACTTCACTTTCATCGGAAGTCGAGGTAAGGATTTAAAATTCATATCAGTATTCGAAAGGGAATGCTTTGTGAAGGTTTCAAGAAATGAGCCTCTGAAGACAACTGGCATTGTGACATGCAGTTAGGCCTGGAATGTAGCTTTTATCTCAAGGAATAAACTTTGATTACAGCCTAAAATAAATCGGAATAATCATTACAGACAGTGCAAAATTTTTTTCTATGGGAACCAAGAAGTAACTCCGCATGGCACGCTAAACATCTCTGCATATTTCATGCTGCACAAGGTTACTTCTGTTTCAGGTAGAGAGAGTCCGGCTTCAAATCCCACAGCAATTGAACCAAATGTTGGATGTTTCGATATCGCTAAGAAAAATCATATTCGTCATTTCATGCCAAATATCAAAACCCTCAAACTCACTTGTTGTATTCCAACAATTCAGGTCGAAGATTGAGCGGCCTAACCAGAAGAAAATCATAGTCACAGTGTTCCTCGTCAACTTTGTTTTGGTCAATGACTGGTATTCATGCCGGAAAAAGTATGCAATTGCTCAGAAAGGACATACGTAAATCACATGAGAAGAAATATACAATCTATTCGTCACTAAAGAAAGAATTCCAGTAAAAAAAATTCCTATTTATTTTCAAGTGATGATTTGTAAATTAGTTCTTATGTAATAGAAACGACTTTATTGCTTAGGGAAAGAGTCAATTAAAAAAGGGATTTTACGGCATAAACAGAATGAGCAAGACACCCTTTAACCAATAAACCCCTGTGCCTTTGATCAATAACGAACCGTGGTGGCAGAAGGCCCAATTTACTTTACAAGTTATTGTGTTCAATTTTTCAGATCGAACACCATGAAAAAGCTTGTTATTGTTCTGATAATTGCCATCGTGTCGATAGTACAACTTGTTCGGGGTAAGTGCATCTTCAAAGTCTATAATAGCGCCTCTTTCAAGACTCCTATATGGAGAAAACCACCACATTAGATAACCAATTTTATTCTATGCCTTTAGTTCATGATTGAAATTTCATTGTTTTTTTTCGTCAAAAGTTCGTGCGGAAACATAAAATTTTAGACAAAACGACTTATCGATCAGGTTATGGTTATCCAACGGAAATCCAGATGACAAGTAAAGATTTCATTGATGAGATCGATATTCAGCCAAAGAATATCTTTTATGAATCAACGAGATAATGGAGTGACGAAAGGCATTCTATTGAATTCACGAGAATTCGAAACCATAAAGAAGCTAAATTGCATTAAAAAAATGAATAACAGAAAAAAAATAACAAATAATTTAACTGTACACTGCTGAAGTTTTTCCTCTCCCTTATTCGTATGTACATCTTTTAAAACTAGAAAATTCAAACTGAGAGCTATATCAAGTTGTTTTCTTCGTTTTCGTTTCTACAATTTTTCGTGAGGTTAGATTCTGATTCCACTATTTTTTAGGTGGGGCGTTGAAATCTCACCTGAGAAAGCCTGAAAGGGATGGATTGCGTTCATGCGCAGTGTGGCCCCTGGAATGTGATCCACGCGATAAGCATTGTGGTTTCGTAGATTGTGACGGACAGTGCTTCACTTACAACACCAGGGACCTAGACCCAGAACACGGCTTGACCGATGATCTGCAGAAAGGTTGCTACACCATGGCAGAGGCGGACTACTATTGCCATGATGAAAGTGTTTGTGAGGGGTTCGAATCAATGGTGACCACTCTGCTCAGGGGGAAAGTTTTGAGATGTGAGCACCATTGCTGTAACACAGACAATTGCAATCAATAAACTGGCACATTAAAAACGTACCTAGATATTCTTGTGTCATTCTTGTTACGGGTGCACTTAGAATACCCATTGACTTTTAAGTAAAAAAAAGAATATTTAACTCTGAATAAAAATAGAGATGAAGGACTCCTAATCAATTACAAGCATAATCAGTGACGTATTATCAAGGCGAGGAACTTGATTTTTACAGTGCCCCTTTCCCCTTAGGATGGTAAATGGTTGAAAGACAAAATATGTGGTGGGAAAGCTCGGTTCTCAAAAATCTTGGTAACCTGCTACAGAGTTCAAGATACCGCTGACCGCTTAATGCCTTGAAAAACTTGAGCCGGAAGGCATCAATCCTTAAGCGATTGAAAACGAAAGAGCTTTTCTTAGAGTATGGTTTCGCAGTTGATAATTTGTTCCACTTCGACTCTGCAGATTTATTCAATTCAGCATCAGAAAGTGATATATAATGGTATGTTTTGGCTTATAAATCTCATGTTGAAATTTGCTAGCGTTCCATCGTCAAGATGATGGATTCTGTCCATCATAGATCGTGCCACACTGGATTAAAGGAAGCTCACCAACAAAAAGTGTATTTTCTATACCTATAATTGATCCTCGAGACCTAATACTTAACAGCGATGACAAAAATTGCTCGAAATCCGAGCCGATTGTCTCTCGAGTAACGTCGCACTTACCCGCACGAGTCACATTCACAATGGAGTGAATAGGTTTTAGTCAGATTTTTGTCGTGTACATGATGGTTTCGTTTGATTTATGTTTTTTTTGGTTTCTATAGAGGAGACTCTTTTAAAAATTGCCGAGATTAACATTAGATTATGACTGTGAGTATAATTCCAGGTAACCTCTTCCAAGTGTATAGTTATTAGACGGCGCTGAGCGAAAAACAAGGCGGAGATTTGACCCGTTCAAAACCTCCATTTACTCACTCCGCGCTAATTTTGCATAACGTCACAGCGGCCTTCGACAGAATAAAATGTCAGAAATCCTTCCACCTTCATTTTCAAGCGACTACACCCACAAACTTACTCTACATTTCAAATTTTTTATTTGAATGCGATGTTACATTTTGCGTTTATTTGCTTTCTACAAATGATAAGAAATATGTTTTAGTATGATACACACTATACGGGAACGGTTACGTTTAGCATTACTTTACTTTCATTTAATATTTTTCAAAACGAACCTAAGTTAACCTCCTTCATTTCCTAAGCACGTTTCAGTAGTTGCCACTGACCATATCTTGGGAAAATATCCGAACTACACTGAGCACACAATTTTTTTGAGCCAGAAACGTCGCTACGCAACATGACGTAATATTGAGACATGATGCTCACGTTTAAGGAATGAGAAAAAAAAATTGAATTCCACCGATTTCTGCCAACAAAATTCGTTTTTCTGACTGCTTAATCTTTCTCCTTTGCACTATCAATGCAGCCATTCCATTTCAATCTAAATTATTTACGTGCTTAAAATAAACTGCGTCTCGATTAATAACATCTGCGTCTCGATTATCCCTTAAATAGATGTCACCTTTTATGGGGGTGAGAAGCCGAAATGACTGGCCTCTTTAAGCACAAGGAGGTTCGGCTCTTAACACTACACATATAAATGTTGAATTTATTCGATGCACAAAGATAATGACATGTTACTGCCATATATTTCGAAAGTTTGAAAAACTTTCGGTCTACGTTCAAAGGCCAATCTCATTGTTTCAGAGAACTTCGCTGATTTTCATTACTAATATTCAAGTTCCTAAGCAGCAATTTCGATACTTTTTATGCTGTTAACTTAAGGAGTTCGAGTCCTCAATCGCAACTACAACCGTTTCTCACCTCCGCCTGTATGGGTGACAGAGAAACAACTCACCTAATCTACGGTGGTAGTTAAATTGTATATTGTTGCTATGTTGAAGCTTAAAAGCTTTGTTTGAAAATGTAAGAGAAAAATTTCACAAAACCTCGAAATACATCAAAAAACAGAGAGAAAGGCATGTAACTACAGTTTTTATGAAATTAAAAAATTGTTTAAATATTCAGTTGTTGAGGAATTCAAATATCTCTAAGAAGAAATTTTATCTTTGACTACGCTTAATCAGTACTAGGGGATTTTTGTAGACTACGGCTGGACGCCAGCTTTGAAACAGTGAAACCTTTAGCACTAATTATAAAGAGGAAAAAAATATCCAATTAAAACGTGACTCGGGGGTCAGAGATACAATTCCTTACGTCACATTTACTCATTTGATAATATAAGCCGAGGGATGAATAATCCTCTCAAATCTCAAGTCTACATTGCAAAATACGAGAGATACGACGTTTTAAATTCAACAATGTTCGCCTCTTTTGAGTATCAGGACAATTTTTTCTTTAACGTGGGTGGTTTGCAATTTTCTGGGCGTTTTGGCCAGTAAGGCAAACAAAATATTAAATAATAATGACTTAATCCTACATATACGTTTCGCGTATTATGAGAACCTCGACAACAAATACATGCCGATAACTGAGAATCAGGATGGTTTGCCCTCGAAAGATGAAAAAATCAGCTCTGAATAGAAATACTGATCGCAATCATTCAGGCCCTGATATAAACTTGTATTAGTCGGAGGGAACAACTTCGTTTTCAATAACTTGAGAGGTTGTTAAGGAACAAACAAGACTTCAACAAAAAGGAGCCAATCTCGCCTTACAATCCGAGAGATATTTTGATTAAAAAATATAAAAAACGACCTTTTCCGATTCCGAAACGATAGCTAACGAAAGCAACAATTGTTCTCCCGACTAACGTCGACAACGTATTGCTATGGAATAATATATACCTTGTGCACAGAAACAAAGCACACAACTACTGTAAATTTAAGAGACAAATATCCTGATGCGTTGTACGACAGGGTTACGGCACATTGGACAGCTGGTTATCGAGCTGGAGCAGTTGAAACAACAACAAACGTGACCACAATTCAGCAATACCACGTCCGACTGTTAAGAAAAAAAAACACGTCAGTGAAATAAGGAAAAAGATATACCTGTGCCATGAACGAGAAAAATAACGCATTTCCTCCAAAGAACCACTCAATATTCATCAAGGAGGGAGGGGGGATGGTGGGGGGTCAAATGGTTTTCAGGGGGGACGGAAGGGGGGATCGCTCGAATACAACAGAACCTTATGGGGGGATCAGGTAAATTTTATTGTTACAACCAAATCCTCTGACCCCCCCCCCTTCCTCCCCCTAGCTCCGCTCAAGAGCTAACGATCAAAACGTGAGCTTTTCTAAGATATTTTTCCCTTAATGAACTACAAAATATTCAAACAGTCTGCCAACGCAGCTAAAAAATGAATGAGGTTTAAGTACAAAGAAATGTCTATGTTTGTCTCAACCTGACTTTTTTCTCCATCTTCACATTCCAGTTCTAAGACGTCACGCTAGGTAGCGAAAGGCGAGTATCTACTTACCCTTTGGTCCATGCAAATCACGCATTCCGTAGTCATGTCACGGTGTTCAACTATAGGTGCCACCGGTGTGTTGGAGCTAGGTGGTTGAGGGACTGGTACCTGTAAGGCACAAACATCTGTAAGGCACAACATTCCATGACCGTTACATAACCTACAAGGCTAACAGACCATCCTCAAGACAGTGAGATAATTTGAGGCGCTACCAAAAGTATTTACACAATATGTAACTTTACCGGATGGGGATGAAATAAAACGCGAAGCAGCTTCTCAGAGTTGGGCAATCGAGTCAATAAACCACGTTCATATTAAAAGGTAAGCCTTCACTATTGCAAACGCTTTCACAAGTCGCACTAGCTCTGCTCTTCAGACCAGGAAGAATTAGGAAAGATAGAATGAGGAATAAAGTAAGAAAGGAAGGGAGAGGGGTGGGTGGGGGGGGGGGGAGGTCAGGGAGAAAGAGAGAGGGAAGAGGGTAGAGGAAAGGAAAAGAAGTCTAGTAACGTCGACTATCTTCACGCAACCACATGTTATGTACAACTCACCTCAGGGTTTTCAATCTTGCTTTCTTTTTCCTTCGCCTTTGAATCGAAGCGAAGCCGTTCCTGGACAACGTTCATTATTGCCTTGCGAACTCCAAGCTCGTGTATACCCAGCTAATCAAAGCAAAACAAAGCGTTACAATGTATCAGGAATGATATTCAGCCATGGTTGAGGAGGGAAGAGCGGAAATACGCCAGTGGACGGCGGAGGAGGGGCAAGGGAATAGGATATCATCTCCTTTACTAAAAATAGGGGCAATGTTCTGTTACAAATTTTATGAACCCTCTTCGTACGACACCTCATAACCCTTTAGTAATTCTCAAGACAGGAGTTGAACAGAGCGGCTGATTACTGCCTCAGCATGCCCTCATGCCCTCCCTGACATGAGGTAGGATACGAGGAGAAATGGTGCAGCTGCTAGGCGAGAAGCAAGATTATCGCAGGTTAACTTCCAGCCGGCGAACCGTTGAAACTCCTGGGTGGTGACAGCCACTGCGAGAGTAGAGTGTCTCGCTCAAGAATACAACACAATGTCTCTACCCAGGCTCGAATCCAGACCTCTCGATATGGAGTCTCCTACACTCTAGCCACCTGCAGCTCCTTAACAACAAACAGACAGCAAACGGAGACTTCATCACTCACCTCCTTCAGTTCTTGGTCTGTCATGGTTTTAAGCATTTCCCACGTGATTCGGTGACGGGCAAAGTGCGAGGCGTAGTCCTGAGCTTCAGCTTCTGCGAGGATATCGGAAATCACACCATCGCACTGCTGTAATTTCAAAGAAAAAATTCTTAATTCTATCTTGATGATTACTTTCACTGGAACCTTTTTCCAAATAACCTCAACTCAAGACATTATTCGAAATTAGTTATTTTAAAATAATAGTATAGATTTAAAATCAGTCAAGGCCATTCAACGTTCGATATTCCGTATTTAATTGAATAAGCGCCCACCCTGTAGGTAGAAAAATTTTATAAGCGCCTTTTAGTAATCGAATAAAAGATCACCCCTCTACCCCTCCCCTTCCCTTCCCTCCCCTGCTCCCAAAAACTGAAGGGCACAGAAGGAGTATTGATTATCATCTCTTAACTGGCTTACAGTCACTAGATTAACTGTTTATGGTAACTCCTCACGTTTTGTTAATACTTATTGTTTACTGAGTTGCAAAATAAACTTACTACTAGTCGAAAATGGTGAAAATTTAATAATCGCCCACCTCGAAAAAGCACCCAACTCAAGTCCATAACTTTAATAACCACTCAAGGCTCTCAATCGAATAAATACGGTATCACTATTCTCACATAATTACAAGGCTCTTTGTACCTTCGCAAGCAGAGTATCTGGTTTGCTTTCAAGGAGCCTCTGATACTGAATCAGCCAGTAATCCTCAATATCCGTTTCTCTCTTGTGTTCCATCTCAACCTGACCGAGAAAAGCACAGAGGTTCCTTTAAGGAGTGTAAGGCACTCAAACAAAAATTGATTTAAGCACTGATCACCGGGTTAGAGAAACCACAGACTAAAACTGTAGAAGAACTCGAATAAACTTACAAAAATGTTAGAGAGGAACATGAATGTGAGAAAAAAAGACAGGTGAAACAGTAAGTATAACCTTGAAATATATGTATGTCACCCGATTTGTTCAACGTTTATCTTAGATTGGAATGAAGTGTAGTAAATTAAGCCTCCGAAACATTGTTGTTTGTTACGTGACCATAAGTGCAAGGTTTAGATCGAACCATTCATGAAAATAAACAAATGTAACTAAAATACCACTTCATTTTTACCATAAAACATTGGTCAGCTAAATTCATTACTTTACTGATGTTAAGGTAAGCTTATACACCAAAAACTTACAAGTCTCTTCATAAGCTCATCTTCTCTCTTCTGTTGTTCGCTAACAAGCTGAACCATCAGACCTGTCAAAGCTTCTCTCCTCGATTCCAGCGCAGCCTGAATGACAACAACGAAACGGTTAACTAAGTGTCCTCAAAAGATAATGCACTCTTGGTACATTACCATGTTCTACAGCGAAAAAGAACACTGCCCCTCTGAGCTGGGTCGCTTATCATTCCAGACAATAAAAGTGAGAGATGCCTGAGCACAAAAACACTTGCACAGGAGATTGCAGCGTGCCTCGTTGTCCCGCTTACGAAATCAAACGCAAACGAATCTTAACTGCAAGTTTTTGACGGCGACAGCCATTTTTACTCTGCACGCGTGGAAAAAAATCTCTTTTAACTTTTCGTTTTCAAATCCCGTGTATATCTCAACGTTTTCTCAAAGATCTACTTTCGCAGTGCATTGAGGTACCAACAATAGTGAGTATAGCGCTCAAAAACTTTTAAACTGAGGAAGAGAAAGAAAGGATTTGGAAAAAATATAAAAAAGAGAGAGAGAGAGAAAAAAAAAAGAAAAGAAAAAAGAGCCATGCAGTCGAGGAAGAAAAAAAGTAAAACATTCGCTTCACCAAAGGAAAAATCAAAAAGAAGTTAAACGATAAGAAAGGCACCGGACATACCCTCTCCGCATCTTGGCGTTCATCTTTTTTCTCCAGTTCTGTTAGCGTCAATTTCGTGAGCTCGTCTTGTAGCATTGAAATCTGAAGTTAAATTTAAGACTTTCGTGTGTAAAAATTATCTAAAGAAAAGTACTACAAACTTTCAAATCAAGGCAAAAGTTGTAAAGATTTTTAGCGTCACCACAAGGGAGACCAGCGTAAAGTGGAAATACGGAAGAAGTGAGCTATAAGTACACGAGGAAATCGAAAAAAGAAACTATAATTGCACGAGAATGTTATCACTTAAAGATGAATATGTTCCTTAAACTACTTTGGGTGCTAGTTGAAAAAAAATACAATCTTTCAACATATTAAATTTGACTTAAAAACATCGACACGACTTCTTTACCTGGCCGGTAATTCTACGATGTTTTGCGTCCGTTTGTAGCTGGAGAACTTGGATCGCTTCCATTTGTGCGCGTTCCTTAAATAAAAAAAATAATACAATTACAGGTCCTCTATTACCAAGTAAGCAAAAAGGAATGCGAAGTAAATCTGAGCGGCGAAGTCACGGTTTCACTGGGGATGAGCGGCGAAGTCACGGTTTCACTAGGGATGAGCGGCGAAGTCACGGTTTCACTGGGGATCCCATCTATTTCGGCCTTTGGCCCTTACACCCGAATTTAGGTGAAAATTTCTAATGATTACGCGCAAGTGAGTCGGAAACCACGAGGTCATAAATGTGTGTTGTTGATTTGTTGCAAAGGAGTATTTTGTTTATTGACTCATCATCATCGCTACTACACCAAAAGAAACTGAAGAATTTAAATGCAATGTATGTCCTATTATCAAACCTCTTTGGAAATCTCGGAGATCAAAGTATCTCTGTCCTCATACTGTTCATTCAGAATGCCAAGCAACCGTACATCTTCTTCCAAAGCCCTGGTGAAAAAAAAAAACAGAAAAAACTGAAACTTAAACAAGACACTTGTACTGAGTACGGAAACGATAATTATTATTATTCATAATACTAGACTGACAAGTACCAAGAGATAATAAAGTGTTATAATCTCTTGATAGTATTCTATTATTTGCTTATTTCTTTCTTTTTCAATAGAGCTCAGTAACCTGATGCATAAAGTGCCTTTTCAAAATATAGTGGTCATAACACTTGTGACGTCATCACTTTCACGTCACCCGATTAAGCAGCTATTCATAGATTCAGGGTAATTTAGTATCATCAACTGAGTTGGTAACGTAAATTGGCCACCGAAAAGGATTTAAAAGCTGACGTTTCGAGCGTTAGCCCTTTGTCAGAGCGATAGACGAAGGGCTAACGCTCGAAACGTCAGATTTAGAAACTATTTCCGGTAGCCAATTTACATTCATATATATCAGTTCAGTTGATACAACCAAATTATCTTGTAATTCATCCCACCAACGCAGCATCACAGTTTAGTTTAGAAACTTACCCTCTTAAAACATTAATACAGCACTGCGTAAAGGAGTGGCGCCTATGTAGCACATTTTATTGCATTGATGGTATCAAACTGATTGAATTAGTGAGGTAGATAAAATGGTTTTGCGCAGTTTCTCAACTACGATGTAAGCAATATTATGCAGTATTCACGCTGGAAATAAAAACTTATTTCTTACTCATTCATGGCCTGACTAGCAGTCCTATCTCTTGCCCGTTCGTATTCTCTAATGAGACGACTCTGACTTTCTTGACTTTCCAAAAGACGAGCCATGGACACTAAGGGAAATGAAACAGGAAATTGACAATCTGTTGCATTACGACGGACACTGTGTTCAATACTATGATGAATTCAGATTCCTCTTATTAACTCTGGATAACAAATGCTTCAAAATAGCGGTAACATTTTGTGAAATGACTTCAGTCTACCATATACTATGAAGACACAACCAAAAAAACTGAATTCTTTCCGAAGAAAGGTAGGAAAAGAACTTGAAAAGAGATACCAGAAAGCAGAAGGCTTACTAAGACAGGTTCATCCCTAAATCATTTCCGTCAATACGGTTCTACAAGAGAAATTTTATCATATGTTTTAAGGCAAAAAATCATGACAATGCCCGTGTTTTCTACGACGAAGGAGCCTATTTACCGATGATAAATTCTAATGATTTAGTCGCAAATAGCAACCTCTTAAGTCATAGAGATTGTAATTAAGTATTACCAACCTAACATTTCTTCTTTTCTCAGTTTCTCGGCCTCTTCCTGAGTCACTTTCACCAGTTGCTCAGTTCTCATTCTGCACAGAAAAAACAAAATGTCTTTCACCGACTGATCTCCACCAATCATTAACCTCTTCTAACGATACGACAGCTATTCTCAAATTTCTCAAATTTCTCAAAGAAAACAACAAAAATCCTACCTTTCTTTTTCCATCTCATCCAAAATCATTTCCGCCTTCTGAGCTCTAGAGTCCAACAGCCAAAAGTTAATAACAGTGTGGAACAGCTTTCAAAAGGATGTAAAACTTATAATAACGAAGAATGTGTAATTTAAGTTCCCACAATGTAATCTAGTTCAGTCGTGTGAAAAATTGATCGCGCGAGGTATCCTTTTTCTATTGACTCGAACTTTCTTAAAAGCCCACAAAAATTTCTCAAACGGCCTCGGACGTCTACAAACTCCCCTCGACTCTCGATCCTCAAAGTTTTCGAGAATCGAGGATCAAGAATGTTGCATGGATCGAGGTCGAGTTTTGAGAGACTGTCAAGGCAGTATTGGAGTAGAACAGCCCGTATCTCCAAGAAAATCAATCAAAATATACTAATCAAGTGGAATCTTTCGTGCACATAAAAACGTAGAACTTAGCCAGCAAGTAGAACCTCATTATAAGCGCTGCAGGACGCGTGTTTCTCCATCCGAGGGAAAATTTGAGACGAGTCTTGGAGAGGTTTGCCGGAGATCTGAGCACTATAATAATTATCAGTGCCAGACCCCTTGCAGATCTCTCGCCTGTTCCCATTGCTCAAGGCGTCACATTGTCCCGCAGGCGAAGAAAATCTCGTGTTGAAACGCTGATAATCAGGGCCTACTCGCAGTCTACGTATACCCAAGCAGTGACTACAAACAAACCTGATCATGGCCCTTGATGTAAGATATAAATGATGCATGTGCACTGTACTGTGTGAATGAATAATGAGGTTGACGATGAGAGAAAAGAAAGAAAAGCAGGAGCATTACCGTTCATTCACTTGCAAAATCATAGCCACAGTGTCATTGGTGAGTTGTTCATCTGAAACATAAGTATTGAAAATTCATCAAAAAAGTGATAAAAAGGAATGATGGATATAACAGAATGAGGGCTTCTAATAAAGTTGAAGAAAAATGCCACAACAAGGCAGAGCAATGAATTGTTGTTGTTGTTGTTTTGTATTGTTTTGTTGTTGTTGTTGCGATTGATTTCTTTTTTGTTAGCCATAAAGATTCTTCCATATCCCATCCCATAAGACACACGATCAATAACTCAGAAATACTGTCAAACAGCAAGATCACCAAAAGTGATAAACGCTACCGAGTGCTCTCTATTGCATTGCACACACTGTAAGGCATATCTAACTTAAACACACATAGTACCTGCTGCCATTGCTGATACAAGCTTTTTTCTCTCAACCTCTTGTTGCTGTTGCTGCATCAATGTGAGGTCATCTATTTCTGCTTCAGCCTACAAGTACATTTAAGTGCATGAGAAACTATTGTTACCCCTCAGCGGCCTCACACATTGTTCAATATTTATTTATAAAAAAAGAAAAAAAGCAGATGGCAAAAATTTGTTTTGCAACTTTCCGAACTGCCTAGATGTAAGGAAAGGCCGAAAACTGCCATATGCTGTTTTAGTCCACAAACCTAACAACCCAGGTCGACCCATCGTTTCTGCCTGCAGTTGTCCCACCGAACTTATTTCCAGCTATTTAGACAAAATTATGACACCTATCGTCAAAACTTTACCATCTTACGTTAACGACAGCCAACACGTACTTGAAATATTTCGTGACTTTAGTTTCCTCGGCCAAAACAAACTTATTTTCACTATGGATATTCCATCTCTTTATACTGTCATTCCCAATGATGAAGATCTCCGGGCCCTCAAACATTTTTTCGATCTTCGCACTGTTAAGGAACCTAGCTCTGAAACACTACTCCGTTTGGCCGAACTAGTACTCACACTCAATTGCTTTTCATTCGGTGGTAACTACTACAAACAAACTAATGGCGTGGCCATGGGTACTAAAATGGGACCCAGCTACGCCAATCTTTTCGTAGGTTTTATCGAACATTAATTTTTTAGTCAATACCACGGCCAAAATCTGAACTCTACCGCCGTTACATCGACGATTGCATGAGCGCTACCTCCTCTACAAGAGAGGAACTCAGTCAATTTATAACTGCCGTCAATTCCTTTCACCCGGCTCTTAAATATACCTGGGAAATTTCCGACTCTTCTTTGGCTTTTCTAGACATCAAAATTTAAATTGAAGACAACGGTTTATGCACTAGTGTTTACTACAAACCTACAGATTCACATAGTTACTTGTTGTATTCATCTTCACACCCATCACACGTCAAGAACTCCGCTAAACACTAGAACAAAAATTTATCCTCCAAATCGGCACCCTTAATCCCCACGGTATCAACGAGCGTTTTTCATTCAACTAATTTATTCCTGTTTTCTCGTCAACATATTTCCACCAATAGCGTAGCTCCACTTTCTGCATAGAAGCCCACACACAACCCACAATTCCTCATATCGCTCTGACGAAGGGCTAACGCTCGAAACGTCAGCTTTTTTACCCTTTACGGTGGCCAATTTACGTTTTCAACTCAGTTGTTAACACTAAATTACCTAATAATTATATAAGACTAGCTGACTGCCAAGACCTTGTTTTTCCCACAAAGCTAACAATGCTATACATGCACATCAAGAAAATTGAGAATTATACAATTGGCAAGACACTGATAATAATTGTACATATTAATTACATTTTTTCTAGTAAAAAAATTCAGAAATCTTTCAAGAGGGTATGAGGAAACATTAAAGGCCCACACATTACGAGACAACTGCCCAGCAGAGATCATATGATCATTTCATTAAAAGCCACAGCTGTGATTTAGAAAGAAATTCCTGTTTTTTTTTTTTCTTGTTTTTTTTTTAATCAGCTTAAGGTAAAGAACAGGCTTTGATTACCATTCGTATCTTGTCCATAAGGTCAGTACGTTGTTTACTAGCTGCTGCAGCGAGAGCCTGCTGCTCCAGCTCTGTTTCATGAAGCTGTTTCTCTATTTCGATCATTTGCTGTCGTCTCCTTTCCTGTGGATCAAGACGTCATGAGGTTAAAATACACTTTCACAAGTGAATGTCATTTAAACCCCGGCTGAGCAGAAAGCTCTAATGGTGACTTAGGAGATAGTCAGCAACTCTGCAAAGCACTCATTAAGTATCTTGATCGAGTGAAACCTTCACCTCTGTTTCCAAGTTAAAAAATTAAACATTGCACCATCTTCAAGTAAATACTTAGTCACTGGCATGCGATATGTCAATGTGTTAAACATGAATGATACTAATGATAAACATGTACAGTGTTAACCGTTTTTGTAAATTAAATGCAAAAACCAGATTGAAATAAAACGGGAACAAAACAAGGAAAAGTAACAACAAAAACGACTCATGGAAATAAAAAAAAAGGTGACATGCAAACCTTCTCTGCTTCATGCTTTGATAAAGTGCTCTGAAAACAAAAATGTTCGTGTGTGAAATGATGAGGAAATAACAGGGAAAGCTTTGTGAAAATGGTGAAATGGTACATACAAATCAGTGAGACCAGCAGGTGTCGTCAGTTGCACAACTGGTGTCAATGTCAGGAGAAAAAGTTACTGTAATTTTACCTTTGATATCTTAACCCAAAAGCCCTCCCTGCACTAAAGTAAAGTTGTGCAACAAGCAAAAACAAAATACGTCATCTTCAATTTGATCACTTCAAATAATTTGCAACTTACTGCCACAAGATCATCCACTGGTGTAGGGTTCAATTGTTTATTTGAAGCTGTTCCATTTCCTATTGGATCAGAAAAGAAAATGAAATGAAAGCATTGTATGAAAAACCTGTAACATCAAAACAATACTTGCACCATTGGATGATAGAATACTCTCACACAATAAAAATATTAATTCACTGGACAACTCACGTAAAACTTGAGCGTCAATACTTGTTATTTCAGTTTATAAATAACTCATTAATAAATCAGAGCAGCTTCAATTGAGTGTTGAAAGTAATGTGGGATTGCTTTGTATCTTCTTTACTTTGCTCTGTGATTAGTCCAGAAAACTTGCACTACTCTCTCAACCAATCAGATGTAAAAATAAAACAAATCTGCCCAACTATGTTGACCATACCATGTGTAAAAATAAATTAAATAAGTGGGCAGTCCCTAACAAAAATTTGAACCCTGGGTTTGGTTTTCATGGCCATGAAATCAAGAAGCCAAAGATTGCTATATGTGGCAGCCCACAAGTGGGTGCAGCAAGACGTGTTTACATCTGCTGAAGTGTTGGTTTTACTTTCAGTTCTCATTGACTCTTAGGGGAATTTTCCTTTCTTCGCATTAGCTGTTGTCAGTGATTACTTTGACTTTGGTTTTACAACACTCAACTGAAAAACTCTCTTATGTGTAGATAGAGCATACCCAGAACATTTAGTAGATGCTTGGATGGAGGGACATACTCAATTTCAGCCACTATATGAAAAAAAAAAATCATTAATACTCATATTAATCACCATCTGATCATTATTAGATTGAACGATGACACCAAGTTTGACATCAATAAACAATATACTGGTCATAGGGGAAAATACACATTTGATACAAGTTTGAAACTAAATCCTAATTGGCATACCTTTGCAAAGATATTTCATAATGGAGGCTGTTCCCTCAGCTGCCACATCTATGAAAATGAACAGACAATCACAATTCTTTCAAACATTTTTATTAACTTAACTGATCTGTGTAATTCTGCAGAAATGATCACTGCAAACATCTCTAACAAATAAAGATCTTGATTACCTCTGGGTGGAAATGATACTATGTTTACATCAAGAATAATGTTCTGAAAAAAAAGGGATTATATTTTATTCAAGTGTACAGGCTTTGGTAAATCTGATAAGGTCTGTACATGGTACTTTCAATCTTGGGACTCCTGGGTTACAAAAAGGTATTCAGCAAGGTATTGGAGGTCTCAATAAATTGAATTGAGTACATGCATTCCATGGACAATTAAATATACTGAACTTTACTTTACCTCCAAAGTTCTCACACGAGCCAAAGTTGGGGGAACTCCAGGCAAATTGCTGTTTTCAGAAATATTCAGTGTCCTCAAGCTTTTGAGATTTCCTACTTCAGGTGGGAGGCCACGAAGGTTATTTGCTGTAAATAACAACAACATCAAAGTCTTCCATAAGCCTCTTTACTTGTATGAGAAGACATAAATTTGACTGAGTGCAGGTGGAAAGAATACAATTGTACCTTGAAGGATTAAGCTTTGAAGAGATGCTAAGTTTCCAATGCTGGGAGGAACAGCTTTAAGTTTGTTCCCTTGAACATTTAGCACCTGAAAAACCAGAAATTACTCCTCAGACATAACAAAGGGAAGTAACTGTAAAATTTTATTATGAAAGTTTCCTTTTGGCAGGATGGGATTAATAAAATAATTTTAGCGTGATCATGAGAATTTAAAACCAAAGAATAACACTCTGACTACTGATGAGCACATCACTGTTTCCTTTTGTAGCAGAGCAAATAAAAGTTCAGTAAATTACAATTTTTAGGTTAGCTGGTTTTAGGTCCAAGGAAAATAGAGGGTAATTTAAGTTGTCCAATGGGATTTTTTCAATAGTGGAAAGATTGTATGATTCACTGCATTTAAATACAGTTTATAGAACAGCTGACAATATACCTAGGGTGCAGTTTCCCACATTATGTGCATTGATTGTAATTCTTGCCAAGATAAGTTTTGAGTAAACAATTTTAAGGCTATCCTCTTAGAAGTAATAACTTCAAATCACTGAATAGATCTCTGTATGTGAATTCTTGTGGTTGTTGTTTATAAGAATACAAGGAATCTGGATGCATACAAATTGTTGTGTTGTATTTATTTTTACCAAGCGTAGCTGGCCCCTAAAATCTCTCACATCTGAAAGATCTCCCACAAGAGAATTTTGTCCAATGTTTGCCCCATTCAACCCATGCTTGTTGGTGGGTATTTACAAGCAAGTAACCACACTGCTTTAATTACATGTATCTTGATAAAGAAGGTGGCTTAATTGTTTGCCAAGTCTTTGTATCACTAGTGGACAACCATGAGCAGGTGACTTTGGATTAGAAGTTTTTGTTTTGAGCCCTGACTGGCTCATTGTACTGTGTTCTTGAAACAAAACATTAAGCTTTCACAGTGTCTTGCTCCATCCAAGAGTGTGGCTGCTAATCAACTGTCAGTGAAATCTGAAAAAGTACAGGGCAGGGAGGGAGGGAGGGAAGAAAGGCAAGCTAATAGATATAACCAGTAATGGACTGGCATCCACTACACAGGAAAAACAGAACGGGGGCATTCATTGGAATTAAGGGGTGCTTTTTTGGTAAAGGGGTGCTTATTGGAATGAGGGTGCTAATACTCAACAGGGGTGCTTATTAGGATAGGGATGCTTATTTACATCTAAAAAAACAAATTTAAGGGTGGAGGGCTCTAATTAAAGAGGGAGCACTTGTTGAAAGGAGGGCACTAAATTGAATCATTACTGACAGTACTCAGACAAACTTATCAGCTGGAATTTCTTATCTTGATTTAAAATTATATATTTCATTAGTAATTAATGAGTTAATAAGTAGCAGCTAGAGAGGAGAATTAACTATCAGATCTTGGGGGTTAAAGGGCTAATAACTAATAATTTACCAAATGAATATGATGTTAATTGGGCATTTTTCATACCTGTAGTGATTTCAGCTCATCGATAGCTGCAGGAAGGGCTGTTATATGGTTATCATGAAGATCCAACACCTGGGAGGAGGCAAATTTAAAATACTTTCAACTCTGAATTCAATAATTAAAATAAACAGTTCTGGTAATCTATGAGAAGGAACATTAAATTTATACTAGCTAGTAACAAGGGGTTATTGTGTAAAATGTGTAAAATGCCACAAACTCTAATGATAATGATAAGGATAAGGAATTTATATAGGGCTAAAACTATAAACAATACTCAGAAGTGCTTCACATAATTTAAAGTTCTATACTAATTACTAAGGAAGAGTTTGGGTGTCAGTCAAGCTGGACAACCTAAATTACCCTCTATTTTCCTTGGAGCTAAAACTAGCTAACCTAAAAATTGTATCAGTAGTCAGAGTGTTATTCTTTGGTTTAAATTCTCATGATCAAACTAAAATTATTTCAGAAAAGAAAGGAAAATATCATTATCAATTGCTACATTAGTATTTCAGAATTTATTGGTAAATTTAAGTCTATTTCTTAAAAAAATATCACAAATTGACACAAATCATTATGATTGTCATATCTCACCCTTAGATTTGACAGATCCTTTAGGTCTCCTCCACCTTTTAGATTTGATAAATCATTGTCAAACAATAAAAGTGCCTAAAATATACAAAAGCATGTTGAAAAAATTTTAATGGTACATTTTCAGGGTTTTGTTAAACACTGGTTACAGGTGGTCTATAGTTACCTATACAACCTCTCACTGCTGTCTGTTCAGCTTACAAGCAGGCTATAGTGTATGGATTTCACTTATCAGCATAGCCAGTTACTACAACATTGCCAGCCATTAGCCATTTATGGGAAAAGGTACTGAAAACCTCTGAATTAAATACTAACAATCACATCTTTCAGTCTGACTGAATTCTGCAAAAGCTCTCAGCATATTCACATCTGAGAATGGTGACAACTTGGTCATAACATATGGCATTGAAAATTAAGCTGATTTTAATTTTTGTGGATTTTACAAATGGATCTCTCTCCAGCAAAATACAAGTAAGGTCCTAGCAAAACAAAGCCAGGTTCAAACTGAAAAATAGTTGTTTCCACAATCTCCAACCCAAAAATCTGATCCCCAAAATGCAACATGGCATTAAATATCTTTAGTTTCTGTATTAAGAAGAACAACATCTGGTTAGAATGTTTATCATATTGTTCAGTAGTGGCAGTAACATTCATTAAAATGGCTATTCAAAATCACAATTTGTAACATTGATTATGGAAAACTTAAACTAATTGAAATTAGGTACTGACAGATCCACTCTTGTCAATAAAATTATTTGCTCTGTAGATCAAGTTATGTTTGAACATACCTCTTTTTGAAGTACCCTACATAATGAGTACACTCCCTTGGGGACCTATAAAAAAAAAGAGAGAATTAATAATATTGCAACCAATTTTCAGTGACAACTCAACACCTGCAAATTGGACTCTAGAAAGAATTAGCATGGCTACAGTGCTCCAGCTGACAAAAAAGGCATCTCAATCCATATACAATCAATTATATTTACAAATAAATCAAAACCTGCCAGCAGGGTTCAAAGACTTTAAGTTTTCCTTTCTTTTTCAATATTTTTACAGATTGAAAGAGTCAGTCAGAGCTCTCTTCATTTCAACTGATCAGTGGCATACAACTTTATGTGAGCAGCTCTGTATTCACCCTTATCTCTAACCTTCACACAACCTTTCTTGGACAGGAATTTTAAAAGTTCAAAACTAGTCATCAAGCCCATGACTTTAAAATCCCTGAAAAAACACTTGTTTACAAATAGTTGCGTGGAAGTTCATTGACACTTTTTTTTAAATTTAGCCTAATAATTTAACATTGTAAAATGTTACAAATTTAACTTAAATATTATTCATCAAAAGTACAACTGTCAGTACCCTTTGGCTACATAGGAAAAACAAAATTCTTTATTTTGAAGCATAAGTTTACTCTTCATAAATGGCATAAAACAAATAGTCTGGCTTAATTTTTGTATTTGGTACAAAAAACCAAATCATTTATGACAGTTACTCAAAAAAAGTTTGAGCTTGTAGCAGTTGATGACAGATTTCTTTGAACAGACAGAAAGCTTAGACATAAAATCTCAGACCACAATGTACTTTATGGCTTAAATTAAAACATAAAATCTAAAACTAGTGAAAGAGATTCCATTTCATCTTTTATAGACTATACGCTATGATGCAGTACTAAACAGAATTGAGGAAATAATTATGCTAGGGGAGGTGACACCTCACCATTAAGTGAAGTTGACTGAAAAGACAAGTTACCTTGAAATGATCATATAATATTGTTTGCCCACAACAACCAGTGTTAAGACATTTCACTACATGATTTATGGCACCCACAGAAAATTTGATACTTTTTTTTTAAAAAAGGAGCTGTAGATGAGAGCTATTTCACTAGTTAATTGCATATCATGTTATTCTTATAACATTCAAAATAAGTCAATTTTCAATATTGCTTTACACATTCTTGTATATGATTCAAAAACATCTTCAAAATTCAAAACACCTTCCATGGATTTAAAATGTAAACTCTACAAGAAAATTACCTCAGTTGCCCCACATTTTGACAAATCAAAAGCTGGATCTGGAGAATCTTTTGCCTATCAAACAAAAGTAAACTTAACCTGACTATATATCAAATATTTTACTGAATATAACTTAACTCAAAATGTCAATTATAATTGGAGAATCTACTGAGTTCACCTGGGCTAAGTTGTATAAAGAGTGGGTAACCTTACTCAATGAATAAATCGTTATCCAGCAGTGAGTGATAGCAAAAAGTACTGTGCTATCCACCAGATAAAGATTTACATGTAGTCATTGGATAGTGCAATCCAACTATCAAGCAATCCTGGCCAGATAAATATCTTGTTGATACCACCATCAAATATTAATTAAAAAACGCAATCCTCTCCCAGAGCTTATTTCTAATCAGACCTCTGACAGCCATGATCACTGTTCAACAAATTATTTGCATTCTTGTCAAAAGTATCGGCATAAACAAACTCGGAGAACAGCATAGAAATCTGACTTAAAAGTTGAATAATCAAAGCTGGAACGAAAGAAAAAGCATCATAAAACGCAAACTTGAGACAACTGTACAACTGTTGCGGTATTTGTTTTTTTATCGAACCATCTTAGAAGAAGCAATCCCCCAACACAGTCGACTGTCACTTATGCATTAGCCATGGCCACCCGTACAACTTCAATTATTTGGCAGATTCGTCTTCACTATAAACTCTTCTCACATGCTTTTAAAAGGCGTACGAGTTATCTAACCACTAAAAGAGTATGTATTAAGGGATGACAACCGCTGTGTGTACCGTTCCTTGGCTAATTGACAATCATGCACAAAGATGAAACAACCAAGTTCGGTCTCTGACGAAATCAAAATAAACATTTCTACGACACTAATCGATGGTTTACTAACCACGACCATGCATCTTTCCACTCGTTTCTTTGACTCGTCTTTGCTCACTTTTCTTGACTTAAAAAGGGGCATCTCTGTGATCCAGAAGAGCAAGAAAGACAATTTAAATTAAAAGATGTTCACCATAATTCCAAGTTCAGCCATTTTGTTCTCAATTGCATTATGGGTACAAGCAATGACTCACATCAACTGCAGGTGCAGCGAACAATCCAATTTGAGGAAGATCGACGCGAAATTTCCACGGCACAACGTCTGTTTGAAATTATGGAAAAAATAATTGAAGGATCATGCTTTATTTCGAACACAACAGATTGCTGACATCTGCATGTACGTAAATGAGTGGGTGGATGTAAGACGTAGGTTCTTTAAATATACCGTTCGTCACGCAATCTGTCGGAGAGTAAACATTGCGTGATATAGCAATTTGAGTTACTAAGTTCCCACTTCAAAGTTTTTTTGTTGCTTGGGTGAAATTTTCAATCCATTTTCTTGAATGAATAACGTTATACCCATGTCGGGTAATGTTATATATCACTCCCTAACATTCAGATATCATTTAAGAAAAGGAGATCGCAAGCAATTATTGTTTCTTGGATGACGAAGAAACTGTGAGGGAGCCAATCACCGAGGTTTCTTAGCAAGGCAGGAAATTGCTACACGGTTTGGGGTATTTTAAGATTTATTTCTTATATAGAATGTTTCTCTCCTTTTTTTTTTTTTTTTTGTTATGTTTTGCTTCATTTTTTGTTTGTTTGTTTTCATAATAAATACAAACGAGCTTCATCGTAATCTGGTGCACTATAATTAATATAATTGTAAATTAGATTATGAGCGCGAGATTTCTATCGCGTGATAGTTGATGTGGACAAATTTCGAATCAATTGTCACGCCTAGAAATGAAAAGAAAATAATCTAATTATCTCAGCAGAAAGCTACTGGTCGTTCAAAACTTATATGTTACAAGCCAAGCCTATATTTCTATCGAATAATGATACCAGTAAAGTCAAACCAGGCACCACTCACTTTTCTCAACATCTATCACTGAATGGATAGTGTGTAACGTAGCAACCAATCATGCTCAGCTTGCAGCGTTTGCGACAGAACGCTAATAGATCTCTAAGGATGACTGCTTTGGTAAACGCACAATTTGTAAAGAAATCTTTTGTTCCTACGTATACACGTTGACCAAATACGAATTCTCCCTCTATCGCTTAGAGTCTTGCATTATTCTTTACTTATCATTCTAATGAAACCCCATGTTTCGACTTGATTCAAACCTGAGATGAAAAGAAGAACTTTAAAGTGAGAGAGTACAAAAAAATATATCTTTGTATAGTAATAACGTTTTTCATTGGTGAAAACTGAATGAAAAAAAGAAGAAAAAAGAAAGATGCACCTCCCAGAAACATCACCATAAACTACTAGAAATTAAAATTGACCGCATTATGTTGTTAGGTATGCTCCAAAAACCATACAATTTTTTCCTCCGTCTTTGAAAATTCTATCAAGATCTATTATTGAACAGATCCACGGCAACATAGAATCAACATAGAATTTGTTTGTTTTATGAAATAAAGGAGCAAAAACTTGTGCCGTCATTCCAATAGATTATAAGTACAGGAAACAATCAAAATGCACGTAGAATTCAGCTAATCATAATGATGAAATTAGAACTTTGGTCACATTTTTAGATTCCAAAGAGTAACTATACTCTTCGATGACGAAGACTGTCTTCAAATGAGCGAAACGTGATCTTTCAGCGATCTCTTTGGACAATGGGATCTACACAAAATTTGTTTCCTGAATCAAACAATGCTGGACAGTACTAGTAGGTAACAGTATGCAATCTCAAAACGCATACTTCTCTTGGAACATGAATTAAAGTGGCTTGCAGAATAAATATGTCGCCCACTCTCCATTTTGCATTAATCTTGCCAGTTGTTTCAAGTCCTATCTACATTCCCAGCCGCTCCGCCGCTCTTTAGGATGTCGCCCAACCGTAACCTCACTGCGTGTTGCCAAAGGGAAATCGATATGAATGGGTCAAAGTACTCTCCGATGAAAGACAAATTAACAAAACGTATCATTTGGACTAAGTTTTCAGGTGAATTCTACTAAGTTCTTGACTTCTGCAATGATGCGAAGCTCAGTCACTCTGCAACATAAACTAAGCGTAATGGATCGCGCAACCAAGTATATCGCAACTGAATGTTGATTTAAGAGGCCAGGCCAGACCAGCCCATTTCTCGAAAGTCAATGTTATTACAAGCTGATCTTAGTCGATTATGTTTACAATCGAGATGGTATCAAGGACTTTGTTACCATCAATAAAAAGATGACAGGAATAATGATTGAAACAGAGTCGACACCACCATTTTAAAGATTGTGATTCAAAGTATATGGCTTCGGGCAAGTTAAGTTACTCGGACTTCCATTAAACGAGCCTGGGCTAGGGTCGTCTGAAAATGGTTTGACGAGGGAGCATCGACAAGCAACGGTTTTTTACATTCGTTTACAATCTTTAGCTTGAAACAGGGCAAGGAGGGTAAATTAACAAAGAGACAAAAGAATAACGAAGTTGCCCCCATTTTGATCTAAGGTGCATGCCTTAGTAAGAATTGTAGGAGGCCACGTTTACTCTGGCAAGCTTACAGCTTGTTTCCACAACTGACAATATATCATAATCTCAAAAATAACTTGGTGTCACGTGTCAGAGCTTCTTGTCTTTTGTTTTGTTTTTTTTTTTTTTTTTTGTTGCTCTCGAGATATCTCGTTGAATTACGTAACAATGGAAAACAGAAACTTATCTGTATGTAACCTATCTTATCTTATGTAACTCGCACATTATGTAACGTCCGGCTTTTAAGCGCCTCTCATGTTACAATTTCAAAGTCCAATTGTGCATCAATGGGTTATTGTAAAGCTTCAGTGTGAGAAATGTTATTTGACACGGACCGGGATGACAAAGCATGCACGTGCACAACAATCCTTTTGGGCCATTGGCACGAGATGTCTGCTATAAAGGCCAGCACTGACACGCTTGGCTTATGAATCCCTGAGGACAGCGACAGATAAGCTAGAGGTACACAGCAATGACGATTATAGTAACATTCTATGGCGTTGTGTTCTCTTTAAAGTGACTTTATTCCAACATTTTATTGTGTTCGTTATGATGGCGAATGATCTGAAAGTATCAATGTTTAAAAGAGGGAATCGAAGTCGAATGCGTAATAAGTTACGTAATCAATTTGCATAACAAATGAAAGTGAAGTAATTTAGAGGTGCAGTTTAACTGAACTAAATGATCGCTGAAAATCTCCACATCTTGCGTCAGCAAAAAGGTTTTTTGGCAAACGTCACCATGTGCTTGAAATTTTGATGCAGCCTATAATCCACAAGCTGAAGGAATGATCTTGTGTCTTATGTTTGGACATGATTGAGATTTTATAGCAAGGCAAAATTACGATGTTTTAGTTACGTAATCCGAAGCGCTGGCTCTCCAAAGCGTGTTGTTTCTATTCGCGCGATCTCTTGGAAAACATTTTTAAACATATCAAAGATATCCTGTTTTTCGTTCTTCAATTTTCTTTTCTTCTTAAACCTGAAATGGCGAGGGGGCCTGAAGAGCGAGTTGCTTTAAACCCGGTTTACTGCTGACAGTATACAGTTCAGAATGTTAAACTTCCGAAGAAGGTTTGTTTGCGGACTGGATTCTGTGTTCCTTAGGAATAAATTTTGCTGCTCAAGTTCAGACTTAAAGTTCGACAAGGGTGTGAATATTTTCTCTGTATCTTAACTTTTAAAATACTTTCCTTTGATGCCGCTCGTTTTTGTAGCTTCCCGGAAATCTACTAACTATGCACGTTGGCCATCACGCAGTAGCCTGCAGAACAGGCGTTATTTTTTTTGGCGTTTTGTAGGCGCTTTGCGTGCCAATCAGAGAAGTAATCTGACATGCAAACAAGATCATTGCTTTCTACATAATCTTTTGACTTTAAAGTGTTTTCTTTGCAGATTAAGTTAGTTCTCCCACTTCTTGTGGTACTCCTAGTCTCTACAGAGTCTGAGAGCCTAAAGCTTGGTCGCTTATTTGGCAAACGTCCTTCAGGAGGATTCAGCTTTGCTGATTTGGCAAATAAAATTCTTTCTAAGCTTCCATTTAAGATTCCCGGATTTGGACAACAGAAGCCAGTTTCACCGACAAGTATACCTTCTCCTGATGGCTTGCCTTCATTCTGTTCTAAGCACGACTGCCCTCGATTCTATGAAAAGATCAATGCATCGGATTATACTTTACGCTGTTATCCGAAGCCATACAAATGGGTCTCAACCACTGTCGAAGGTAAAACAAAATCGTTCAAGCTATTGAATAATATAGTTGGCAGCACTTAGCCCAGAAGCCTCGAAGTTGTGTAGAAAAGTGGCTCAGATGAAAAGTAGAACACTGAAGAAGTTAGATTGCGATAAGGGAGGAGGGGGGAAGGGGTGGCTGAAATTAGAGGAATATTTCATAGGGTGCCCCAACCCTCCCCCCTCCCCACCCCATAGCTTTTTCAGTCGCGATCGATACTTTTTAGGCAACAAGAAGAACTTTGCAAACTTTCGAAACTCTTTGTGTAAGAACTGTTGGCTGCTTTAAATTGTTTGATTTTTCTAAGAGTGGAAGTTTCTGTAATCCTTTCCCGGTCCTGCACATCTCCTTGCTTCGGGTTCGCTTTGTACTTTATTCTTGTATAGAACTGATTATTAGTCTCAAACGAAACAGAAATGAATACATACCTTCAATGTTTCTAATAAACTGAAACATTCACCTCAAGAACACTGCAAGCGCCAACACAAGGATTGAAACTGATACGCCTTGCTCTGAGGTTTTCCTTTTTCGGTGCGCGCGTTATGTTGCGACGTTTTCAGCTTCCTCAATGTTTACGACTGCGTCTCTCGATGATAATTCCTCGTCATACTTTTGTATTTACCAGGCCAAGCTTCCAAAGACGCCAGCAGAACTGCCTTCTGGAAACTTTTCAGATACATCCAAGGCAACAACGAAGGAGGGATGAAAATCAAGATGACAGTACCAGTGACAAACAGCATGCAGTTGGAGGACCCTGAATCGAACACCTTCTACAAGATGAACTTCACCATGAGTTTCTTTATCCCTTACAAGCATCAGGAAGACGCTCCTGCTCCATCCGAAGAGGACGTTCATCTGTCAGTCGTGCAGCCCTTCTGCGCGTATGTAAAGGTATACGGTGGTTTTTCAAACATCAGGAAGGTGAAGGAAAACTACGACGCTTTGGTGAGGTCGCTGAAAAGGGATGAACTTGATGGGGATATCTCCACCGATACGTTCTACACTGCTGGTTACAACAGCCCAATGGAGTTATTTAACCGCCATAACGAGATTTGGATCGTGAGTAAGACGCACAGCCCAAATTCAAATGAGGAGATTGAAGAAGATTTTGAAATCGGCAATTTGTAGATCTTGAGCGTATTTTAGTTGCAACCTTAGTATCAGACAAGAGTTCTTTACGGTTTTCTCAGAAGTGACATGCAATAAATGTTTTCAAATGTTATTTTTTGATACCTTAGAACACTGCAGTAGAGCTTGTAACAAAAACTGAGGAAATCAGTCTGAAGTAAATAGAAATTAATGAGAACCAAAATCAGCATAACTCAGTCTTCGATTATCTTTCACTCCTTCAAAATTTTTAGTATGTATAGATAGTGGTTGTGATTGTTCTCCATAATGCATATTAAATGTAATTTTTACATAAGAAACTGACCTCTTTACATGCAAGAACTGTTTAAAAGGGCTATTTGGCAAACCGAACAAAAATTCCCTTCCCCCCTTCCATCATTTCTCCTTTTAACGCAATTTTTATAGGTGGAACGAATCTATTTTGAATGCCCCAAAGATTGCAATGCAAGCTCTCTTAATAACTGCCACTATGAGAATGATCCATACGCGACTGAACTGTTTAGCAGGGGAAAATTTTACCAAAGGTAATTTTCATCACCCCCTCCAACAATATGTCGCCGAATTTCCACATTTGAGATAAAAGAATTGATCAGCAACGTATTATTACTGCCCCTTGAGATTGATCACTGCCGTATAACATTTCATACCCTTCCCTCGCTCTTATTTTCTCACCGTATACTGGAAAACGTTTGAGAGAGGAACTATTCTTCTATTTGTAAACATAGAATGAAAGATACTAAATTAAGAGTACGGCAAATAAAGAGAGAAATATACGTTTTTCGTCTCGCGACGAGCATGGGACTAATAGGGAAAAAATTCTGAGTTCTCGTGTGGAATCGAACTTCAGACCTTCGGTTTCCGCGCTCCGATGCTCCACAACTGAGTCGCAGAGACACTCTGGTGAGTAAAGTTATTAACAATTTCGTGTATGACACACGTCCTGCATACCGTACTAGGATCAGCAGGGAAAAGCGTTTTTCCCTCAATCCAACGCTCGTGACAAGACGAAAAACCTTCCTCAATTACTATATCACAAGAGATCCTTTACTTGTATATCATTATTGTTGAAATATTCTGTGCAAATAAATAATTTCTGAGAGGTTAGGAAGGGAATACCTTCTGCTTTTTTTTCCCAGCTGCAAAGATTGCACGTCAAATTAGGAGGAGAAGTGAAACGAAAAGTGTAGCTATTCCCTCTCAAGTTAAAATTACCATTTCCGAGGATGAAAATTAAAGCGGACTAAGGATACGTTGTTCAGTACGGGTACATCAACTCCTTGTTTCATACTCACTCAGGATCCCCGACAAGAGAATGATCTTTCTATTGTAAATGTATTCTGAGACAAATTTGAGTGATCGAACCAATGGCATGGTTCCCGTTGAGAATGTTTGTTCATAGGGCTCTTACGCTGAAGTGAGCTTGAACGACTGCTACGCAAGCTGACTAGGGTGAGCAGCTATATGTCCTAAATATCTGAGGATTTAATTTGCAAAAATCTAGAAATGTAGCTTTAAATAAAGGATTGTGGAGCCCTAGAATAACATCACAAACAGGTTTTCGAGCAGACAATTTTAGAGAACGCTGTGAAGGCAACGTCTAAGAGGATATGAATTATTAAATATAATACATCCTGTCAAATTATGATAGGATCATGATTTGCATAACTGATAAGCCAGTGTCGGAATAAAATGACATTGCCATAAAATACGAAAGTTGTGTATTTCGCCTTTTACCTACAATTCCCGAAGTTATAATGTGTGAAAAAAGGAATTTCCCTTTAGTAGAAAAAAAAAATTGCTTCTCCCTTTGCAATGGATTGATCTAAATATTTCTTAGTCAACAAAGTATATTCTCCATATAGAAGTGGATCTTTCATGTTGAAAGAAAAGTACAAATTACTTGCAGAAAGGTCACTACCAAGAGCGAATTACTCGCGGTAAAGGGATATAGTTACGACTTAGTCCTCGTCACGCAGGGAAGTCACGCTTTACGGCTGCTCTGTTACGTCACAGAAAAAACTATTGCAACCCAAGTTCGACTAATTAATTATAAGCGTGATTAGAAAACCATGAAAGAAAATCAGTGAAGCTTGAAGACTGAAATTTACATAACACTCAGGTTACTTCGTTAAGTTAAGTTGTCGCAAAATGTTGGTGTCCATAAGCACAAAGCTGTTCAATTTTCACCTTATTTCAGTCTATTTAACGACTCTTCGCCAAAACTTTTATTAAGAGAGCTTCTATAGGCTTATTCATTAGACATTTACGAGGATGGCAAATATTTGCTTCCATAGCATTTCAAGTACCAATTCAAAACATTGTAGTATTTACGTACATCAAGGACGTAAGAACGCACAGAAGCAGCTAAAGAATCAACAAGAACGAAATTGAAGAACTGATTAAAAACCTGATCAGGGAAAATATCCTGAAGACTTTCTTACAATATTCTGGAGGATTATACTTAAGACTTAGATGCACAGTCGGTTAAGATTAATGTGAAGCATACTTAAGAATTGAAAGCGAGGAAGTGAAAAGTGCCAGAGCCTTAACTGTAGTCTGTAGGGATTTCGATTCTCAAAGGATGAAAAAAGGTGATACGTAGCTTCCTACCTTGACGCTGGTGCCTGTCGTGATTTTCCTTGACCGAGCGCGGTGATGGATCGGAGACTTACGAACCTTTGATGGCCTGGATCCCATATATATTTTAGGACGGTTCCATGTTACCATTAATTCCCTAAGACATGTGGAAGTTCGTCAGACTTAAAGAGAGCAAGGTCCAAGATTACGGTAGGCTTTAGACCCAGTTCACAGAGTTTGTTTATCATGGACGAAAAAAAAAGCGAAATATGCGTGTAATTAACAGTCTCTAGAATTTACTGACTTCATTAACATATTGTGTTGTCACATTGTTTAGAGCTCAAAGCAAAAGATGAGAATTCAGAGAGTCTACAACGTTAACTTGTTGGATCAATATCAGTATCTGGGCTATAAAATCGTCTATATACAATTGGTGTAAAATTCTAATTCGTTTGACAAGTGGTCGGCTTGGGTACATGGGTGTTAATTATCAACATCTCATTGACGGCTTTTAAATCAAAAGAGGCAAATAATTGACTATATTTTTAAACTTTTCGATTCATTCAAATATTTGGACATATTTGATAACTTTTAGGTCAAATATCTCCCCTCGCCAGAAAGCTACAACACCAGTTTTACAATCGGCAGTTACGGTCAGGAGATTGTGATAGGAGGAAAGATTTTTAAGTCACATGCAAGTTACCGTATGCAACAACTTCAACTTTTACAGACAGTGGATGACGAGAAACTCTTTCCCCTCGCTTGAAAGGAAAATATCAAAAGTTCTAACAAATTCCTGAATTTTTTTTTTTTCACGAACATCAAGAAATTCCACATAGAAAAGGTCCGTTCAGGTGCCTCCCAAGAGGAAATAATTGACTTCTTTTTTTACCAGAGTAGTAATAGAAATTGAATAAATGAGTGACAAATTGTGCGATCAAAAATTTAAAATTGCTGACATCTTGATGCGTGCGTAGAAGAAGAAAAAGCCAAATAGTTGCTTTTGCCTTTTGCCATGACAGTTATTCAATCACGTGCAGAACGGTCACAACGTAATTCTTGTCACGCGATATAGTCACGTTTTGCGGTTCCTGTATGAAGTCACATGACTAATATTGCAACACAACTGTACATTTGCATATAAAGGATGTTGCACCACTTTTGAAAGTACAATTACTTCTGCAAAATTAGCGACGAAGGTAGTGTTACGCCGACAAGTGTTGTTAAGCTTTTCAAAAAGGTGAGAGCTTATTCTCAAAGAGCTTTCAATTTTATTTTGTTCACAGCACTCGATTGTAATACAAATGAATTTGCATGTAGTTGTGTTTTCTATAGTGAATGAAATATTTATTGTCCCAAGAGCAACGAAGTTAGGAAAAACCGGATCGCGAAAACTTAGTTACAGCACCGAAACATAACTGTTTTGAAACAGTTCTTTTGACTAACTTGGCAATAGCGAGGTGCACTTGGGGATGAATTATGTCTGTAGCTAATGATTTTTCTTTAAGTAAAATGTGTTTCGATTTTTCTTTGCGAACTCGAGATTACATCGGTTACGTAATTCATCGCAGCTATTTTGTAAGTTTCAACGTAAAACATAGTGTTCCCTTTAGTCAAATCACAGAAATGTAATACAATGCTGTTGTTTAGATGCAGCGCCTCATCGCCCTACTTGCTGTTGTCCTTCTGGCATTTACCGAAGCAAAACCGATGAACGGCGAACCAGCGTTTTGCAACGGAATTGAATGCCCCCACTTTAAAACTGTTAACAAAACAGCTAATTATGAACTCCGGTGTTACAAAGAAGACTACAAGTGGGCCTCTACAATTGTAGCTGGTATGATATTTTATATCTTTCCTATTTACTCTCTAGAAATTTATGTTTCAATTACACTATTATGCAACGTTCCTTCTTAGGGGTTGTGTGACGCAATTTTGTAAGAGGGTGTCACATCACTGTCTATTCGTACCAATCTCACTACGGATCTTTTCTATTGTATATGTGTTTTTTCTCTCACCTTTGATTTCTGAAATGACCTTCTAATTCCCTTTGATAGTCAATGAAATTTTTCATTTCATTTTTCTCGGCAGGTTACGAGTACGACAAGGCTGTTAGTATGGGTTTCGAGCGACTGTTTGCTTACATAGAGGGCGGAAACGTACCAAAGAAGAAAATCCCCATGACTGCCCCAGTTGCTGTAGAAGTCCAACCAGGACAGGGTCCTTTCTGCAAAAACAACTTCACAATCAACTTCTTTGTACCTTTTGAGGATCAAGAAAATCCTGCCGCACCTACAGACAAGGATGTCTACATCTCAACCTTAAAAGGGTTCTGTGCATACGTTATAGTGTATGGAGGCTTCTCCAACATTAACAAAGTTCAGGAGTACTCTGAAAAATTGAGTGAAGACCTTGTGAAGGATGGACTTGGTGATTCATTTAGGAAAGACATATTTTTCACTGCTGGCTATGATAGCCCTTTTAAACTTTTTAACCGCCACAACGAGATATGGTTCATTAAAAAAGACTCCCTTTTTAAACCCATTCTCTTCTAAGCATGCATTCAACCATTGGCTTCCTAAGTTAGCAAATAGCCTACAATTTATAACTTATTTTGAGCAGAATGGAAGAGTCATCTTTTTGATAGAAAAGTTATAAAAATTTGCTTTTAGTCATCAAATTTTGTTATTTTATTGGTTTCATAAGTTAGGTAATATGCTGAATTTTATAACTATTCTTAGCAAAATGAAGGAGTCTCCTTTTTGATAGAAAAGTTATAATTTTCTCTGATAATCAAAGTTTGTAATTTTTATTGGTTTCATACAGTAGCTAATATGCTGCATTTGTAACTATTCTTAGCAAAATTTGAGGAGTCATGCTCATGCTTGAAAAGTTATCAAAATTTGTTTTTAATTATCAAAGTTTGTGTTTTTTATGCAAGGTAGTTCTTTGACATGGGTTTTGCTCCTTATTAAAATTGTCATAACCATTGAAATAGTAAATTATCTGTATTGGTACTATTAAGGGCTTAAATACTGCTGGTAAGGTTTCTCTGGTGCAAGGGCGTATTGATCTGTCAAATATTAGAATTCGGGCTTCCATATAATGAAAAAAAAAACCTTGTAATTCCTCATTGAATATATACCTGTAAGTCATCCCAAGGTCAAAAGCTGGTTGGGAAGTTCCTCTCCCTGGGTTGCACTCCTAGAAAAATATTCAGATCATTTAAAAGCCTGCAGTGCAGGCGTCTTATCAGCGCCAGCTAGCGTTATGGGTTCGCGATCGTTTATTCGATCCGCCATGTTTGAATTGGAGTTGGAGTGGACGGGGGGGGGGGGGTAGGGGGCGGAGAAAAGGCGATCTTCACTCCGCTACCCCCATCCCACTGTTAATTTTTGATCATCTTTCGCCTCCTTAATACAAATTTCTTTCTCTCCCCAGTCTTTCGCTGCCATTAAAATAAAAGATGGCGGCAATAATTTCCGTTAAGAAAACACTGAGCACTCGCTCGCCAAAATTACGCCTGCTCTGTAGGCTAATCATTTAAAGAGAGTTTTCCAAATGAACTTGTGACAGATGTCCAGGTCATTTTCGTAGGGGAGTTCCCCTAGGGATTTAGATGTCTCCCTCGGAATGTGTCATGGTTGTCCCCACACCAAAATCCAACTGGATGAAAGAAATATCCTTTAGGGGGTGGGATGATCACGTCAGATAAAACAAAAACATTTACAGCTACTTGACTTGGAAGTAAAACGTCACATTTCATTCAGCACCTCTGACCATTTTAAATAGAACATCAGGCCCCCGTCTGCTCTCTCTCCCTGAGTCACAGAAAACCTTACCCTAGGAGAGTGGAGGAAGACAGCTTGAACTAATGATTGCTTTGCAGTTTTCGACTTTACCGGATATTGACTACGTAGTAGTTAGGAACTGTACAGAAACGAGACTGCTATGCGTAATTCTACAAAAAAATTACAACAATGATCCCTCGCTTCACGCCAAAACGTTTGAAGCTGTTACCCTCCCCCAGAGTGGAATAGATTTGTCCTCACTCCAGTTGACCTCCAACATACCGTCAATCAAGGGAATGTGTCCGGCATACAATGTCGACCCGGAGGCCAAGTTATTCTCGTATCGCAAGTGTTAACGCCAGTCCCATTTTCCGCAAGCAGTCCAGTGTATCTTCAGCCGATTTCTTTGGGGAGCACCCGCCCGATGATACAGATGACGGATCATCCGATGGAACACAAAATGGCATCTGGAATACGACGAGGAGTAAACTCACATTGGTATCTCTGTGTCTTGTTTACTTCGCGGCGACAGCCTCTTTCGCGATTCTCTCTCCCTTTTTTCCCGGAGAGGTATGATAAATTTATTATGGGAAGGGAACTGAAATAACGAGGGTACATCGTGCTACTTTCCACTCAAAGGGAGCCTGAAAAAAAATATACCGGTACACTGCTTCACGATGCAGCTCAAATCCGACAACAAATTGCGTAAGGTTGTGCATGCAGGGAATAATACTATGCAAACTTCCACTGGAAAATCGTTCTCATTCAAATTGGTTAAAAATTTTGGTGAAAAGCAACATTATTTATCGTCATTTTTTCCCCTCATCTTCAACTGACTCTCCTTGATGTGTTAATTAACTTCTCATGATCTCTCTAAATACTTTTTGTGAAGCGGCGAGAACGCATGAGGTGGGCTCGCTTGGTAAGTCGAGCTCTTGATAGTTGTTGTGATTACATGGAAACTTCTCAGCTGAGTCAGCAAGTGAAGATTGTTTCCAGGTATTAGTGCCCAAATCTCAACAATCCACACAAGCTCAGTTTTGTTATATGCACCTGCGAGCAAGTGTGTCAAAGGCGGCAGCAAAGAAACGACCTCCCATTCCACACCCCTGCACCCCATTGGATGCATATCCAGTTTTCAGTTCATACTGCCTTCCTGAAGAGAGGTAGAAATTCTGGATAACTGATTTTTAAATCAATCAAGGATGACTTGCATGAGAAGGGAGGTGAAAGTCACAGGAAGTTCAGAGGGCCGGGTGTATTGAAAATAATCACTAAGCCTGAGTAGAAGAAAATGATCACTGGTTAAGTGTTATTACTCACGATAAGTAGTTTTCTGAACAATCGTGTTTTTTTTCAAACGTTTTTAATTTCTCTCTAGAAACAGAAATAATTTTTCAAGGAAGACCTTCTTGGAATTAAATACCCAGTTGTCATACCCAAATGTCATAATAATCCATAACAGGTCTGGTAGCATACATCTCAGTGTATAACAACTGCATAATAAATGCCATGTAGTTGAAATGTATACTTTAAGTTTCTTTTCTTTCCATGTAATGTTTTTTTTAGCTTTTGTACTGAGCAACAATAATTACTTTACTGTAATCATGTTTTTTATCAGCACTGGTCAATTCAAATGTCTGTACATACAATATAACTGTGATTGTAAAATCTGTAGTTGTTAAGTAATAAGTTTTATAAGTAATGTTAGTGGTAAGTGACTGTAGTATTATAGGTATTGTTTACATTGTATTACATGTAGCTGTAGCTTTTAAGTAATGTCTGTGTTGTATTGCAAGTAATTCAAGTGTATTGCCAATGAAATTTAAAAAAAGCAACCAAAAAAAGGAGCAAATACATAATTGAATTATACTGATTGTTTTTTAATATTGACCCTTGACATTTCATCTTTTTTTAAGGCACAAAAAATGAATGCCTCAGGTACTGAGATTGGTCTCATCTTTGGAATATATCCCCTGGTGGTGTTTGTTGTGGCACCACTAATAGGAGTCTTGGTAAGTTTAATGTCTACAGCAACTTGTGTGTGATTTTTTAAAGGAGAAATGACCTCATACTTTAATCACTTTGCTTCCATTTTTTAAGGTGATGATTTCTTTCTTTTCATTGTTGTTTAGCTCCCAACAATTGGTCCAAGATTCACATTGACAGCAGGACTGTTCCTTTGTGCTGGATCACAGATATTATTTGGGTATTTCAGTTATACCATTGTAGTTATACCATTGTAGTTTATCCTATGACTAAACTTGCAATTTATTTGCAAAAGCTCTGTTTTATCTTTACCTCAATAAATTGACAAGTTTTCAATGTAAAAAATTTACACTTATTAATCAATTTTGGGAGAAGAAATTGTAAATAACTTACGGCCTTCATCTCTTCCTCTTGACAGATTTGTATCAATGTTACCCAAGGGTGTAGTTTTTGTGGTTTTCTGTTTCCTCCTTCGAGTTGTGATGGCAATGGGTGGAGCTGCAGCAGACACTGCATCATTTGCTATTGTAGCAGGAGAATTTGGCTCCAATATAGGCACAGTGACAGTAAGGGTTGATGAGATATCAACTGTCTTGTGGCTCTTATGTTAAAAAATAAAAAAATAAAAAATAGTTAACAGCAGTGCAATATATAAGAGATAGTATCTTCATGTAACTGCAATAACAGACCACAAACTCAATTAAGAATGAGTCTTGTGTGGGCTCAACTTTTGAGGTAGCTTTGTACATCATCTCTCCTTTGGTCCTCAGAGATGAAGAATTTATAAAATGATCCAAGCTTTGACAGCATATTCGGTATAGTCCAACTTTTTCCCAGCTAATTTAAAATTTTCAAACCAGTTTTTTCTGAGACAGTAGAACACAAAACATAAATTTCTTTGAAAATTTTAAAACCAAGAAAAATTTTAAACACAACAACTACAGTATAAGGTATATAGGACCTGCAATCTCAGTCATCACATGATCAATTTTGGAGATGTTTGCTAGTTGCAAAGTTTACAAGTATGTTGTTATCAGTTTCAAACTGACAGTGTTCTCTAAGCTCTTCAGCTTGCACAATCCTTTAATCCTCATACTAATTAGCATGCCATTTGTGGATGTTGTAGGGAGCCATGGAGACATTCACTGGTCTGGGCTTTATGCTAGGTCCACCTCTGGGTGGAGTTTTATATTCTGTGAGTAATGAAATGACTGATTGGTTTCAACTTCTTTTAGGGTTTATGATGGCATACTAAAATTTTCCTTTTTCTATCTAAGAATCTGTTTCCATACTCCTTTAAAACATTATCCTGCAAAGTGCAAGTTATAGTTTTCATCAATTATTTTGCTCTGTACTGCTATGTGATTTTGATAAACTTTTACTCTGCATTGCAAAAATTCATGTTTCTGAGATTCTTAATCAGTGAAATGCTGTTAACAATATTTGATAAAAAGTATAATCATGATAAGTGACAAAAAAAACTACTTCAATACTAACTCCTGCTCAAAATACTGCGAGCCTTTTTGAAGTTGTCTTAAATTTTTCCAAAGTTTTTTCCTTCTTTGAACAAGCCTCAATTTTTCTTTCATTTAATGTTTTAGGCTGGCGGATTTAAACTTCCGTTTATCGTGCTTGGTGGCCTTCTTTTGTCAATACTTCCTGTGGTTATGCTTATTTTACCAAAAGACCAAGGTGCAAATTATGTTTGTTTGCTCTTTCTTGCTGTTCACTCTCTTTATTAACTTTCTGTCCTCTTGTCATCATGTCTTTTCCTCCCCGAGCACCTGCTGTTGTCTCAATGTCTTGGCCCACTGGCTCTTCAATTCTCTAACCTTCTTCCTTGTTTTGATCCTTCATGATCATTTTCATTCTTCTCTTACTTCGTCCTCATTCTTTTCCTTTTCCAAATTTAATTGACAAAGTGTCAAACTTTGGTTACTTGCTTTATAGACCTTCCGCGAAAAGTAGACACTGGCTCACTACTTCGAATGACAAAGATTCCAGGAATTGCTGTGATAGGTATGTGTGTGAAATTGATCTTCGATTCCTTTGAAACAGTCATTTTCGTTTTGCTATTTATCCCTGTGAATTACAGTTGTTTTGAGCTATCATTACCTGCCCTCTTTTAACCGATGAGGTCTTTCATTTTTGTGCCCCTGCTTGCTGAGATGCACTTGAAAGGGGCCCCATATCTAAGGAAATATGTAACCATCGAGCTGAAACATTTGCTTGTCACGTGATTGTTCAAACGTGCCTTTTGCAAAAACATCTTGATGCTAGCCGGCTGCGAGTTTTTTCTTCACTGTATCATGTGTGAACTTATTAAAGACGATTGCGCTCGTTATATTTTCAGGTTTATCTATCCTTGTATCGGGATTAGTGCTGGGTTTTTTAGATCCAACATTTGCGCCCTATATGAAGAAGGTATCAGTAAAAACTGAAATTTACCTACATTTAACTTTTTCCTTTTTTTAAAAAAAAAAAAGAGCTCTTTTGTTAATTTCCGACTAAATACCATTGGGTACTTAGTGTTAGCATTTTCCTTTCATCTCTTCGCCTTTTTGCATGATATTGTGTGGATGAATTAATTCTTCAATTTTATTTAACTTTTATTCAGCTCGTCAGTCTCCCTCGTCATTGGCGCTTTTCCGGGTAATCTGGTTTAATCTGTCGAGATCTTTAATTGCTAGAATAAGGTAATTTAGTGTTAACAACTGAGTTGAAACGGTAAATTGGCCACCGTAAAGGGTAAAAAAGCTGACGTTTCGAGCGCTCGAAACGTTAGCTTTTTTACCCTTTACGGTGGCCAATTTACCTTTTTAACTCAGTTGTTAACACTAAATTACCTGCTATACTCTCCCACTGACGCAGCACCACAGTTTCTTACCACAGAAACTTACCCCCTTTATTCATTTGCTGGAATAAGGGTTTAACGCAATTTTGGCTATTGAATTGTCCGTTTTACTAGTAGTCTCGAGTCGCTGTAAGGTTTTACGAAAGCTGTTTGAATGTCTGTTTCTTAGTTTGGACTTGGTCCCAGTAAAGTTGGTTTACTCTTCCTCCTTTGTGCCGGATGTTACGCTATTTCAGCTCCATTGGTTGGCTGGATAAGTGATAAGACGGTAAGAAACATGTTCTGTTGCACGGTTTAGTCTTAAGTCTTAATACTTACAACTTTTACCTCTAATCAGACGGTTTGGTCTCTATACTATAGGGGAGAACACGTGTGGTCATAATTATTGGTGCAGCTTTCGTAATTATTGGGATTTCGATGCTGGCTCCGGCTCCATTCCTAACATTTCTTCCTCAAAGGTTCGTCATTGTGATACTTGGAATTGTTTGCTGTTCATTAAATTAAAATGCGCACACCTTCTTACGTACTTATACTGTTCCAATTGATCTTCATAATTATGGCGCCCGACACCCTAAGCTTAGTTAGTTCTCAATGCTCCAACAGAGGTCTTTAGTCGGAAAAGTATGCGTAGGGCAATCATTCTTTTTCTTATGATTTCCAGGAAGGTATGGTTGGTGTGTGTATCCATGGGTATGTTAGGTGCTGCCGTCAGTGCGTATCAAGTACCTTGTATGCCAGACATGTTGGAAACAGCCAGGTAATAATTTACACCGTTACACTAGAAGTGTTTCTTTTGCAGAGTGCAGAGTAACCACTCCTCAAGTAGAAAGCCTTGGGGAATTCTCCTGGGAACTAAGTAACTACCGCTACTTTGTAGTTTGTTATGTTTCACTGCGAAAAATATGGTTTAAAATCGATTATGCTCAAATATTAGTCAACCCTTTCCAAGAAAAGTGAAAAGGATAAACTTTGATATAATTCTTGTGATCTATTCATAACATGACACATGGAGGGCGAGGTTGGGAGAGCTTCCTTGTGGCCTAAAATTGACTTGTGCCGATGTATCTCTTCAGGGAACATGGAATGCCCGATGACATCACTACCCATGGAGTGCTCTCCGGTATTTTCAATGCGACGGCAAGTATAGGGTAAGGAGTGAACAGCTCGAGTGCGGTGCCTTGAGCGCTCGCTTCACACCACTTGTCATTCTCGTTCGATTTTTGTACCAAGCATCACATATGGATCGAGTTCGCGACAGGTTGTCATCCTTGCTGCAAGGGTTTATATCTGAATTGTCAGATATCCTCCTGTCACAGAGAACAAGGCTCGATTACCGGCCGCTGTTCGGGAAATGAGCTGCGCTCCTCGTTCATTTTGGGTAAGGACGGAAGCTCGAACCCGAGAGAAACAGCGATAATCGAGCCCACAGAACCCAAACACTCCAAGTTCCAATTCCACGATTTGCACATTTTGTCTATGCTTTTGTTTCATTTCTTTTATTCAATTTTACTCCTTTTGGTTCATGTTGTAGTGCTTTTTTAGGACCAACCATTAGTGGATTGACAGAAAACTATTTGACATTTCAGTGGTCAACTGTGGTAAGTACATGGAAATCTTTGTCTCCAGGCTAAGACTGAGGCATCTATAATCGTAACCTTTCGTGTTTGACACACTCTGGGTTGGAAGTGAGATACGCATCGGTCGTTTAGAATGCAGTACGCTTTTTTAGTCGCTTTTCAACGCGTTCGTGTTGCAATTATAGCGGTTAGATAGAAGTGAAATGTCTTTTATTGGTGGTGAGTCAACGCTAGATATTTCATTTTAAAATGTGAGGTAGCCATCGTGGAGTTGAAGGAGACTTGATTCCTTTTTTGTACTTTGTTTCTGTTCAGGTGCTAGCAGGGATTCTTGGATTTCAGGTAACCTCAATGGATCCTTTAGAAGTTTAGTCTTGCTTGCGAAAGTATGACAAAAGTGAAAAAAAAAAAAAAAAAAGAAACAAGAACTGAAGTACAAGACCAATAACTACAAACATGATGTTCTAAGGCCTAATAAATTGGGGGGGTTGAGGACACCGTTTAGGGCAAACATCAAAGGTCACACCTCTTCTGTCTGCTTACAGCCCCTTTGACCCTCAAGATTGAACGACGTTTGCGTTGGCTGTGATCAGAGTACCTTTTGTACAAGGTTGATTTATAGATTCTACTGGGGAATTAAACTCAGAGTTTGTTTGAGGCCGTTTGCCGGTGCCCTAACTCCTTGCTTAAACTCGCTATCGTATGTTTTTGTCCCGCTGACGATTAGAGGCATTTCAATTCAGAACAGGTTCGAACAGGTGCTTTTGCAAGATCATAAATTTACTATTAGCGTGAACTTCATACCATTAGAAAGTTTATGAGTATTAGTTGGTTGAAATAAATGAGTGAAGCTGTGTAGTAGTTCTTCATATATGGCTCTGGTTCCGAGGCGTTGTAAAACGTTTGAAAGTATATGAGCCCTTGATAATTTTCGTCACTAGACAAACTATAAAACAAATGATAAGCTTGAAAAAATTGTGATAATAATAAGAGAGTATACTGTTTTCTATATGTTTTAGGTTGTTGTCCTGACTCTCTTTACAGTATTTGATCAAGGAAGAAAAAGGTTTGTTCGCCTCAGTGACAGAGGCTTTAATTGCAATTGGTGAACCATAAACATTCAGTGGATTGAATGTTTTTTTTTCGTTTCATTTTTTCACCAGAATGCGGAGTTATAGTGAAAGAAGAAAAGAACCTTTTGAGAAAGATACTCATGTACAAGTAAGTAAAACCCTCATTTTAGTCGTTGTTGTTGTTGTTCTCTTGTTTTGCTCTTCTCCCCCTCCCTCCACACCCTCCGTTGTCATCTCCTTCATTACTTGCCTCCATCCTCTCTTCCTACAAATCCTCCCTCCTCTTCCTTCCTAAAGTCGCTCCCTTTAGCTCTCTTCCCATTTTCCCTACACTCTCCAGTCCCCAATTCCAGGGGTATCGACAAACGTCGGTGACCAGCGGTCTACCGCCGCTTATTAGCTTGCCCCCAGACCCCTCTGGACACAACCTCCTATTACACCATCGGCAGCCACTTATTGGCAAATTTATTGAAACCTCTTTATTTTTTACTCTTTACCATTCAATCTTTCGCCAAAATCGATATATATGTTCCTCATTTTCTCTATGCTTGTTGATCTCTCTCGTTAAGTGACATCCGTTTTATTTTTATTATTATTCCAGGTATAACAATTGTTGTGTTTCGTGGAGTCAGATACATATAGACACTTTGTTTCAGGACGGATGATGGCTCAGAAAAATCGATATATATGTTCCTCATTTTCTCTATGCTTGTTGATCTCTCTCGTTAAGTGACATCCGTTTTATTTTTATTATTATTCCAGGTATAACAATTGTTGTGTTTCGTGGAGTCAGATACATATAGACACTTTGTTTCAGGACGGATGATGGCTCAGTTGTTCTTTGTCTAATTTGGTTCTGATAGCCGTTTTATTCTGTGCACTCTTAAGGATCTGGGGCCACGTTTTAATCTTGTGAGCTCTGTTCTCAACAATGCTAGTTTAAGAATAAAGTGATACGGTAGACAGTAACTGAATTCAGTCGCAAAATACTCTCCTCGAATCACGCAACTTACTTTCAATTCGTATTGTATTCAGAAATAAAGAACATTTTGTTTGCGAGAATTTGCATATAAATATAATAACGCGGCGGTAAGTTATAATAAAACGGTTTTCACCAATATGAAGATGGAGAATTGTCTGTAGAGAGGTTCATTGAAAGGGTAAAGTCGGTATTATGATAAAGGTAATTGAGGATCATAAAGGTCCTCCAGACAAAGAGTCCAAAGTCATCGGGCGAATCAAATGAAATCGTCCAAAAATCCTTCAGTGTCGCACTTAAGCGTAGCCAGGATATTACATTTTCCTTGTCGGCAATTTCTATTTGGTTTGCACAAAGATTTGGGTCAAGAAGGAAAGACTGATCGTCGTATAATTTCGTGAGCGCCAAAAAGCACAGCGAGCACAGGTAACACGAGTCGATAGGTTCAACACCAATCGGCCATTTCCGAGTTACAAAAACCCTCAAAACGAGGCTAAGTGTCAAACCTTAAAGGAGAAAATGAGTTTTATCATATAAACTAAGGTGTTGTACAAGGATTTCTAGCCCTGAGAGAAAAGTCGTAACAACACACGTGAAAAAATACGATATTTTTTCTGGTGTGTTTGATATCGTCAATCAGCAGATGACACGTCACTTGCCTTTCGCGCCACTCGGTCAGGTTGATGAATTAACAGCAAAGCCTTCACTACTCTCAATCCGTGGTTGTTTGTTGGAATTTTCTCGGATTAAGGCTTCTAAAACGCTGAAAAAATTCGTATCGCTTACTGACAGTGCCGTTCATACTTTCTTAGAAGGGAAAGAAAACCAAACTAAGAAAAGAAAAACCGAAAGTTTCGTATTCAGTGGCTTTGGTAATTGTATTTCTCGCGGCTGAGAACGAAAATCGACTACTGGAAGATTTTCCACAGGCCGCTTTTGGCTGTGTACCTGAAAGATTTCTTCTGTCGGTAAGGACAAAGTCAATAACTGAGAATTTTGTAAATTGAAGATTCAACGCGTTTTTTTATCTTGAACCTTAGCGCCAACGCACTTATTCACAATTTTTTTCGGGGTTGGCGATCCTTTTACTTTCATTTGTTCATAAAGTCGACTTTTCTTGTCAATGAAGTGCTATTGTGTTTATATGATAAACAAAATACTACATCTAGAAAGATATTTTTCGTCTTGTTACGAGCGTGGGACAAAGAAAAAATTCTGAGTTCCCATGAGGAATTGAACCTCAGACTCCTTCGGATTTCGCGCTCCGATGCTCTACCGCTAAGCCATAGAGACACTATAACTCAGTGGTAGAGCACAGAAGGTGGAAATAAGTTGAAATTTTGCCGTTTGCCACTTGCCCTGAACGTAATTTTTCACCCGCAGTAATGCATTTTGAACGTAAAGTGTTTACGGAGAACTTCACAAGAAACTCACGATTGTTCTGAGGAAGAAATAAAAGCGTTGGCAACTGAACACACTATAGACCATTTGGTATGCAACAGCTGAACTAGTAGCTGATTAGGTCATTTCGTATTATCAATGAGTTGAGAACGTAAATTGGCCACCGTTAAGAGTTTTAAAGCTCACGTTTCGGGCGTTAACCCTTAGAGCGAATAAGGAAGGGCTAACGCTCGAAATGTCAGCTTTAAAACTCTTTACGATGGCCAATTTACGTTATCAGCTCAGATGATAATGTTAGTTTACCCTGTTATACTCTCCCACCGACGCAGTACCACAGTTTCTTTAGAGAGTTACCCCTTTTATTCAGAAGCTGATTGGTCAACCACATAGTACATGAAACCAAGGTTTTAATTTTATGGAGCTGAAAGTCGACAGCGTAACGGGAGCCCTATCTTAATTGGAGCATGCAACTAACAGAAACAAATCAATAATGTTCTCTACAACAAAATCAGTCCATGGCAAAATTGCCGTTATCAGTCTAGGATTAAAAAACAGGCAAAGGTAACATAACACACTGCGCTTCATAAATTCTATAATTGCTAGATCCTACAAGGCTCTCTACTGGAGTTTTGAAGTTATTCATCGTAGTCCACAGTTACGCTGGATGGATCTGTCTCTTCCCGGGTCGAGGGAATTGTGGCGGCCCAAAAGTGTTTCCTTCCACTTTATCCAGTCTGGAAAGTTCATCACTGAGGAGACAAATGAAGGGGAAAAAAGATCAATTGGATTTCTTCAAGTGATATTACAGTTTATAATTTCTCGACCTCTTACAATCTTTATTTTCCCGAGGGGTTCTCTCCCGATCGATGAACGCCTTACCCACCCTCCCCTCTCAACCCATATTTGTTTAGTTAGACGGTCGACGCAACCCCTCACTTTTGTGCATAAATCTTTGGGTCTCCATGCGGACTGTCGGTGAACTGAAGATTGGATTTTTAGATGAACAATGAGGGGGGAGGAAAGCTTGGAAGCTTGGAAGGGAAGGCAGGCTGGGTTTTGGCAGCCTTACCCTCCCTTAGTTATTTTTTTTTTGTCTTCTCCCAGGTTGGCCGATCAAATTTGCCGCATAACTGTCTCTGCGCACTGTTCTTAGGAAGCCCTTCATAATTATGATAATGCAGAAGTTCTGATCGAGCCCATTTCTGACTTCACTGCGCTTCACATGAATAGAGATGTTAGAAAAGATAAGAAAATCTCTTATTCTAGCTGACACATTCATTGAAGACAGTATCGTACACTTGAGATGCTTGGAAAACGCTAAGAATAAAAATCTCAAAATCTCAGATTAAAAGAGAAAACATGTACCTCCTCTGAAAGCCTGTGTCCAGCTTGTGATGTTCGTTCGTGAACTCTCTCTTTTTCCACTGCGATGGCAAACGGTTGCTCCACTTAAAGGGTGTATTATTAATCCTACGCATTTCCACGGCATGCGGAGCAATACTTAATACCAGCAGGCTGATAAAAGCGAAGCAAAGAATGGCCTTCATCACACAGTAGAAAGACTGACGATTGACGGTGTGTTTTCCTCCTTTCATGAACTTCGTTCTTGCTTGATAGTGGCGTGTCTTTGAACGTTTTTTCGCTGAATCATTTATTTAAATAACGTACCCAAACAACTGGTAATCTTAGAGGTGGAGGAAATAGATTAAACCAATAGCTACCGATATTGTTCAAGTGTTTTAAGTGGAAGTCGGACCGTTGAACTGCGATGTTGCCATATATATTTTGAATCCTATAATTATTCTTCAATTAAGCGAGGCGTATATATGGAGTTAATTCAGTGCAGCCCAGAAAACTCGCCAAGAATAGAAGCTCCATTCTGCCTACTTAGAGAAAGGAATTGACAAACATTTAAAACATAAATCCAGAAGAGCATAATTTCACCAAAGAAGTAGTCGTGGTTTTTGAAGAAATGATTCTGAAAAAAGTGAAGTTGAGACAAATTACTGTGGTCGAAGCGTTACCCCTAAGGGTGAGGCAAAGTACTTACGCATTAGAGAAAGCTTTTCAACATCGATGATTCTTTTTTTTATCGAACTCATTGTAATTAGTCATTTGAAAGGAATTTGAAAAATCAAACATCCGATAAGTTTAAAATTTTTATAAAGGAAATTTTTGCTGTTTACTATATACAGATAGAAATGTAGTATGTATTGTTTTTTTTTAAGAGCTTTGGACAAACCTTAATAAACAAACAATAAAACGACCGTTAAAAAAAGTGTCGGCCAAGGTTTAAGGGAAAATTGCGGTTTCCCTCACTTTTTCCTTTCCTTCCTCTCTTTTTTTTCGGTCCTTCGTGAGTTTTGTTCCATAGTCTTTAATAAACAAGTTTCTGCTTTGTCACTAAAAGCTATTATTTTCCCACGATGTTCTGTTTTGAAATTTAAATTTCCACGTTTATGGCGTCCTAGCTAACGATATGCATATATATAACAGCCCTTTCAAGAGGTCCTGTTAAATGGACCTTACAGGTGGCCACCAAAACCGCAAATGCTGAGAATCTAATTGACCTTCAAACTTGAAACGCAAGGAAACGTTCAAGCGAGACCTAAAAATTTTCAAACGGCAGAAAAAAAAAATAAATAAACGGATACAAAAAAGGATCACAAAGTAAGTAAAGTGGAGTATTTTCCGGCAAATTTAACAGTGAGTAACCTTCTAGAAATACTGTATCCCAAACAGAGGGCAAAATGCGGTTGCATAAGTGTTTATTTCTTATCCTCTTGATGATATGTTAGTCTAGAATCTTCAGAAATTGCGAGACCATTTAATTTTACGTCTCTCAATGTTTTCTTCTCAAATGATGCAAGTTTGCATTTGAACTCATATACGGAGGAAAATAGGAAATCAACTGATGTCTTCATTAACATTGGGGCGAGATAAGAGTATCTGTTACTAACTGCGCGTCAGTACAAAAACAAAAATTGAACTGGTATTGAGCTATGACGCGTGACTACATTTGAAGACTATTATATTCGGATTTTAAACATTGGAACAACTTGCCTCAACCCCCCCCCCCCCCCCCCCCCCCCCGCACACACATCCTCCTCATGCCTGAAGCCCGGACGATTTTGAGACGTGGACAGCGGCTGGTAGGAGAATAAAAACTACTTCCGGCGCGCTTCGACATCAACAAATCAACCACGGAGTCCTTTACTTTTGAAAATTAACCTTGAAGTCAAAAATCATGTGGCAAGCACTAGGGGGAAAAAATCGTTTACTTCCAGCGGACGTCCACGACCGGAAAACGTCTTAACTTAAGATCTCTAATGATAAAAATGGAGCAGTAACTAGTTTGGCGATGCTAGAGGGATTGGCTTAGGAAAGATACACTTCTGTACATACCCAAAGTTTTCGCCGCGGTTAACAACTTTGAACATCTTTTTACTTAAGAGTGTATTGATGAAATACTTTCAAGCACGAGGAATCGTCGCGGTTTTGTATTCAGAAGGAACCTATGCGGTGTATCAACGCAATTCCTTAACGAGATGGAAAAATTTTCCAATTATAAGAATGACATGGCTTTTAGCTAAGGATTCTAGAGTAGAATGATCACAGAGAAACTTGTCATCTAGTTTAGAGACCGATTTATCTTTCACTCCTGTTTAAGAAATGAAAATCGGGTTTAAATTAGTAGATTTTCGGTGCAAGGCAGGTACCGGTATTGCGTGCTCGATCACAGTTTAAAAAATATACAAAAGCTCATCCTTTCGGTTGACGTATCACGCAACAATATTCTCATATCACGCACATTTAACGATTGCGGTTTTTCTCTAAACAACAGAACAAAGAATGACAGCAGGTGATGTAGAAGGGCGGATCACGAGGTATCTTAAAGTTTCTGAGTGTTGGTTTGAATTAAGAGGGAGCAGTTTCCGTTTGTTCTATTTTTCCATTCTTTTCCGCCGAAAACCATGAACAGCAAGCATCGCCTCTTACAACCAGATGTGGCTTGAACTGTCTTTACACATTGTGATGGAGACCAACATTTTCCTTTTACGAGCCGAAATGAAAAGTGTAAACATAGAAAATATCACTATGGTCTGAGTAACAGCGTGTTTAAAATATTGACAAAGAAAATTGGTATTTGAAAGAGGAAGATTAAATCTTCTCATTCCCAAAAAGGTCATTCTAAGGAGAACTTCTCATTGGCGTCAAAAGCTAAATATTCACAGTAACTATATTCTCGGTTTCTTTACCATGGAGAATTTTGTAGCTTGTTTTTTAGCGAAACTCTTCATGTACGCCACTCAAAACTTGTGTTCATAAATGTCTTTAATCAGCATCATATTTTCGAGCTATTTATGCCATATTAACCATATTTCTGAAGTAATTTTATCAAACAGAAGGTATACTATAATAATTCATTTTTCATTGAAAAAAGTCATATACACTCAGTCTAAAGATCGAATCAGTTGAAATCTTAACTTGGTTTAAGTGATTGTTTCACGTAATGAATAGAAAACACTCCAACAGGCCCCTCCGGCTTAAATTAACTGCAGAAGGATGTTGTAATATACCTTCCAAGGCTCATCAATTAAAATATCTTGCGGAGTTAAATCTAATTAATAAAGATGAGTAAACTGCAAATGGAAGGAAATGGATGTCACTTAGTCTTCTGATGAATCCAGAACTAATTTTAATGAATCAATTTTCATGATTTGTTTTTCGTCTGCCCTGAAACGTGCGCTTCTTTCTTGAGCTTTGAGTTTTGTTATGGAAACATGAGCGAACTCTTGGTTTTATTAGTGCGTAACTTTTCATGCTAATACAATTTTTCTCCCGTTTGCCTAACAGCGGATTAACAGCTTGAAGAAAGATTTTTGAGTCAAACGTTCTCTTAACTCAAAGACTAAGGAATTCAGTTAACCTCAAGTATTGATTTTAAATAATTTTAGTTTTTCACCCTATATTGGTATGATCATAGCATGCAGCTAAAGTGGATACTTCAACAATTTGAAGCCACTAATTAAAAATGAAATATTGAACCAAGATTCTCTTTCCAAAATGAATCAAATACCGTGGTTTAATTCATAAAATAAATCAATCCTAATCAGTGAAACCTTGCCCTTAATTTCACTCTCCGTCGAAGACTAGCATTCCTTCTAAATTTTGTGCTGATTTTCCAACAAAGGCAAGATTTGGCAAGCTACATTAGTGTTCAATTTTCTCAGTGATTTTTATCCGTTTGAGTTCACTTTACGATAATTTATGACTCAGAAAAGAAGCAGTCAATTCAAGAACCTCATAGTGAATTTGTCACATTGAATTTTTCTTAAAGTGAGTCATCCCAATTAATCCATCATCAATTAAAACAGTCGATGGAAATTTGTGAATGCCGCATTCAAAACCGTCGCATAATTTCTTAGTTGAACTCAGCAAGGGATTAAAAGCAAAAATAAATCATCTGTGTAATAACTAATTCACGCCGAAATTGAACAATGCGGTAGGCCAGAACTAGACAAAGATATGTCACTGTTTGAACATATCACAGATCTGCTGTTCACAGATTCATTACCTATATCACTACACAGTCTATTTGATCGACGCCCTGTATCATGAAAACATCCTCTGCGATTATCACAGGTATTATCTTAACAAAGCAGAGCTGGCAGATTTGATTATTCTAACATTTTAATTGACTTTTCCCTGCGGCACCTTCATTCATAATCCCGCGAAATAAGAATTATGAATTAAATTTATCGGGCTTTGCTGAGCTTCTTAAATATTCTTATCTGTTACACACTGGCACGTTTCAAAGTGCTGATAAAACTAATGGCTTTAATGAAACAATTAAATTTTATTTTGTATGTAAGCTGAAAGATAAATTAAATTTTCTTAGGCAAAAGGTGTTGCGATTCTTTTATTAACTTAGCGTGACAAATTTTAGTTGGGAAATCCATTCAATAAAAATGTTCCGTTTTTGTAATCTTTTTTCTTTTGTTTTATCTAAAACGAATTAACGTACGGAGAACAGAATTACAAAGTCAGGTCAAATACTTGGGGATGTTTTGCTTGAGCCGTTCAATATTTTTACGACTCAAATCGATTACTCCAAGACCACAAGGTGTGCCACCAAAACCATCAGATACCAAATTGTAACGAACGAAACCAGATTCGTCGGTGTAATCCCGTCGGCATTAATATTTACTTCAGCTGCAAGGACAATCACTTTAGTCTTCATTTAACAAGTTTCATTAAAGTCATACCCTTAATTCAATGTTAAAATTACACTTTGAAGTCAAAAGAATACCTAATACACAGATGATTTATTTTGTTTTCTCATGGAAATTTTCTCTATGAGGCAGGGTGCTGTGGAAGAGATTTACACACGCGAATACGGTTCACTCGCGTTTGCTTGTTTAGGAAAAGTTTACTGGGCGAGAATTGTAATTACAATCGAACTCACTTTGTTGGTAATCTTTATAATCAAGTTCGCCTTCAATTTCCTCTCTTTACCAAATAACTCACAAATCAGTTTCGGCCAGTTCATTAGCATGAAACAATCTGCCTTTTGAGCGATAGCCAATGGGATGCGAGCAGTGATCTCAAGTTTGTGTATAGCAAAACCAGAATAGATTTTCAGCTGATGTGTGTAATTACAGTAACATTTGTTCACCCCGACTGATTGAAATAAATTTGATAGCCAGCTTGAAACTGCCTTCAAACTCTGCCAAGAGCTCAAGAGTCAACACTTCTCCATTGAAACGCCAATGTTTTATAACTCTGACGGCTCTTCGACAACAGGCTAGGAAAACAGATCAGAATCTCCCAAAATCATATGAAAATCATGCCAAAATCCTTCCTTGTTCGAGTCCGCAAGGGGCTTTCAGAAATCTCTCACAGCACGCCTGAAGGTTTGAAATGAATATTTTTTGTTTTATGTGCGTTAGTTTTTAACAATTTTGTTAAAAACCAAGACTTTGTTTTCCGCCACTGAGTTTTAAAATTCCACATTAAATTTAAAGGTAATGCGGTACTTTCTAGTTTCTGGGTGGGCTAAGAGCAGTTTTAATTCGCTTCTTTTACTGGAAATATTCTCCGCCCTGAGATTGAAAACTTCTTCATGTGATTCCTCAACGGAAGTTAAGACTAAAGATGATGTTGGGATTTTCTGCTCAAAGCATTCGAAATGTAAAGAATTTTGGTCGCAATCTATCACTCCTTCTTCAAATATTCCATCAAAAGGGAAGATTGAAGTATATGTTAAGCGTACGCTAACATTTTTCAAGAACAAAGTCTTTCATCAAAAAAAATTTGGCGCTCGGCGCAGCGTCATGACGGGATTTTGGTAAAAGAAAACTTCTCACAAGTAATGTGACAAAAAGAAGCCGATGTCAGACATCGTACGCCTTCGTTATTTTCTCTCCTTTCAGTGCATTAAATAATTCATGGCTCTGCTTTATAAAGTTTTCGTATTCCTTCACAATTGTGTCTTTGTTTGGCTTACACCCAGCTGAGAGAACTGAAGAAATTTGATTTCCTATAGAAATTTGATTTCCTCCAAAATCACAGTTTTGAACGTTCAGTCAAAAAGCTCATTTGGTTCAGGGCCGGATATGAGATGTTCGCCTTTCAGCCGGCGCTTAAGCAAACAAAACAGAAAAGAAAGGTGAAAAGTGTCTCTTATTTGTAGGACAATAGCTGGCTTCATAAAGCACATAAAGCCGATTTCGTATTTGTGCTACCTTCGTGGGAAGGGATCCGGTGCTATTGAAGATTTAAACCCGCAGGAGGTCTATATAAGGAAGATATTTACCGGTTGAAATGAGATGAACTTGGATTATGAAGAATTTATAAGCTACCACAAGAAAAAATGAATTTTTACCAGTTCTTCTTGAGCGAGAAACGGAAAACATTTTACGGTTGATTTAAAGATACCATGTTGTACAATTTACTTTCAATGAAGTTAATCTGCATAATGAGTTAACTCCACTGAGTAAATAGTCAGTGATTAAAGTGGAAACATACACTCAGTTCACCTGCTCCATTCATATCGTAACCGACAATTATTCAGTCTCAAACTTTCTTTATCGCTCGAGTGATATTGCGCACGAGGTTTCAAGAAGCGCTTGAAGTGTTTAAATCAGATCGTATTTTAGATTTGACTGTCGAAACAGACGGAAAGTTCAATTTTTATATATAAAATCGACTCTCCTCGCTCGCAATGAATAAAAAAAAAGTAGGAATTTTTTTGGGGAGATATTGCATGCTCTATCCAAAATTACACAGAGTACATGGTCTAAAAGACGCTAAGATATTTATCGCACTCCTTCTTTTGTTAAAGAAGAAAACTTTGATCAGAAACAAAATTCTCTTCACCTCGTTTTATAAATTTCTTTTGGGGGAAATTTTTCTTTGAAAGCCCTTTCCTTTCTCGGGTTTAGAAAAGCTTTCTCGAACTTCGTCCGTTAGGGCCCGGTTCAGAGATCTTTCAGGTTTCTTGTCTTAAACAATTCTGCAAGGTGGTTAAGTCACTAAAATTCGTTGCAAAAATTCAGATAAATCGAACAAAAAACAACTCACTGCTGAAGCAAGAAGATATTTGCGGGTTAAAACTTCCTCTTTGCGCAAAATGTCACCACAAGACGTTGTTGGATAAACACCAGGACAGTCGCTCAGAATCAACGAGATAAAACCAACACTAAAAATCAATAATTTTGAAAGCAACTTCCTCGTCTTTCCGACTTCTCCGGAGTACATTTCAAACAGTCACTTTTCTATGATATGTTAAGATTTAATGTGAATTCGTCTTTAGAACACTGGAATCTTCATGCTTCCGGACTCTTATATTCTGCGTTTTTAGAGCATATCTGAAAAAAAATAAACAGAGTTATCCTTTACCTTTGACTAGGAATCACAAATGAACAAGTCTATTTATAGTGGATTCTTATACTCACCCCAGTGCTTTCGGAAGCCTCAGAAACATTATCTCTAGCCTCGGCTTGAGGAAAACGGTTTTGAAGGAATTAAACTTGAGCAATTTAAAAGAACTTGTTCAGATTACAGGACGTGAAAATGTAAAAACCGATTGTTTGTCGCTATGTAGACCATAACGTCTCTCCTTACCTAAGTTTATTTCATTTACCCCTTTTCCAAATTTTAATCCATAGTCATGTGATTGCCTTTCTTCTTGTTTTCTTTTGACATGCCCATTTTCCATCTAAAAAAACTAACTGACTAAAAAACACGCCAACAGGCAGAAAAACACGACATTTTCCAATCAGGAAATTTCTATCTTTAGAGATATCGAACGAGTCTCCAAATCTCATCCGCTATCTGTTATAAAAATGAGCTAATAACTCAGGAAAGTGCGTGGTGTGAAGAAATTGTCAGGCTTTTGGTAAACAAAATCGGTTATTTTTACCAGGTTCTTCCCCGGAAACGTGAAGTACTTTCTCTGAAAAAAAAATCAATTTCGGAGAAACGTTTTCCTGAATAGTTAAAAACATTAATAGAAGCATAAAACTATGCTTTTTTGTCACACTTAGAGTTGATGATTTTCCGAAAAAGGCACTTAAAAATAAGAATATTTTTTTCAAACCGAAAACAAGAAGGAAGGAAACTCGTCAACTTGCCAGAAGTCGAGTAAATAATATGCTTTATCAGTGGTGCGCCAAGTTACTCAAACTTAAACAAGAGAAAATGACACGACAGGGACGAAAATTCCTCAGTTGTTTCCATACGCTTAAGCCATCCAAAGGTAATACAAATCGAAATTGAAGGAATAAAATTTAATGATGAAATGTCCCTAAGGACGCTACAAAATCATGCCAAGGTTACAAATTCACCGTGTGGCCTCCGGCATAAATGAGTCTGTGGCTTCACACTGAGTTACAACTCTAATGACCAAACAAGATAGCCGGAGGCTTTCTGCTGACATGAGCTCTTGGTTTACTATTTCATGATAAAAGAGTTCATTTGTATTCCAACATCAACTTAAAAAGTCAAAATTGTATCTTCTATCAAACGAAAATAAGTTCTCCTGTGAAAAAAGAGCGATAAATTGATTCTGGAATTCGTAGCGTTCTATTCCCCGCAGTCTGCTTAAAATTTCTGGTTGCAAAATAATTGCTTCGTTCACGCACATACTAATTAATTAGAATCACCTCCTGTTTACATTTAACGTTTAAATATCTTCATCCTTTCCCAGAATTCAAGATTCAAGAAAGTCATGTTCCAATCATTTTTCCGAAGTCGAACGAACAATGGCTATTGGAACAAAGAGCCTCAGTGATTGTAAACGCTTCCAGTCAAAGGATCAGTCACCCGCCCGAAAGTAAATCTTGCACCAAAGACATAAAACGCTTATTTAGCCATGAAGTTGAGCTATTTGATGGAAACAATAAAGCGCGAGTGCAACATGAAAACGAGTCTCGGAAGTCCGACTGTCATGACACATATGCGTGCAATACGTGTCAGAAAATGTTTTGCACACCACATGGTCTGGAGGTACACGTGCGAAGATCGCACGCAGGTAATCGCCCGTACGGCTGCTCCACATGCGGAAAAACGTTCAGTCATTACGTGAGCCTTGCGCAACACAGGAAGACACATTCAACCGTCAAAATATTCGAATGCAAGACATGCGGGAAACATTTCAAGCGCTCATCCACGTTATCTACGCACATGCTGATACACGCCGATATCAGGCCTTTTTCATGTGATTACTGCGGGAAGAGATTCCATCAGAAGTCGGACATGAAAAAGCATATGCTCGTTCACACAGGCGAGAAGCCCCATAAGTGTCGCCAGTGCGGCAAGTGTTTCAGTCAGTCCTCTAATCTCATTACTCATAGCCGTAAGCATCTGGGATTTAAACCTTTCGCTTGTCCAACATGCAGTAGAGCTTTCTATCGTAAAGTAGACTTAAGGAGGCACAGCCACGTTCATCGACTTAGTTACCATAGAAACAATAAAACGTTAGGGGAGTTATGCTTAGATCAAACCTTACTTATTTCTAAGTCAACTAATTAGCAACTCAACATGAAAACACGTGGAAAACCAGATAGTTACTGGGTCAAATCTCTAATAACAATCTCTAAATATGTTGCATTTTCCTAATTTGACCGTACCTTGGGTTACGCAAACGAGAGAGTGTCATCATTACTTCGGATAAGTTGCCTTGATTAGCTTGTTAAATAAGAATTTTTAGTTGAATAACATTTTACTTTAAGTATAAATGTTATGTTATGGTATAGTAACCATGCCGAAGCAAATATAACGGGAATATTAAAGTTTACTCCAAGAATATGAAGTACCTAATGCCCAAAGTTGTTTAAGCGCGTTATTTAGCCGCCCCCCCCCCTCCCCCCCGCGTATGAAAATTTTTCGAGAGGAACTTGAAATTTTAAGGAATGTGACTTGAATTCGTTTACATACCGAAATCAATATATCGAGTTCAAGTTCACCAACAAAGTAAATGACAACCTCCCCGCCAGGTGGGTGTCGCTGAGAGAGGAAAGAAATTTTTTGATTATTGAGTCAATTTCCAATTTTTTTAAATAGCATGTATCTTTCGTATCTATCTATGCAGTAAAGAATAAAATCTAGAAAAAGATATTTCATGAATAAACAAAATGAAAAGGTTAGAATATGTTGGGCACAGTGCGGAGACGGATTGTTTCTGTCCAAAAAACAAATACCACTGAGGACTTCTTCTGCTGTCTCACTTGAAAATGTCGATAACCTTCAGGGTTGAAAGTTTCGTGAGATAAAGCTTAGCTCTGTTAAAAGTAAACATTGAGAGCGCAAGTCATTACGCATACCGGCTCTTGTGACAGAGATTCGCAGTTTTACTCCTCATTTAAACGGGCACTGTTTAATTAATTATGAGAAGCAAGCGCCACTTTTTGCCCGGATCTGCACAACAATAGAGCTCGCGCAAGAGCTTATTTATAGTCAAGCAAAGCAAACAAGCACTGTTTGAAAATTTAAATCGAAATGAGGGCACTATGGGACATTTCGTTGGTCATACAGAGACATCTGGGCGTGGACTTCTGTTCTTTCGCCAAGAGCACTTCGAGCTGATGTCATTCAGTGTGTGCGTATTTTAAGTAAATGGCAAATTACCTTTAGAGTTTTCCAAACGCGTAGTTTACAAGCAGGTGGAGTTTGACAAAACCGCAGTTAATCTTGGAACATTTGCAAGATCGAAACACCTGCCCTCCTGCTTCAAGAAGAGGCTGTGGAGTTCAATCTTTACGCGTATCAAATATTTACCGCATACATTCACCAATTGGATAAACAACCCACGTATAACTCACAGCTCGCAACATCCGCTCTCTGAGCTCTGCACGCAAATTCAAAACGAGAGCAACTTGACGATACTCAGTCTTTCTGGAGTATTAAACGACAAGAAATCAAAATGCCAAGAGCTTTTCTCGTGCGCACGAAGTCTACCGCAGTTTCCAGCGAGGCTTCTCACCAGGGTGTTGAAAAGGGAAATAAACAAGGTAAATACCTGGTTGTGATTTTTCAGTCAGGTTTCCTTTGTTATGAGTTGCACATTTCCAGTCAACTTCTTTCCGGTACCCGTAGACGTTACGCATCAAAGATTCCAATTTCCATCTCGCTTCTGAGCGGATCATGTATTTGACGGAAAAATATGCGAGCAATTCGAGATTGCTTCGAGAATCCCTCCGTTAGCCCTTATTCAAAGTTTGATTTATCTTAACGAAATTCTATGATTTAGAAATTTGTGTTTAAAGTAGTATGCCTATCCTGTTTTGTCTGGCATTTTAGGAAAACAAAATTCCTCCGCGCGACATTATGAGATCAAATGTGGTTCTCCTGTTACAGAGAGAGATGAAGCGGCAATCGTCCCACAACAAATTTCCAAAGATGACTGTTATTCACCGAATACCTCCAACAGCAACACGGACCTCAAAGGTACTTTTCGAGGCATATGGATATTTTTGTTTTCATAATCCTTCGAATTATTTTAATTCAGCTGATCTTCTGGTTCTAGAAATAAAGTACTCAGCTCAGGCGCAACCTCTTTCACATCAGAACGCGTAAATTTAAGTTTGAAATTTTTGACAAATTAAATTGATATGTGACAAATTCGTAATCTTGCTTCCCGAATTGTTCCCTTTTCCGAATACAAATGAAAAGAGAATTTCTTGAAGGCGTTTTCGTTTTACAGCAACCCCAAAAAATAGAAAAATCTCTCTACCTACAAGAGAATATCGGTAAAATCATTGGCAAGCTAATTGCCTCTTTTGATTTCAAGGCCAAAATCTACTGTTTATTCACAACTGGTGGCCATAACTTATGTGTCGAATTTACAGTCGTAATGCCTTTTTCTATGCATTTTATCCGCGCATCATCAAAAACGAATCGTTTCATGTCATTTTTTCTTTACTTCTTTGCCTGTTAGAGCAAGAAACTTCGAAATTCAAAAGCTTTTTTATTGGTGCTCTGATTCCGTTAAAACATTATCAATTTTCAAAGTTATGCCATTGAATTAAATCTGATTTCGCACGCTTAATAAAATGTTTTAAATCTTCATGTCTTAATAGAATTCCAGCGTCGTCATTTTGGTTCGCTTTCAAAGTTAATTAAATACAGAAAAGCCTAGTTGATTGAGATTCAAATATATTAAATTACGATTCAAGCAAAATTGGTGTTTTTTTCCCAAAATTGGTAATTTGAAGCAATTTCAAGTTGAAATATTGTTAAGAGTTCTCTTAAAAACTATTATTATGCTTGGCTAAAATTTAGAATATGCCTGTGAACGTTCTGTTTGAGGTTTTGGGTGGCTAGAAAGACAACTCTATAAAGCTAGCTGAATAGAGAACCTGCTGTCTGGTTAAAAATCTTTTTTTAAGTGATTGCGCAACTTTTGCAATTTTCTACCCCTGTAGCCACACCTAATAAACATCTGTTTAAGCTTCCTCCTCGAAAAATTAAAAAAAAATGCTTATTTATTCTATTCTTAAATCATAGTTGTAAATTCAATGAAACAGTATTTTAAATCTCTGTTAATCAGTAGTAGATTCGTATCCTTGACAGCTAACAGTATGAGTTCCTCTGAAAATCACCTTGCGTGTTAAAGACGAGTGTTTGCTAAACTCTTAAAACTACAGATGATTTTAACGGCTAAGACACGGTATATCCTTTTTTTCGGTCATCCGTAACGAAAAGACTTCTTAAAATCATTTCTTGCCCAAGAATTTTAAAAGAGCATTTAGACGATAATGCATGTGGATTGAAAAGAAACGCGCCATGTTGCAATTCTACCCGCGGTTTCAGGCAATATGCTATAGCAGAGAGGAAGACAAAAAAAAGTGTCTACTCACGGCCAGTTTTGATGAGTTAAGTTGTTGTATTAAGTCATTTAGAGTGGCCCTTAACCAGTTACAGTTTTTTGACAGAGAACCTAAAAAGCTTCATTCATAATCAAAATTTAGTATTAACAAGTCAGTTGCAGCAGCAGGATTGAATCTGCAAACGAATCTTTGTTAAACTTAGAAGTATTTGTATAAAAAGTTACTATTTTTCTTTGGAACGCCCTGAGTTATATTTTGGCGCAATGCAGTGTAAACTAAGCAGAGCCTGACAGTTGCAATTTTATAATTTTGCAGTTGGTCCAGATAAGAATATCTTCATGTTCATCGCGTATGCACGCCTTAGCTTGTTGCTATATTTTAGCTGGATGTGATTTTGATTATGTACAACTTGCACGAGTAGTCTTTTTGGAATAACACATTTACAATTAAATTAATAACACACACGAAAAAGAATTTGCTTACTCCTGGGAGATAAAAATTGTTTTCTCACACTTCCGTAACATAAAATGTATAATGTTGTTGGTCTTTTAAAGAGCGAAATAAACTTAAGTCTCTTAGCAAATAACTAACAACGTCCTTGAAATCGTGCATACCATTACTTTAACTGTTGTGTCACTAACAATTTAGTTGGACTATGTCGTGATAAATTTTTTGTCGTGAAGCTACTTGAAGGAACGTGAACAGAACATCTTGCGTAGGGTTTAAACAGACTTTCTTTATTTTTTTTCAAGCCTTGATAAATTTTTACTTGTTATGTTTAAAACACAAGGCAGGATAAATATGAGGAGTGAATTTCATGCAATAATCTGTGCTGGACTGGCTAAATTAACTACCTTTTAAGGTTTAAGTTGGGGATAGGATTTGAAATTCTACACTCCTCAAGCTGAGCCTCATTCATAAATTAAATTGAAATTTTGTTAGATTCATTTTCTACTGAGTCCCGTCCACTCTAAAAGCAAACAGATTCCAAATGACTAACTTTGTGCTGAAACATCAACCGTATATATTTCAATCTCTCTCTGTTTTCTGAATGCTTCAATTTTAATTTGATTTTAGGCGAATTTTATCACCCATTTCATTTTCAGACTTACTTCCTTCCACATTTGTGCACTGACATACTGTTTAGGTCGCGGTTTCCAATGATCATTGACTAATAATTTCTCAAGTTTTTCTTTACCACGGAGTGGGTGTTTCGAACCTTTTTTAGCCTTGTTTAATGTTGACCAAAAGAAAAATCATTAAAACTAAGAATGCAAATTATTTGAGTATTGGATTTACCTTTTATCAATAACGTTGTTGTGTTCATTATCAAATATAATTTGCCCCGTTAATGCTGGCGGCATATTGTCAAAGGATTTTCCTAAAAGGGTTTTATTGGCTGCGAGCCATTTTACAGCATGACGTTGCTATTAATCAGTTTTTGCCCAGATTTCATTTTGGATTTCCAAACTTTCAAGTCAAGATTTTCACCAACAATGCATATAATCCCTGCAGTATTATTGTATCGATAATTTTTCTATACCCAGGTGCTTAGATATAAAGTTCTCTAGGAGCATGTCACTTTCTGAAGCCTTAAGGCAAAAACCGTTTGATACAAAATTAATGACGTTTTTGACATTTACAAAGGCCTATCGCTCGAGAAGTTGATAGCAGACTTTCGTTCGAGAACCTTCGATGCTCGTCACATTTCCCTCAAGCACACTTCAAGTAACAAAAGAGTTCTCTTGTGTGGATAAATCCTGCAAATTTGATCTTGGAAATTGTGCATTTTCTTCGAGAACGCGCCTTAAATCATAAATCCTTCATTTAAAAAGCGACTATGATCATGCTGTTTAACGAAGACTCTCTTGTCCGTTTGAGTAAAACAAAATTTTGGTTTAAAACGTAAGAATTATTTCGTCGAAATCTTTATTTCAGTGATTTTCTTCTTGAAATTTTCATGATTCTCGACATGTGTTAATCCATCAACAAACATGTCTTAGGAAATACGATTCTATTTAGCACCTGTTCTGACGTTAGCAAAAACACAATTTGAAATCTTTCCAGCTAATCATGAAAAATCTAGATAAGGGTATTTTGGAGAGGATTTCGGTATTTAAGGTGATATCGACACGAACTTTTTCGTAATTCAGATACCAGGTTTTCGATAAGAAGATTCAAAATACAACAGTTAAACTTCAGAATTTCAGTGATAACCTATGTATGTCATGTTGAGAGAGGTGAATTGTCAACAAAGCGAGTGTTTTAATGATAATCCAGAGCCACAGAGAGAGATTTTACTGAATATATTTAGATTTAACCATTTTCCGAAATTAATCCTTGTATTTGAAGGGAAAGCAAATTTCTGCTCTGCGCGCTGTTTCCCTCTTTGATGTGCATATTCAATCTCAGCAATTATTCATGCGTGTTTTCATGCGTGTTTTGTCCGGCCTTAGTTGAGTAAATAAAATATTTAAACCCCTGCAATCTATATGTACTTTGTTTATAATGGTTTGGTTGAAATTCACGGTCCATAGCAAATAAATCTCTTGCTTATATTTCCGAAAACAACGTCGCAAATTTTGTTGACATTATGTTCCAGTAGAGTTTTAAAGGGAAAGAAATCGGAACCATAAGTGTTAATGGTGAGAACTGCTCTCGCTATCGAGTGGATAACGCCCTAATGCAACACTTCATCGGTAAAATAGCCTTTAAACAGCAAAGAAAGAATAGTTTCAGAAAGCTTCTCCCATAAGTACATCTGATCCCAAAAACTCAGTGTAAAGTTGGTTTCAACCTAGAACTCTCTTGGATCGGAGGGTTGATATGAAAAAATTAATTTTCTAAACAAAATGTTTATAAAATATGCGGAACGACCTCTTAAGAATAAGCATTCTTAAATTTCCTTCACGGAATATCGTATTTCATTTTTCCTATAGCATTATTTTGTTTTATCCTGTTCATTCTGGCGTGAGATAAAACTTTAATTAGAATCTTTTCAATAAACACCTTCTCCTAGTGAGTCTATGAGCATTTTATTGAATGTTGTCGTCAGCGCTAGTTCTGCCCAATTATGTGGAGCCGTATGTGTGTAAAATCTCCTCAATTGTCGCTGGTGTCCACGTTGGACCACACCCTGTCGTAACAACCCAATTGATATGAAGCCCTGCACAAAACAGCACTCTCATTTCGTGTCTCGGTCGCTGCAGATTCGTTGGCCATGCCAAAATCATTCCTCATAAAACCCAAAGTTTCATCGAAGGCGGAAAATGAAGGTGCAAGCCACAGGGAGTACAAATATGGTAGGGAACTTTCCCCCGGGAACTTTTCCCAGGGAGCATTACTAGTGTAGAATGTTAGCTTTACCGATAAAAGAGAAAATCAAAGACATATGTAAAACTTTTCCGCGGGAACATCCTCATTAATTTCGCGAAAGGTGCTATCCAGATTCTACAAGTGTTCAGAGCGGTTGATGTTTAGATTTAACAGCTTTGAATTCACGCAAAGAATCTATGTAGTGTTTTCTATCGAATCTTTGCTCGAAAAAATCATACAAAATAACACTCGAAAGACTTCAACGCACTTTTTAAAAATTTGACCTTTTAGAAATCTTCAAAAAACGGATGTTGTCCTTCGACACGATTTCATTTTAGGGCTACAATACATGTATAACAAGGTTATTTCCAGCTAACAGAAGCTACGTTAACCTCTCTAAAAAGGAGGAAAATTCAGAGGCATTGACAAATCGGTAAAATATCATTAATTCGTGTAAGAGTTAAACCCAATGGCTCATTGAATTGGACAATTTTTTTATTTCATTTCATGCAATATTTGTAAAATTTAGTTTTTATGTCTTCTTAATCAAAGAAATACTATTTCCTTTTTTTCTAATTTTCAAACCGTACGTCAATCACTATAAGTCTTCGTTTAAAATTTTCTTCAAGATAAGAGAGTGTTCTATGGTTGTTACAGAAGAAGGCAAATACAATCAAACCTGTATGAAACGGTTCGTAATAAGCGGTCAGTTTTCAAAGTCCCGAATTTGTTTACCCTTAATCACTGTAATTTTCACCTTTACGAAACGGTCATCTTTATCAAACGTTCCTGATCACCCTTTACTAACTTCTAAAGGCCTGTTTTTATTGCTCTCCACCTGTATTGAACTGTCACCGAAAGCGACACCACTCGTATAAAACTAAGGATGCTACTTCGAGTAACTCTTAGTCCATGATTCACTCCCAAAAGTGATATTTCCGAACAAGATTTTGAACATAAAATGGTCAATTATGCAACAAAATGGCGTTTTTTATGGCTTTTTTTATTATTATTATTTTTTTATAATACCCTTAATCTGTGGAATCTGTTTTAGTGGTCAACCTGTATTAAGCGATCACGCCGAAATTCCCCGAATACAGGTTTGGCTGTGTTTCTTTGTTCACAAAGTCGTACCAGAGAACACTGAGCAGAAAACATTCCACGCATCAGTAAGCTGTTCGCGTTGCAAAATATTTGAATGGTGATAAACACAATGGACTCTACTGCAATTAAATCGGTGAGCTTCACCCTCGGAAAACGTTTTGTATCCTGGAACAGATAAAGTCGATCCGTGGACAAATATCCGTGCATAATTCGCGCCAAATAGGGCCTATTGTTTTCATCTTCACGCGAATCTAAAACGGAAGGTATTTTCCGTCTCGGCGGCTTGCGCGTTTCCATTCTTTTAATTTTGTTACATTTTTCTTTAATCACAGAAAAATATCACAGCATATTTCCTATTCTGGCACATCGTGTTTTCCGCCGATTCGTTCCGGAAGTAATCTCTTGGAACCTAAAGGTTCAATTGTTTCATTTTCAGTGTGACAAAAACTTTGTGGTTTTCTTTCTTTTGGTGTAGTACTGTTTGATTTTTTCCTAACTGAGTTTTGGGTTCTGGGATAACATTCAGATAAAACTGAATCTTATTTAACAAAACAAGCTAAAAAAAATAATTCGTACCTTTCCAAGAAGTTTCTTTAAATGACATCATGACTGATGTAAAAAGGCCATTTCCCTCTGAGGTCTTTGACTGAAAGGCATTGATTCACATAACCGTTTCCTAATGTTTGATCACTTCTAATCACCCTAAACCTTAGCTTCTAGATCGCGTAAAATTCACATGGAAGCAGCCCCGCTCGGAGAGTTTAACCTAGTTTTTATCAAAAGGCAATCATGACACAAGTTAATGACAGCTCAAAACCTGAGGTTAATTGATACCTGTTAAAGGGGCGCGACTTGAGTGTTATAAGAACTGGTGAGTTTTTGAAAAGGGAGAGGGGTAGCATTTCATTTTCAGCATTATTCCCTTAAAACCAGAGCTAAGACAACCATATCTTTTTTGTTTGTTTATCTGGCGATGCCTTTCTGTGATGATCGATGATAAGCGATTGCTCTTGAATTCGTGAGAGACAATGGCCGGAAGATGAAATCATGTTCTCGACTCTTTTATTCAAAATTCTTGGAATTTCTCCGAGCAATTTCAGGAAAATGGCAAATTTTCCCTCAAGCGGGTCCAGTAAACAAGTGTCATGTTAGACTCAGGTTGTTGGTGAGAGCAACTATATCGGTGTATCAGTGCTGGTGGTAATCACTGCTTAGATACCAGTTTAAAATCAATTTTTTTATTCCTAATCTTGAAACAACATAGATTTCATAACTTTGGGCCTATGAAGGTTTATAAACCGCGACAAAGGCGGGAAGGTATTTACAACCGTAGATTTTCGGTTTGCTTGTGGAAACTCCAAAACGATAGCAATTCAAGTCGTGATTAAGCCCATAAGTCTGTATAGAGATCACTTCTTTGAAGAGCTATGTAATTCATTTTTTTTATGTATATATTTCTTATTTTAGATGAAAGTGACACTGATGAGAATGGAAATTACAAGGGAAACCCAGATGATGAGTCCAGTTCAGAGGAGGACACAGATGATGGGAACAGTAGCCATGGAAGCCAATCACAAGGCAGATACCCAACTTATTCCTCAGGTGAAATAAGAGTTGCAACATGTTATTGATGAGAGAATTTGTAGCCATTTTTGCCATGTCATCCCTTAGACCATTTCCTTACTAGGTCTCACTATAGTCGAACCTGTATTAAGCGGCACCGTAATAAGCACTCACCCTGTGTTAAGCGGGCGGTTTTCAAAGTCCCGACATGTTTACCCCTTTATTACTGTACTTTTCATGTTTCTATGGCGGTCACCTCTGTCAAGCGCTCGAGGTCACCCTTTACTGAGTTCAAAAGGCCTGTTTGAATTGTCCTAAATCTTTCTTGAACGATCACTCACTCAAATAGAACTAACAATAATCGTTCGAATTTAATTCACATTTATCTCCCGAAATCAACGTCAGTAGTAATTTGGATTTTTGTACATTAAGTGGTCAAATATGGCATAATAAGGCTTTTTTATTGTTTCTTTATAACAACCCTATTCTGTGAAAATAGTTGTAAGCGGTCACCACGCCATTCCACATGGCTGACCGCTTAATACAGGGTTGAGTGTAAGTCTATAAACCGATGCAGACCTCCATCACCTTCAAGAGTAATTATTAATCTGATTATCTGACTTTCCCAATGTTATTTTTCAATTTAAGCCATACCTATTGGATCTGGTCTAAGATTTCTGCAAACATTCCCCCCTTCCACCGCTAAAGGACATGAAGGCCCACATTTGAAATTCCCACAGTTCCCTCTGTGGAACTGCAGGCAGCAGCCTTACAAAGGACTCGACCCATTTGCACGGTGGATGCAGCAATGGACGGAGATGAGAAGGCTTCAAAGCGATCCATCCGCTGGCTTGTATCGATTCTACCATGCACCTATGTCCCAGGGAGGACCAAAGTACAAATTGAACGATCAAAAAGACGAGGAACTTCAGAAAGAAAATGGCCACTTATTAAACGAAAGCGGGGCTGAATCGAAAGATATTGCAAAAGAAGGCAAAGTAAAGATGCCTGGGTCAGTAACAAGACAGTTGTACAACTGTCAAGTTTGTGATAAAGTATTCAACAACTCCATCAGCTTGAAGCAGCATATGATAGTGCATTCGAACAAGAAGCCATTCCAATGTAGGGTTTGCGGGAAAAGCTTCAAACGCTCCTCGACGTTATCAACACACATGTTGATTCATTCGGACACGCGTCCGTTTGAGTGTCACTTTTGCGGCAAGAAATTCCATCAGAAGTCTGATATGAAGAAGCATACGTACATCCATACAGGAGAGAAGCCTCACCAATGCAATTTTTGCGGGAAGTCGTTCAGCCAGTCGTCAAATCTGATCACACATTGTCGGAAACACAAAGGCTTTCAACCATTTTCCTGCGATGACTGCGGAGTGTCCTTCATGCGAAAAGTTGATTTGAGAAGACATATGTACGTCCACGAACTGGAAAATTAAAACGTTTTTCTTATGGTTTTTTTTTTATTTTTCAACACTACCTTCCACATGTCGTTGAAACTCTGTAAATGCACCCTTTCCCATTTCATATGACACTAAGCTAGGGTTTTCTATTTTGATCAATATCAAAAAAAATTATGATATAGCCAGCTGCAAAGAGGCGAACATAACATCGCTGAAACTGTAAAAACGAGCAGTTATTTCTTGATGCAGCCGCGCCATAAGAAAAAAGTTTCCTTCGTTTGAGACTGAACCCAATATCTTCGTTCCAGAGCAATGTCAGTTGTTCCCTTGATTATAATTGGCTTTCTTCAGTTCTGATAAAGTGCATCGAAAATTTATTTTTACTTCAGTAGCCTTGGCTTCTCAGAGATACTATACCATTAAGAACACGAGAAACGTAAAATTGACCATCAAAGAAACATTAGAAAGAGAAACGTGCAAGCATTCCTTCATGTTAGTATTGCACCATATGGGGACAATAAAAGACCCAGATACGTAAGCAGGGACACTTAGAACAACATTATCAGAATTTTATCCTTGACTAAGTAGCTTATTTGTAGAGAAAATTTATATCATAGAAGCAAATAAAGAAGGAATGTAAATAATTTTTCTCATTAAGATGCTACGATGTCCCTAGTGAAGGACAGTTTACAATCTATTAAGCCTAAATTCATTGTATTCTGAGCTGCATATCTTTTAAACAGTCCAAAAGTAAAAATATCTATATCAGTGTTAGTAATTTGACAATGTTAAGGAGAATTAGAGATTTTTTCTTCCAACGTCGTTTTAAGATATTATTTATTAATACAACAATTTAGATAAATTTAGCTAAAATTGTATAATATATGTCTGAATGTAAATCCATGATGATTGTATAGGTGTAAATAGATAAACAATTCTCAGTAAAACCGACTTGAAGTCAGTTTTATTTCTCTCTTAGCCGCTTTTGTACCACCGGCTAAAATCGTAAGATTTTTGTAAAACTCTTCGATATATTACGTTTGGAAGTTTATTTCTCTCAGTAGTCCTAAAGCAGTGCAGTTCAGTAAAAAACTGTTTTTAGCTTTGATTTAAATACTCAATGCTTTTATCATTTATAAGTGTATCCAGTGCAAAAAAAAAATGAATTTTACCTATTTATACTGTTATATTACTGCTTTAGGGACAATACTTGTATAGACTTTGGTTTTATAGACAAGCAACATATTTTCACTTATACTAAACTTACAAGCCTATTCCAAATGTAAGCGAACTTGATACAAAATAATTGTATGTTAAGTGCTTCGCGATTTTTCGTTTGAAGCACTGCATGCGAATCTTTTCAGTTTATAGCCTCGAATGATTTAAGTTTCTTGTCACAATCGCATTTTTACAAGACTTTTATGGCCATTGCTACATTTTCGTTACGAATATTTGCATACATAAAAAAATTACGCAACCCAAACAACCGTTTACATTGTTCTTCTGATAGAAATTGGCTGTAAAACCCACAAATAAAAAATGTACCAACATAATAAAGGAGACTGTTCATTAAAATAGCATCATTTGAGTGTGCCAAACTTTTGTAGTGGTTCTTGCTCCGCAGTTCATTAGAACTTTGACGAAAGAGCTTGGATCAAAAAGTCCTTGTAACTTAACCCTGAAAGTCCCTGTAACTTGACGGGCCCGTAAAGCGGTTCTAATTTTCATTACAGATTGTGCTTTCAAAGGTTTTGAGAACGATACAAAAAAAAAAACTATCAGTTTAAGAAACAAAACGGAATAGTTAGGCCGGGTGCCAGAAACTGCTTCTCTATCAGTTAAATTTTGGTTTTAAAGATTGGTTTCGGGACCGTTAAGTTAACAAGACTTTCGAGAAACGAGCCCCTAAATACCTAATCCTTAAAGAAGGATTCTTCCGACTGTGAGGAAATAAATTTTCTCCTGTTTTGCCTGTCATTTCTATTTTCTCGTTACCATCTGCTTGATAATACGTTTTAACTGATAGAAGAAAACAAGTATTGATCTCTGTCGGGTGGGTTTAGGAACGAATAAAGGGGACTTAGATTTAAGGGGTGCAGCCAAGAGGTACTTTGAGTAGTAAAGTAGGCAAGTTGTACGAATGAGCATGAAGGAGAAAATATTGTCATCAGGTCTTTAAATGGGTCTTAAAGTTGACTAATTGGGGTATTCTTTGACCCTGCTTAGAAAAAAAGTTAGATTTAGCTGTTCCATGTATACTGAATCACACAAATCGCATCGGTTCTCTCTCTGTTTTTCTATTTCGTTGGCAGCACAACATACATCAGGTTGAAAATGGGTGAAACGCTTCTAATTCATAGTATATTAAAATTCAAGCAAACAACTTGATATGAATTTGCATTTCTAGATTATCCCGAATAAAATTCGAACAAGTAAGCCCTCCACTTCTCATTTCTCTCTTGCCTTTCGCAACTTTGTTTTTAAGAATAAAAATAAAACAAAATCTCTTATTTCATACCTTCTATGTTGTTGCAGGGAAGGGATGAGCTGTAATTTAGAGGTGTAAAGCTATATTTATGAGTTCTTATTGCTTGAGAAAGCAATTGACGCCTCCCCTTCCTTTCACGTTTGTTGCCATTGTCCGCCATCTTGTTACGTCTTCTGAGCGACCGCTGACCAAAAGATAGGTTTTAGGGTAAAACTCTTACAGCAAATATTCTCTTTCAGATTAAGTCAAACTCTAACAGAGAGAGTTTCTCTCAATGTTGTTTTCGATAGATTAATCCATATACGCTTTGTATCTATCATGAAAATTTGCTTAAATGACACAATTTCATTGCATTTCAAACCTGTTCACACAGAACGCATTTCTCGGACAGTAGCGATTCCATGCACCTCTAAATCTAGAGATCGAGAAGCAAAGCCTTATTCAGTCACTGAAGCGGCTAGATATAAGTCTAAAATGATGTTTGTTCATATTTGTACAATATTAAAAATGCAACTAGTGGCCTTTTCAATTTTATTTTAATCCCAAAAATTACAAAAATATTAGAATTATTGTTTTAAGGACATGAGTTCTCGCTAAAGATAAAATTATTGTTAATTTACAGTCAATGTTAGTGGTTGAAAAGTGAAATGCATATTTGCAATTTTCTCTCGAAGTTAGATGTAAGACTTTTATGCTCGACGAAACGACCTTTGAAAGGTTTTACGCTGAGTGTTTAGTCAGGCCGTAAAGACTACCTGCATCACCATGCAAGCACATTCGGCCACACGGAAACGCTAAGCGATCAGCATACAACGTATTGTTAGTTGCAAGGACTCTGTATTGAACGCCCTTAGATGCTTTTCTATTAACAAAACGCACAATGCTTTACTTTTGCGGCTAGATAGAAGCATAAAAAGATGTTTGTTCATATTCGTACAATATTAAAAATGCAACTAGCGGCTTTTACAATTTTATTTTAATCCCAAAAATTACAAAAATATTAGAATTATTGTTTTAAGGACATGAGTTCTCGCTTAAGATAAAATTATTGTTAATTTACAGTCAAATGTTAGTTGTTGTTGAACAATGAAATGCATGTTTGCAATGTTCTCTCTCGAAGTTAGATGTAAGACTTTCATGCTCGACGAAACGACCTTTGAAAGGTTTTACGCTGAGTGTTTAGTCAGGCCGTAAAGACTACCTGCATCACCATGCAAGCACATTCGGCCACACGGAAACGCTAAGCGATCAGCATACAACGTATTGTTAGTTGCAAGGACTCTGTATTGAACGCCCTTAGATGCTTTTCTATTCACAAAACACACAATGCTTTACTTTTGCGGCTAGATAGAAGCATAAAAAGATGTTTGTTCATATTTGTACAATATTAAAAATGCAACTAGCGGCTTTTACAATTTTATTTTAATCCCAAAAATTACAAAAATATTAGAATTATTGTTTTAAGGACATGAGTTCTCGCTTAAGATAAAATTATTGTTAATTTACAGTCAAATGTTAGTTGTTGTTGAACAATGAAATGCATGTTTGCAATGTTCTCTCTCGAAGTTAGATGTAAGACGTTCATGCTCGACGAAACGACCTTTGAAAGGTTTTACGCTGAGTGTTTAGTCAGGCCGTAAAGACTACCTGCATCACCATGCAAGCACATTCGGCCACACGGAAACGCTAAGCGATCAGCATACAACGTATTGTTAGTTGCAAGGACTCTGTATTGAACGCCCTTAGATGCTTTTCTATTCACAAAACACACAATGCTTTACTTTTGCGGCTAGATAGAAGCATAAAAAGATGTTTGTTCATATTCGTACAATATTAAAAATGCAACTAGCGGCTTTTACAATTTTATTTTAATCCCAAAAATTACAAAAATATTAGAATTATTGTTTTAAGGACATGAGTTCTCGCTTAAGATAAAATTATTGTTAATTTACAGTCAAATGTTAGTTGTTGTTGAACAGTGAAATGCATGTTTGCAATGTTCTCTCTCGAAGTTAGATGTAAGACTTTCATGCTCGACGAAACGACCTTTGAAAGGTTTTACGCTGAGTGTTTAGTCAGGCCGTAAAGACTATCTGTATCACCATGCAAGCACATTCGGCCACACGGAAACGCTAAGCGATCAGCATACAACGTATTGTTAGTTGCAAGGACTCTGTATTGAACGCCCTTAGATGCTTTTCTATTCACAAAACACACAATGTTTTACATGGCCTAAAGAGTAAAGCACGAAATTTCTTCACGTATTAATTTCCCATGAGCTTTTTTCAGTGTTAACGGAAGAGTTCTTTGAAATGTTTCCCTTATTAAGTGCCTCGTGGATGGATCGTTTGCAACACTTAATAGAGAAGAAAGTTTTATTTGAATGCGGAAAATTTGAAATTTGTCTGCATAAGCTACGGTGTCCATTAACGACAGAACAATTGCCTTAAAATGCTGTTAAAGCTTGGAATCAGTACTGAAGTAATATGTAAGTGGTACAGTTCTTGAAATAGTCCATTATTATTTGGTAAGATCCGTTTCTGCCGAAAGAAAAGACTCCGAAATGGTCGAAAACTTATTTCATCTTTTCTTTCAAGATGATTACAATGAAAAACATGACATCTCGACTGTCTACAAGCCACTGCCTTAAATTTGACCTCATTATTTGACTTTTTTTTGTTTAGATAACAAAACATCAGAAAATTACCCTAAGTCTTCAAGTTGTTAAAGGATGATTTTTCTTTACGAATTTTCCAGTATTGGAGTGGTTTTTTTTTATTTTAATTTTTATGGATCCTATCCAGATACTTTTTCAGAACTCGTAGTTATTCTCGAAGACAAAGGTTGTCTTGCAGTAGGACGACGTAGGGTCTCCATTTACCTAGAACTTTTACATTTTTTGTAAAGGTAATTACGCTTAGCAAACAAGTGTGCGTGTTTGCCCAGAGATGTATAACACGTGCAAAACACCGGCTTTATTGACGTTACCTCATCCTTAGACGGATAAATAGGCATGTTAACTCTAGACCCTCGTTACCTACATTAACAATTAAAAAACTTGCCAGAAAAGAATTAATCTTAAGCCGCTTAACGACTTCCTCCTTGAAAAGTTTCCTTCTCGCTGAGTTATCTACACCATCGAGCATTGTCCTTGATAAAGTTTTCAGTACGTTGACATTTCCTCTTGTTCAAAAACTACTATTTCAGAGAGTGATATTTTTTCCCGTTTCTTATCCACCAAAGAAGAGTGCGACCCTTCCATTTTTCAAGGAGAATTGTCACCTATCTTTGCTCAAGTTAATAATTATGCATCAGCTGCCTCGTCGTGTTAACCTAAAACTCGAAACCGCACCATCATTTTGAATAATTGCGGCAAACTACAAAGAAAACAGTCATCTTCCTATTTAACAGCAAAGGTGATCATAAGTTAGCAATAGGCGCCGGGAATTTAGAGCGTAAAAAAGTGTTGAATAGCTCATCACATTTACAAAAATTCGGCTGTTAACTGCCGTTGTTCGTAATTTGTTTGTTTGGCCAAACGGGCTTAAAAGCAAACAATAGATTAGTAATATTTCGCCATCAAATTCACATGACATCTAATATTTCATTTGAATTGGCTTAAGAATGAGGCCAGGTCGGCTCATCAAAAAACCTTGAGGAAAAAGCTTTGTTTTCCTATACACGCGTCCATTCCGTAACCTTCTTTTATTCTTTTAGAGTTTACCTAAATTGCAGCCGGCCTTTTCTCTCAAGGCACAAGGTTGTTTTCATGACCACACTTACATGATGCTGAAAATATTCTAAATTGGCTTTGAAGGAGTATTTATAATCTGCTTACGTTTCAAAAACCAGGCCTAAAGGCGTTTGAAATCAGAATATCGTGAGTTCTCTGCAGAAATTAATACGTTATTGGTTTGTCCGAACAAAACATTCGTTTTTTTTCTACGCCAACACCAGGAAGGTTTCTTAATGAAAACAGGGGGAGGTTAAACAAATCTTTTTGAGCCCATAATCAAAGAATTGATGGCACGGCAATGAAAGTCTCGTCTTGTCTCGTCTAAGACCAAGTCAATTTTTCCGCGGCGTTCATGTTTGCACTGCTCGTGGGAAGTTATTGACAGTTTTCATTAATAAGGGCGCCTGTGCACCTGACAAAAACTAAGTTGGGGAAGAAGCCGCAAAAGAATATCATGTAAATATTGGGAAGCATATTCATGTAATAAATTGACCGTGGGTTGCAAATATTGTAGCGTGCGTCAGCGACATGAATCGCCTAACAAGGCTGAAAATTGTAGTCACATCTGCTTCCCAAAACGCGCACCTGCTATGCGGGTGCTTAGGAAAGCAACATTGCGTAACAAGTAGACTTCTGTCGATGCATTTTTAAACGATTAAACAAACTGAAGCTATTTTCTGATAATAAAGCCGATTAACACATTTTCCAAAGACATAACAATGTTCCACACCTTAATCTCCGAAAAAGCGAACCCCTAATTTTAACACTAACTATCGCTACCACTTAGGATTTCATTGGGCAATTTCAACAAAGATGTCTGTTTCGTTTTATGATTACTGAACTGTGTAATGAAGCCTATTTTTAAACTCTATGATAATTAAAATAAGCTCTAAACTTGTCACGACCGCAAAGTTATTAGCTTATTAGCCTTTGTTTACCAACTGTTATTGATAATGACACATTTTATTGGCGTAGAAAAACGAGTGGCTTTCGCATTTTAATGATCAGCTTTTAAACAGTAATTTGATATCCAAGACCAACTGGAAGATGTATTTGTTTCACCGTTGTCGAATGATCATCAGATTCAAAAAATATTCGCTTGGTAAATCTAAAATTGCCTAGAATTAAAAAAACATTTTAACCTACTAACAGCAAAAACCTTTACCCCAAGAAAAATATTAATTTCTTTCTTTCGTTTCATATGATTTCATATTCCTGTTTCGATTAAGTTCCTCGAAGCTTCGATTCTGAATTTATTACGAACCCTGATCGCGGTTGCCATGTTCAAAAATTAGCATGAAATTTTTCTTAAGCTATGAAAGTTAAAAGGGACGCCATATCAATTTTGTCTTTGTTAAGGCTTAAATGTGTCTGGAGACAGGAATTGTAAACTAAAGAAACTATTCAATACAGTAGAAAAAATTGTGCCCATGAATTATAGAAATACAGCTAAAACAACATCGTTAAAAGATCTTTTTTTAAATCTTGACTCATTTACAGCATATATTCAATATAACTTGAACCTACGAAACAATATTTCTTTTGACCAAACTGCATTATTTTTCATCTGAAAACCAGACACAAGACACAAATGCAAACCTATCGTGGGCAATAATTTCTCATTTCTTGGTACATTTGAACAGCTTTCCCAGACAAATAATCTTCAATTCGATTGCACTCGCATAAGTATTCGGTACTACCTTGTCAGATAGAGAAATTCAAGAACAGATGAGAGGCACAAACCTTTGCCGGCGCGTGAAATTCACACTTTAAGTCTTTATCAATATCGTTAATAAAGGAGTGTTAAATAACATGTCTAATTTGCGAAAGAAATGCACTAAAAACAGCATGATAGAGTAACGCATCAACACTTTCCTTATTACAAATTCCTTTGAGGCTCCCACGCCTCAAAGTTTAGAAGTGTATTAGTTTCTTAATTAACTGAAGCTTTTTCGATGTCAAAAAGTTTGAACTCGCCCAGCGAAAACACTTCAGGGATACTGTTAAAATTAAAACAGGCTTGGCGATCATTCAGTACATCGAGAGAGACATACACAAAACATTCTCGAGTTTCATACCTAAAACCGACCAAACATTCATTTCCATCTCAACTGAATTATGGAAAAAGTTGGTTGTCTTTATTACATTGGTGATCCAGCTACAAGTGTCACGGATTCTAAGTTCATTCGTGTTAGTAATTCAATCCGTGCCATTTAGATCGCCGTAAAACTTGCACGTTTATCAGCTCACTACACTCAAATCGGACATTATTTTACAGAATATGCTTTAATTTCAGAATATAACAGTTACATTGCGCTGCATAGCGTTCCGGTTTATAAAGGCACAACTAAGTACTGAAAACTGTTCTCGACATTTCTTCTTTTGAAAAGTGACGTTGTCAAACTTAAGTCTCTCACATTTCTAAAAAGAGTTCAAAAAGCCAATCAAGCTGAGAACATGAAAACGCTGAAAATTGATCTAGCGCTGTCACTTCATAGAACAGGAAAATTATCTCCCTCTATTTGTAAAACATGAATTTGGAATCGATCGAATCTCTCATTAGCAGTGTTCTAAGTCATCACTTACAACCCAGCGACATACACGCCGGTGTGGGCCTCATTCGGTAAATAACAGCGTTTAAAGTCCAAACAGAACAAAGATCTTTCCAAATCCCTCATTTTTCAATTCATGTTTAAGCAGGTGAAAGAATATCAATGACAAAGTTAATAACTGACCTGGTAAACAGGCATGAAAATGACTCGAAATTAAACTGAACCAATATTGGTATCTTCATTCATGTTAATTGGCATATAGCTTTGTCATATCTACAGAAAAACGTAAATAAATAATGTAAGACGTCTTTTGAGTTCATTTCTATTCCTTTGAAAAGTTTTCCGACTGTCATAACTAAAAAGTTTTCCGTCAAAAACTTGTTTTAATGCATTTGCATAAAACTGAATAACAATAAAAAATATAAAGAAGCCATAGAATTTATTGTGCCACTTTTTTCTGGCTACACTGTAACCGATGTTTAGCTTTATTACAAAAAAAAAATGTTGACATAAAACGAAATAAAATAGATGTAAAATCACCGGAAACGGATAGAACGAGATCGTTTCTGGGGTTTCAATGAAAACAGCGCCTTGAACTGAAAGCTGAATAGCCGCCAATAAACTACTCCAGAAAATTACTTGTCAATTACTATTACGCCCCTGAATGAAATATGTTTTACTTAAGATAGAATTATTAACGTTTACCCTCCCTTAGAATATATTTAACGTGAAGAGTGAAGCTGTTGTTAGCTTGAGCTCGGCCATCTTGCATATCTTTATTAGTGTTTAGGTATAATATTATTTTCAAAATTGCTCGAGAATCAAATTCTGTTTCAAAAAATGGAACGGCATGTTTGGGCACGGATGCGTCGAAAGTTTTCAGGACGTCAATTTTAATGTGCTGAAAACCTTTCACTTCTATATATGCAGGAGGCAAACATGGTTTTTTTTTTCTTCAAGGTGCTAATAGTAATTTATACTGCATCGGTAATTATGAGATAATTATTGAGACTTTCACCGGTCTTGAGGCCCTCAATGCTAACTGAAAATGTCATGTGGTGCTATCTGCGCAAAGTTGAAAAGTGCAACACACCAGACAGATATTTCAAAATAATATTTTGATCCTAAAAACGGATGTAGATCCGGAATTTCCGTTTCGGAATTTGAGATGTTTCAGCGTGAGCCATGCTGAAATGCGGCACCTGAAAGTTGATTTATGATAACCTGGAGATTCGAAAATTTACTCTATCATATGTTTATTTTTTTTACATAGGGGCTAAAAAGAAAGCTATTTAAGCGTAGATGTAATTATTGCTCGACAATTTCAATTCTGTGTTGGTAAAAAAACTTGCTTACTTCGTGCGACACATCAGGATTTTTAAAGAGATCATTGGCATATTATGAACGGTGTTTATGGTTCCTCACTATTTCTCAAACGAGATATTAATATACGAGGAAAAATAACATTGCTTAAACCAGGTATGTTTACAAGTTTTAAAATAAACTTGTATTCTATACTGGTCAAATTTATAATAATCTTGTCTGACCGATCTGTTTCCAAAAAGGACTGATAAAAATGCTGGACTGCCTATTAATGCTATAATAATCATGAAAATACTCTATTCCGCTTGCCAAGTGCAGGAATATTTCCATTAAAACAAGCAAAATATGAGAAAGGTAAAACCTTCCGATGGAAAAAGGTTTCTTTAGTCATTCAAACGAATGAGCAATGAACAAATTTGCCTGAGCGTCTTTGAGTGTACTAGATCAAAACAAAAAATTTAGCAACAACAAAATTATAACTCCGAATCACTGATTTTAATATCAGAGCATAAGGCATGGAGATTGACCTGTGGCCGGGAATGAATTTCTCATATCGTTTATATCAACATGATTTCAATCTGAAACCTGCCGCTCATTTTTTAGCCAAAGATCTCTCAAATCAATTTGAAATAATAAAGGTCTTCCACCCGGTATTTCTTCTGAAGAGAACATTGATTAGATTTTGAGCTTCTTCGTTTAAATCGTAGCCTTTTTTCAGCGCTAATTGAACTCCTTTATCTGTTCCTCTCTTTGCAAAATTATCAATGAAGCGTCAAAAATTAGAAATTTACTTTTCCGGAGTGTTGCTTCCATAACTTGTTCTATTGAGAGTCATCACATCCGATTCCAGGAAATTGTATGTGATCGTTGTTCAAAGATTTTTCCTTACCCATAACGGATAAAACTCTTAAAATAATAAATGCCTGGCAGCGAAAGAGGTGTTTTTCTTTCTTCTCTGCCAGGAGTGTTCGTTGGTGCTTTAAAAATTCACACCACTCTTCACGCGCCCAAAACAAATTAGATAAACGTAAATGAAGTGCTTTACAATTGGTTTGCAACCATTTGTTTTCCCCTCTAACGGAAGGAATACTATTTAATTTCGAAGAACCCACTTTACAGGTTTCGTTGCTTTTATTTCCGATTGTTGTTGTTATGATTTTTCGATGCCAAGAAAGAGAGAGAGTGAATACATAATGAATACAGAGCTACATTAAAAATTCCGCAGTGCTATTCTTTTTCCTATACTGTACTTTGGTCTCCGCTTGATTGAAGTTGAAGTCCTATATGTGGGGAGATCGTTAGGAAATAGTGAAGAAATACGAATTGCTGTGTTAAGAGCGTGTTGTTGTTGTTCTCATTTTCCTGTTTTTTTTTTCCAGCAAGTGAGAGCCATATTTTTCACCTGAGTCGTGCAACTTGACGATTCCGTCAACTAATGATTACAGTTTACTCTATATCCACAACCTTTCATCCTAAACAGCGGAAGATTCAACGGATTTTATTGGAACAAGTAATAAATATTGTCTGTCAAGACGGCTGTGAAAACTTTCCTTCAAACCGGCTGAAAGAAAGAGAGATAAGAGCTGGTATTCTTACGACATGCAGGCGCCGGAATCTTTCGATTTGAGTAATATTTGACAGAGACAGATGAGAAATGAATGTTAGATAGGAATTTGGAAGTATAAATACCTAGAAACATATGTTTTAAAGCGTTTGGAAGGAATATGTAAAAAACCAAAGTTGTTTTGAAAACACGATCTCGTGCTCATTATACTTACTTCAATCTTAGTTAACTTCATGACGTATTCAAACATAAAAAGACCGCAAATCGATTAAAATACTTCAGTTGACAGTAAGTGTGATCCGTATTCGTGAATTAATCAATAACTTGCAGTTGTTTAGACACTCGTCAATTAAAGACGAAAGTTTTGCGGAGACAAAAAATAAAGACAACTTTAGACACTTTGAAATTTACCTTTTATTATTTTAGTTTGGCATTTTAACAGCATATGTTTTCCGAACTGGTTTTGTTTGATATAATTTCCTTCTTTCAAGTTTACCTAGTTCTAAATTTATCTTTGTCGTGTTGTGGGTTTCAAACCACTACTGCATTTGTGTTTACGCAACCAGAATTCCGTTATTGAGAAAACTGTGCAGCCTGTCCGGCAATTATTAAATATTGAAGAGGGTTTTTTTATAATCTAAGTAAACCATGGAAAAAAAATGGTCAAGTCAATTTTAAATGGACTTGTCGGAATTTCTATGCCAAATTTAACGCCGCAAGTTTTTTTTTCAAAGAATTGTTTCTTAAATCCACCAGATCATTACCATTCTCTTATGTATTGTTTACATTTTCGCTTTGTTGAGTTTCGTTATTGACACAGTGTGAGCATCTGTTAAATATCTCCTTTGTTTTTAAGAGTTTTAACAAGTTTTCTTTCAGACTTCTGAATAGGAACATTTCGTTCAAAAAAAAAATTAAAATTTACCCAGTGGATGTAAAAGAAGAATAACGATTTAATACTGGACGTAGCAGTAACTAAGGTGTTTTCCGAATATCATCCCCCAGAATTCGGCAAACATTTTTCTGATGCTAAAAATTGGAAGTCCATATGTCTCAACGTGAAGTTTTAAACTTTCGAACAGCGGATAAAGTTTCTGAACCAAAATTAAATATATGTGAATTTCATTTCGAGTCGAAATTCTGAATTCTGGAATATTTTTCTTAATTCAACCCGTCCCTAAGAATTAAACAAATATGCAACTGGATGTATACAGTGATTTTCAACTTTCAATGAATTTTTTTACACAGTTTGATAAAGGTTGGTTTTAGCATTTGCAAAATTCATTCATAGACGCGTCGGGAACAGTTGTAAGACATGTGTTTTGACATGAACATTTAAATTCTTTTTTCTCTTTATCACATTGACTGAAAGTTAAACACGAGCAATTTTAACTGCCTCGTCTATTGATTATAAATTAATGAACGATTCAACAGCGACGAAAACAATAAATGGGATTTTACAATACCAAACATCAAATCGAAAAAGGATAGCTCGCGATAGAATTTAAATCACATTTTATTAAAAGGCTGATGCATATATCCTCAATATATTCAACACATGTTCTTCCTTTTATTATAAGCAGACGATACGGTTAACAAGCTTTCAAAAAAGGAAACACAATTTGATTTAGAAAGAGCTTAGCTTTTATACGTACCATTGATTTGTATTATACGACCGATTGATTTGTATTATATTTGAAATACACCACAGGAGCATCTCCTCTACATTTATTTACGTACAAACTTCCTCTTTTTTTTCCTGTGGCAACAAATTCATTGTAAGAAGTGTTCCAGAATTTAGACCAGGTCATTAACTCTACTATTTGGATTTTATTTCATCATAATTATTATTGTTAATTTTTCTACAAAATTTAGATCATGTCTTGGTTTAGCATTTTTAGTTTAACAGATTATAAAAGCAGAAAATGTCACTAAAAATTATTCTGCGAATCTTTCATCGCTAGCGGGTCCATTTCATGAGTGTAAGCATGACGTCTTAAATCGACTTTGCGGTAGAATGCTCGATCGCAGTGGCGACAAGCGAACGGTTTAAAACCGGAGTGTTTGCGACTGTGTGTGATAAGATTTGAAGACTGACTAAACGCCTTGCCACACTGCAGACACTTGTGAGGCTTCTCTCCCGTGTGAATGTATGTGTGTTTCTTCATGTCAGACTTTTGATGGAATCTTTTTCCGCAGTAGTCGCAAGGAAAGGGTCTTGTGTCTGAGTGAATCAACATGTGAGTTGAGAGGGTGGATGAGCGCTTAAAAGTCTTATTGCATTGTTTACACTCGAACGATCTTTCGTTCGTGTGGATGTTCTTGTGTTGCTCTAAGCTAACTGTATGGCCAAACGTTTTCCCGCACACGTCGCAAGCAAAGGGTCGCTGTCCAGAGTGCGAACGTCGCACGTGTACTTCCAAACCATGCGGTGTGCTGAAAACCTTCTTACAGTTGAGGCAATCGAACGTTTGACCGTTGTACGCCTGTTCGGGTTTCTTCTTCTCGCTTACATTTGACGGGGTGGTTCCACGCAAAGTCTGTTTAAACGCGTTTTCTGTTCCATTTCCGACACGCACGAACGAGTTTGTGAAAGGGTTTGCAAAGAATGTTGATTGCCAATAAGGAAAAGGTAATCTGCGGTCGCCCAAGAATGGCTGAGGCGGGAGACGTACAAAAGGAGACAAACCAAGGAATGGACTGAACGCATCGGGTGTATATGGGCTTGAAAAGCGAGGAAGATAAGGTCTGCCACCTAAGAGATAACGAAAAAACACTGTGTTAACTTTATGAATTCTGTAGCTCTATCCCACGAACCTCGAAAAAATATAATAATAATAATAATAATAAACTGGATTCAAGATTTGTGTTTTACTGCGGATTAATGACGGAGCACAGCGTTAAATTTTCGTGATTTATGACCAGGTTCCAACAAACAAAAACATCAAAAGTGCTTTCGGAAGGGCTATTCAAATACAGAGATCTCGTACATGTTTAAAAAATCCTAAACGAGACGGGCAATCTGCGCGCCTGATAAGTTTTTCCTTTTATAGTGTTTGCGTAGAACATTTGAATGTAAAATTCGTTTAGAGAGGCCTATTGTAATAACCTTTTCACTAGAGTCCGGGTCAATTCAAAAAAGCTGAGTGATGATTCACTCAAATTAAAACCCTTTATAGATACCGCTTCATTTTACACTCTAAAAGGGTGTTTTTAGCCCTGATTGAGGAAGAAACAAACCATCCAAATGGTAACAACGGCTGAAAGGGAGTGTAAAAGAAATGACTTTGTGTGATATTTCCTCTAAATAAGAGGCGTAATTAAGCCTCTGTGTCGATTAATCTGAACGGAAAAATATAAAAGGCACCAAAACGAATTCACTTCCATTTCCTCTGGTTTGTTCTCAGCTTCATTTTCCGTTCTGACCGAGCTTAAGCCACTCTGTTCCAATTTAATTTACGGAGACAATTCTATAGGTGGCACTGGTTTCATATGCTGTTTTTAATAAACTCAACACTAGGTCGAAGTATACACACTGTTTTAACAATTAAACTCCAGCGAGTTAAACATACAGTCTTTGTGGTATTGTTAGGGTTTTTCTCCGGGTTAATTAATCTTTATTTACTTGTCAATGTCTTGTGGCTCTATGATATACAGCAACCCAATACAAGTAATATTTTCATCTTGTAGACTCGCACGCGATTGGTAATCAAATAAAAAGTGTTCCGCTCGACTTTACACCATTTGCAGCGGTTTGTTTGCAGATTTTAAATCTTGTCTATGATAGAGCCGTGAAAATACGCGCTATTTACACGCAAAGTCTATATGCAAGCGGGATCATTTCCTGTGTGCCTTATTACGGCAATTCGCGAGTTCTGATTTCCTAAATTAAAACTAGAACTACATGGGCCAAGAATTCTCATATGTAAATTTCGACGAAGGCGCGTTCCGAATTTATATCCCTAATTCAAGCAGCAAATTTTCTGCTGAAAGTTTAGTAAAATACTTCACCATCTGGCAATATATCATGAGACAGAGAAAAATATTCTAATGTCGCCAATGCGATAAGAGTTATACTAATGCGAGGCAAATATTCTTGCTCTGATTTTAAGAGCTCTCATTTACTTAAGGAAAACGGGCTTTTAAGACCGGCGTTCGCTTAACAACCCAAACTGATACGCAACAAGTCAAAAATTATAATTACCATTTGCAGAAAGTACATTCGGTTCCATTAGCCCCATATTTGGTCTATTTGGAACGAAGGGTCTACACTGTGTAGGACTGGTCTCCTTTTTCGTCAGCTTATCGGGCGCGAATAAGTTTACAATATCAAAAGGTCTATTTGATGGGGTGCTTTTCGTCTCTTTCTCCTCCGAGTCATCTCGTACCATTTCAGCTGTTTGTTCTTAAAGAGAAAGAAGAGAAAACTTGACGGTTAACTAGCGCGTGTTTAAATCATCATGCACTCAAGATGGAAAATAAAGCCTGAATATTCAGATCCATTAAAGTCTGACCGCATTTAGTTTTCACAGAACACTGCGCTTTTGTGAACAATCTCGAATAAGATAAATCCCCAATTTATCAGTTATGATTTCACACCAATAAAAGAAAAAATCCTACAGCCGGGTGCACGATTCTGTTCCTTAGAAATTCCTTAGCAAATTCTATTTTGACTTTCATTTAGCTTTGCGTTAAAATTACCTCAAAAAGACTTTTCTCGTAGAATAACCGGTTGAACATCTGAAGTACTGAATGTCTGTCTCGAAAAATTCGATCACACGGAAAAATAAATCATGACCATTAAAACCCTTCCATAAAAGAGCAACTCTAATCCTTGCACCTTACCAGATTCGCTTTTTATCTCAGTGTCTGGGATTTCTTGGGAGTCTATGCAAGCTGTTATCGCTACCCGCTTTTTGACCAAGAATGACTTAGGCATCTTTTGATCTCGCTCGGCGGAGTCCGACTCAAGAAATCTGTGAGTTGTCTCGAGTGCAAAAGCGACTTGAAGCGGTCGTTTTACAATAAAGGCATTTTTTGATGTCATGCCTTTTTAAACTCGTAAGAACAAAACCTATCACAGCGGTAGTAGATGCGGCAGGTGAACACCATAGCAACAACGTTTTGGCGCACACGCGCGAAGCGCAAGGAGCGAGCGTTTGATTGGCTGATAGAACTGACGGACATCGCCCGCTTTGTCAGATTTGTGGCTCCTTTGGTGGTGCCAAGCTCAGAATGGAGTTCGTCATTAGCGGTTTGATAAAACGATTTCAATTGTTCTCTGTCTACTTCGTCGGATTTTCCGCGTTCTTAACTGCCCATGATGGGAGGGAGGTCATTAAGGAAAGAGCCAGTCAAAACACAACTTCAGTTCAAACGATACAGAAAACCACACTTTTTGCGATAACCGATGTTGTTATATCGAGCCGTTTTTTTTGATCACGTTTCGTTTAAAATGCTCTTATCAGCCCGTTTCCGCACAAGCTGGGACGGGAAGGGAAATCTTGGAGTTTATTTCTGTTTTTCATAAATTATTTATATGATAAATTTAGTCTTTGATGTGTGTTTATCCATGAATGATCCACGTGCTTCAGTCATTGGGTCGCACAATAAACGGTGTTTGGATCCGTCAAACGGAGTGATCTCACTTGAAAACACCACTTTAATCTGCGGGGGAGAACGATGACGCGCTAATTATCACGGACGTGGGAGAAAGCTCATTATTCTTCTACCAAGGCTGCAACAGGTGCAAGCAGGTCTTCTTTACAGAAATTTAATCAAATTAATTCGTAAGATGAATGCGTGTTGCGAAATCAAATTCATGTTCAGCGAAGCTTGCTCTGAATTCACCGCTAAGTTGTGTAAAGTGACTATTAAATTCAGAAACGTTTGCTCACCCTTTAATCCCGACAGGATGCGATTTGTTTGCAATCATTTTGGCTGTCGCGCGCTAATGAACACTGCGATATGATCGATCAGTTATGGAGGAAGTGTGAATTCTGTGTTCCTTATGATTTTTCTACTGTGGTGATGTGCCAACCGATTAAAACAAGTCAATAAAAACATATCGAACTCTGTTCTTCTATCGTTTTCCAGCTAAGTTCAAGAAATTGCGCTCTAGGGATCTTACTAATGAATGTAGAATTAGAGCTGGGTATTCATAAGAACTTGCGAATTGAAGTGCTTGATGTGACAAGAGACTGATTCGTAATTGATTTCAGATTTAGCGGACGAGGCATTTTAACTACATCCATTAGTAAGCCGTGCAAATCTGCGTAATATTGTCTCCTCGTTTTGATTTGCTTCCCGTCCAAGCGAAACGAAAATGTTATATTATTAAATTTAAAAAAAAATGTTTAAGTGCGGGGTTGAAAATCCAACCCTCACAGTATGGGAAATCGCCACCCGGTCGCTCTTCGCTTTTTCTTTTTTTCTCTCAATAATTCACTTCGAAGAGTTTAAATTATCGTCGGAAGTGAATCTTTTCGGGATTTTTAATCAGTTCATTTCGACTAAGCTGTACGTACTTTTAATCTTAGTCACCGGCAATTAAGAGGAGGCTACATCAGCACTACCTCAGCCGTAAATTCAAGAAACTTGAACAGGCGCGCGTCCGTGTTGACTATTTCTTCGACAATTTCATTGTCATCGGCGCCGTTAAACAACTGTTTCTTTCTTTTTTTCTCGAGCAATTGTGGGTTTCTTTCGAATTATTATCGCGAACCCCTCGGGGGAAATTAACTCCGAATGAGTAAAACCGGTTATTGTCCTAAAATGGGTCCCGCAGCGCGGCCATTCTCCAGCTACGCACGAATGATGAATTAATATTTGACTAATAAGCAAAATTATGATGAGGCAAACAATTTCTTTGCTAAAAGCACTTAAGCTACTTAACACGACTAGAAACCAAACAAGATGCCTTCTAGATTAAATAATCGCGTCCCAGCTCAAGAAAATTGCTTCTCCCGAAAGAAATTGGGAAAAAATTTTGATGCAGAAATACTAATGAATACAAACCGATGTTTTGTGAGTAAGATAAGACCCTTTTTACTCACCTGTAAGCATTTTAATGCAAATCACACATATTAGGACGCAACGGGAAAAAAATTAGTTTTTCTCAGCAATATGAAATCCTAATATTTCTAGTTATTTAAAGACTGTAACGTTTGATTTTGTATTTTCATTTGTTTTTTTTTTCCTTTAAAACTGGAAAAAGATATCGACAAAGGGAATAGAGAAGTTGATTTTGAAAACATGACAAAACAGCCGATAGAACATCGCGAACGATTCGGCGAAAGATTCGTAATAAAACACATATATTTATCACGACAAAAATTGAAGTGTAAGTTTTGTCGCTTGACTTGTGAATCTCTCTGTCTTTGATCTTTTTTTTTTTTTGGATATCAACCTCGAAGCGGGTTATAAATGTTAGTTTGATTGATTATGAGGGTATTTAATATTAACATGTGGGTCTAAGATTGTTTGCTTCGTTCAAGCTTATAATTTTATGCACCCTGACAATCTCAATAAAAATAACTTTCAGTCTGTTTTATTTCTCTGATGAAAAGCCTTCCCCATTTAAATTTCATGTTTCATTGTAATGCGATATTGCAAAGAAACATTGCTTTCTGGAGTAAGCTTAAACGGTTCTTTAATTCATCTTCGCGTGCATATATCCTTGGGGATAATTTATATCAACAATGGTCTCTATAAATCCTCTGGCTGCAGGCACCTTCGTTTTATTTTTGTTTCGGATAAATGGCGGAGAGGTTTATCTTTTATCTTTTTATCTTAATAACCGTTCGCGTTCCCCTAAACAGTGGGATAATTAACAGTTTTTGTGAAATTTCTTGTTCGACAATGTGGCTAGCAGCTGCCAGATTATGAGTGATCTCCATTCAGTTGATAAGAAACTCAAAGCATCCTTGAATTGGCTGCTTTACAGATATCCATATATTTTTTTCTCCTTTTCTTTGACGGCTCTTAATCCTTTTTGAACATTTTGCTATATTGCAACCACAAAAACCAACAACCACAGATGGATATTTCAATGGAAATTCTTGACGGCGTTACCATGAATACAATGAATACAGAGCGAGAATCTATCCCTTCAGTTTTTGCGTCCAATACAAGAATTTTCACTTGCTCGATCGGCTTTTAAAGTAAGCGAAAAATTCACGTTTTATTCATTTTTTAATTACACACATTTGCTATTTGTAATGTGAACAAATAAAGGAATGAAAATACTCTGTTCACAACTTGCCTAACAAAACGAAACATCGAAAAGATCTCTAAGAATTGTTCTCTATCATGCTGACAACCAAACTTAGAATAGACGGTGTCAAAATGCTGATGAAAACATTAGCATTATTATGGAGTAGAGCAGCATTAATTATTGGACAGAAAAATCAACCTACGGCTACGTGGTTGACAAGTTGAAATAAGCTTGTAAAATTATTGCAGGGGCACCCTTGATAAAGCGAAACATGAACTACCACTGATCATCAAACAAAGGTTTGTTGAGACAACAAGTTTGCCTTAATGAATTTCGAATTATTAGCGGGGCTTCGACTTTGCAAGAGTATTTTACTTTGCCTCGCCGCTTCAAATTGTTTGAGACAAGCAAGATGAAAAAAGCGTAATATAAACCAAGATATAACGCATGGTGTTTACGGTTTTTTTGTGTGTGTGTCCGTCTACTGATATTATACTATATAAGCTCTTAGTAGGGAAGTAGCTTCTTGCATCGTTAACTGAAATGTACTCCCTTATCAATTTCAGCTAATACACGATTCAGACAAAACATTGTCACTAATCCGTGCTTACATATGAAGGAAAATACTGTTCCTCTACCAGCATAGTGCAAATATAAGCTGTGTATGTCTATTGAATTCACTCAATGAGCTTTGTTTACGAGCAAAAGGAATAGACGCAGCTCCGAGCGGTTTAGGAGACTGAAATTGCATTTTGCTACACTCGGAAAAGAAATTCTAAAATTTGACTGACATCGAAAGAGACCAAATATTAACCATAAGAAGGCTTGCACTGAGTGGTGCATGAAATTTACTGGTTATTTGACGAAAGAAGCCTTGTTAATATAGCGAAAAACGGTTATGCGTGTATGAAAACGAGCACAGTTTAATTTACTATGCGTTCGCTTTTGTCCGTCCACCACTCTATATTTTGACTAGCCAAATACAGCAAAAACAGGAGAAACATTAAATCGATGTTTTCCATCACTGTTTCAGTAATAATTGAAAACGAGTATATTCGGCTCATTTCCCATTTGTAAAATTTAAAGGTACGGCTAATTTCGGTTTTGTCATGTAAAAGTTCACGGTACAAAAGAGACTGACTTGAAGAAATGAAATTAGCGAATTCGTGATGCCATTCAAAGACTGTTTAATTTTCCTGAGAAAGGTTTCATAAAGTCAGCTGCATGCTTCATTTATCAATCAAGGAATATCTGAGTTGAAGCTAAGAATAGCGTCGTTAAAAACTTACTTTCTCTCCTCTACGAAAAAGCTGGTCTCCATTCTGAAACATCTGTGTATCAGATGCGAATTATGCTCGAGGCATCTCACAAATACATTAAAAAAAAAAACATTTGAAAACTACCGGCAGGAGTTTTTCAAGATTGAAGCGGAAAACTGCACAAGCTGGAGGAAGACCTATTACAAATTACCGTATCGCTAAATGTGACGGAAAACGAGGGAGGAATGGTCTCGTGCATTCAAAGAAAAAAAAATAAAAATCATGAATTACGAAAAAGCAACAAACCAATGGGAAAAAAAGTGCAAGGAAGACCATTTCGCAGTCCGAAAGGATAGTGTAGATTTTTAGGATGCGTACCGTCTCATAATAGGCGCAAAAAAATGGCATTCACTTACTCGAGCACTTGCAGCAGTCTACGAATTGAGTTGTTTTTTTCAGAATTCAAATACACTATTGCAGGAAACTGTCTGGTTATGATTAAACGGAAAATTTGACTGGAGGAAGTCAGTCAGATAAGGAAGTCGATAGTGGTTGAATATTTACGATTCGCGCTTTACTAACGACCTATTGAAAGGCCAAAGAGCTTTTTCGAGAGTATATGCACCAAAACCAAGGCCCATGGGATGACTATATTAGAATGGGAAAACTTTTTTCTGTCCACGCCTTCACGGCGCCATATTTCCAGCTAATCTACTTATATCTACTGGCGCCCTGAATACCTTGTCGTTTACTTAATGTGCTTTTAACTGAGGCCGTCGGGTTAAGCGATTAACACTTGACATGTACGCAATTTTTTTTCAATCGATTCATAATTGAGAAGAGGATCTAATGGCAGTCTTTTTCAGCAAATAATCTGGATCAGCCACAATTCTACGACGAGAAACTACAGGGATTCAGTACTGAATTGGGCAAATTTTCTCCGGGCGGACTTATTTCATGGCGCATTTCATACGGGTTTCCACCGTATAAAAAAAATATCTCAATAAAAATATATGTAAACCTGTGACAATTGCAGCTAACTTTTACAAATAACAGACGACCAGTGGAAGTTTGACTTAGGCGCAGTTTTTTCTGCTCTATAGTATTAAGTTTGATGCATAAAACAGCCTACATGTAAATACTAGCGTTTACGTTACTTGTGCTGACTTCCAAAATGAGCAACTCGCATAAGGACTCAAATTTTGTGGAACAGAAATCACTACTTCACTTACTTTTGCACTCGCTCTGTTTGTGTCGAGTGAGATTCCCCGCGGTCAGCTGATTCACATAAACAGCTTCTTCCTAAACGAAGTTCTAAAACTCACTTTAGCTGCCATAAAACTAATAACATATGAAATTGCCGACCGAACTTAGCGGAAAGTACGAATGAATCCTGTGATCCTCACTCAACAATAACTATAGACATTCATCACTCGTGCCACTAAGATAGCAGTTGTGATTGAGGCGGTGATGAAGGCGTGCATTTAATGTATTTATTTGCATTGCCCCGCGCCATTTAAGCTTTAGCATCGAATCTCAGTTGAACAAATGTGGTGTTTTATTTCGCATGAGTTTGCATGATCCCGCTGTCATTCACGAGGTATGGTTTGTGGTTTAATTCTGGTCAACGATAACATTGCAGTTGTAACGATTTGTTTTCTTCGCTGAGAACTTTACCTAGTCCTTCGAATGATCTCTGTAAAGACCAGGTGCTTTGAGAAGATTATCGAAATAGCAGAATGCAGCGTTAAAATGAAAGATAGAACAGTCAAGAAGAGTGTTGTTTACATTCTACAGCTAGCGTGGAAAGTACTAGAACAAATTGTAAAACACATTCCTGAAAATAACGACATAAAGAAAAACACAGAGAAAGAAATAGTTACAAAACGAGTTTGAAAACATTGTTATTTATGCAAAATCCTATCTGTGATAATAAATTAGCCAGAATGAAAGAAGTAGATTTTGCATGTTTGAAAAGTTCTGTAAGTGATATGTGCCCGCACTCACGGAAATGGGGTGAATATGATTTAAAATCAAAACCGCAAACGAATCAAAACTTTATTGTACCAAAACTAAGAGTCGTAAAAAAAAAGTTTGGAAAGTTGTCCCTCATTCCTGATGTGCACATAACTTATCACAAAGGTTAAGAAAAATAAAAAACCACAAACTAATTCGCATGTGAAAAAAAAGAAAAACAATATATGATATTCGCTCGTGTGACTAATACTTATTCTGCATAAGAGTGGTGCATTTTAATGCGATTTTTTTGAGCTCATCTAATGCACTTATAAAACTCACCCGTCATTTATTGTGAAGTCGATATCATCCACTCTGCGTCACGTCAAAGCAGACCAGTACTTTGATTTGCGTGCGTGCCGCTCTGAAAGTAGTTTTACATTTCCATAAATAAATTAATGGGTAAAAGTGGGCTGTCACCTAATCCTTGCAACACAGTTAAGCACTATGTACACACAAAAGAAGGCATTAAGGTGTTTTCAGCTCGCACAAGATCTTGACAAATGTTCTCGCTAATAACTGAGGCCGGGCGGATATCAGGAGTAGAAGAAAATTACTTATTGAATGCACTGAGTGATACATTAGGCTGAGAAATACATAGAAACTACCAACCTAAAAAATACTGTATTTCAATTCTCGGCCGCGATTAATTAGGAGTAATTTACACATTTTTCAATCTCTTTCTTGCAATGATTTTAATTTTGCCGATTTCAAAGCAGATGCTGTGGTTATTTCGATAACAAATAACAATAATAATAAAAAGAGGGTTTGATACCTTTCAGTTGACTGTAATCCAAAACTTTCAACAAAGTGAATCCATTCAAAAGCGAAAACTATTTAAGTAAGCTGAGGCTTCGGCAAGAGTTTTTCCTTTTCGCGTTTCAATACCCTTTGATTTTCTGTCATAAGTTAAACAAGCAACGATACCCCAGGCTTTTTACAATCTAATGTTGTTTAGTTTCCGTCTTCCTAATTAAGTAATACCTCTTCGTAGGTCGTCATTTCTTTTAACAGATGCAGACGGTGAGTGAACAATAACTTTAAAGATTGAAAAGCTATTCAGCGAAATATATGCAGTTGCTAAAAGTGCCGGAAAATTAGATCCTAGAAAGAAAAACCCTTTATACACTTGTTAATCGCACTCTCTGCGATCATAAAACAGCGCTCGTCAGTGTGTATTTTTCAAAGTACTCGTCTTGCAGCTGCCAGAGCTGAGCACAAATCTGATCTCCGGGTCATCTCTGATTTGGCACCCAAAGTTTCGACTGTGAAAATAATTCATTAACGCGGAAATCAAATCAGTCGATGAAGGCGCGAGGTTCTATTTTCGTTTTTAGTTTTGAGTAATACTGAGTTAGTACATTGACACTCTAAGTTATCGAATTTGTATACATCTGAATTTTTCCCGCTTTCAGATTTTCAGCACACTTCGAAATTACAATAGTAAAAAATATTACAAAAGATAAAAATGACAGAAACTTCATGTGCCCTCAAGATAAATCCCTGAGATTTTGTTTCTATGATGAACAGTTGCGCAAATTTTAATTCTCATCTCAGCTGGAATCTTTAAACAATTTTAGAGAATTGATTCGGGAGGGGAAATGAAAAATTGCTCGGTTACATTCTTTGAATCAGCGGAACTGCAAGTTTCAAACTCTTTGTTCATGGTAAGAGAGAAATCTGAATTCTACCATTTCGTTTGTGTCTCAAAAGATCAGCTTGAATTATTGTCTCGACCGATTACAGTACATGCAGGAAACCAGATTTCCTAAATATTGTTTGTTTGAAATACTTAAGTTTAGTTACAATTACAGTTTTTGAATGAAAGAATGAAACAGAATTCAAATCACATCTACAAATGTAATTCAAAGCGGAGTATCGAAAATTAAACAAAAAATCACAAGTACAATTTATATCAGAGAAACGCTTTAAAAGGTATAGCGCAAGCATATCGCACAGTGTATTATGCTCTGTAATTTATTTTTCTTTGTTTACCCCTACCGTTAGACAATTTGACTCCGTTGTAAATAATTGAACCGAGATTTTTTATCATTTTAATTAAACTAATTTCAGCCCGCTATACGACAACAAATGCCTTTAACACCCCAAAAATTGAATTGCACTGATCAGTTTCTCTTAAAATTAGTGATTTAAAAATTTTGAAGTAACACCCGACAAAAAAAAAAAAAAAAAAAAGGGCACAGAAAGTAAGTTCACTCGGGTGAGATTGAAGCAAAATAGATACGTAGTGGATGCCTTGGAGCAATAACTCGCTACACTCAACATCCAAGCTCTGGGAGAGTAAGACATTATGATTAAATTTTCAAAATTTCGGGCAATGTGAGGTTCTTTTTACAGATTTGCAATAAAGAAATAGAGATCACAGTCAACTTGTTTATGCCCTAATAGCGAAATGGTGCCAGTCGCGTCTTTAGCAGGTCGTAACTCTCGCGCGCCGCAGCTTATTTTGATCATATAAGTGGCTCTAATGGTGGCTTGTTAACAGCTATAATATCTTAAAGACATTCGAATTATGAATAAGCAAAAAGCGCACGTACATTCAACCATTACATGAGATAACATCGCAAAAGGAAAGGTAGTGGTTATTCATGGCGGTGAAAACATTTCAAATAAGCACCATCGTTTGTCTCACGATGTGATTGTTTCCGTATTTGATCGCGACGTTTCGACAACTTAGTTTGAGTTTTTTGGAAAGGTATAGGGTACGCATCACCTTTTGAACCATTATCTTTAGCTGTGATTGGTTTGTATAAACCTCTATGATTGGCGCATTTCGAGGAAGCGTTCCCTAGATAGTACGCTCCCGCATGGCTCTCCAGTTGTTGTGTTCCTTCCATGTAGTATTCATGCATCTGAGATTTCAACTTGACCGTCCCTGATGATGTTACTGGGGTGATTTCATGTGTGGATCGCGCTACATGAGTTGTTGTTTCCGGTTATAAGGAAAACATTTATAAAGAATCCACGAGTTTTAGCGAAGACTCATCCTTGAGTAAGTTCTACTAGTGAATTAGGGCATCTTGCCTGCCGGTAACGCTCGTGAGAATCAGATGTTTTCGCAATCAAAAATTCTGCTTAGCATAGACAACTGTTGTCCGCTTATTCCGTCATATCCAAATGATTCTTTGCTCTACAACTGGCCACTACCGCTTTTGAGTAATTTCACACTACTGGTTGATCGAATGTTTTAGTTTCTTGATTTCACCGACTTTTGAAATGACTACGTTAAACTTTTTAACATTCCCGGCACCAAGTTATCTGAAATTATTCTGCCATGAGCTACATAGAATGTGATTTGTTTAGTTACAAGGACATGGTAACCTAGAAGAAATATCATTGGAGCAGCGTGAACTAATGAACGACAGCACACAGTTTCATATTTTATCGCCGTTTATATCTTTTTTGTACATTATAATTTAGCACATATTTGCTTATAGTATAGCATATTATCGTATGGAAGGATTTACACTGAAAGCCGAAAGACAACACCTATTTATGTAGTTATGAATTTTACCCTTGGTTGATCTCCTATTTTCAATCGTGTATGCCAAAACCTTGGGCCAAGAGCCCGTTAATTTGCGAGGAATCTGGACAACAGACGTATGATCTGGCAGAGAGCCGCCATCACATCCGTTTTGCGTTCATTGAACGACAACTGATCCAAAATCCTCGAGATTTGTTTGTCCTAGGAGCCACTCTGACTTCAAACGTACCATAACCGAGCAAGCGAACAACATATGAGAGAAAGGGCCTCAATTCACCATAAGCAAATCAGAGCATCCATTTAAGGAACCAATAAAAACCAAAGACAATTATCAAGTTTATCTTTATTCTGTTGAGTTTCATACATCAAAAATCTCATTCTGTTGATGATAACCTTATTAATTCTAGACATACAAAGTGGATAAAATTTGAGTGACAAAACAAAAACAACGTCGATCTCCTCAATCAACAAAGTCCAGCAAAGCGCTACCTCACTCAGAACGTTCTCCTCTCTGGAAAGGAAGACATTATTCCCCAAACATAGCACAGATCCGTACCATAGAAATCGTCTGTGAAATCAAAGCGGTAATAATGAACTATTATGCCAGGAGTCACTTAACATTCTATACAACCAACTTCAGCTTCTAGTCTTGTTCCTCTGCGGACTTCACACTGCGAGCTTCACCTCCGAACCTACGATAGAAAGCAATTAACACTATAAATGAAGTCCAACCCTCATCACAATCAAAGCCAATAAAGAAATTTGTTTTCTTGTTATAGATAAAACTAAGACCGAAAGAAGGAACCCTCACCAAGCGACCAATCCACCTACCTAGTAAAGCTCTGATTCCGCGGATGAGCTGCAATTACAGAAAATCCAGGCTCCGACGGGATTTGAACCCGAGCCCTTCAGACAATAGAAAGTTTGGTTTTATCAATTGAAATGATAATGCAAATTGGCCAACGTAAAGAGTTTCCGAAGCTGACGTTTCAACCCTTAGCCTTTTGTCAGAGCGAATAGTTGTTGAACGCTCTAACCACTTGTTGAAAGTGAGCCAATTCAGTCCAATTTCCAATTTCTGAGATACGTAACTCAATAAACACAACTGTATATACCCCTGAGAACCTAGTTTTACGCGCAATCCGAGGAGACCAACGAGCAACACTCAAACAACGACAAACCCCAGTCGACGGCCGCATTTGAAGGAGTTTTTTTTTTTTTTTTATCTTTTATCAGGTTACAGTCTCTTTCTATAATTACACAAATACGATGTCCTTTTTATCTTCTATTAATACCCTCATCCTAAAAAATATGTACCCATAGAGTCCCCTAAAACACAAAAAGAAAACGGCGAATTGACCAACCATAGTAAGCATGGTTCCTTCTTTCTCAAATACAAAGAAAATCAGTGTAAATGAACAAAAATCATTAAAATGTGCATGTATCTATAATAAATAGACAAAATACGTAACTTTCCAGTTGTATCAAGCAATGCACACATCTCATTAGACGTTTTGATTTGTAGTATCGTTGCGTATTTTTTCCGAGATGTGCCCTATTTTGATGAGCCCGCAGGGTGAGTCAAAGCACAAACGAGTAAAAAAAAACCCTCAGCGATACCACACACCAAAACGTGTAATAGCCTATCTATCATCCAACTGCTTTGTTTTAGATGCATTTCTAAGAAGGCGGGAAAAGCGAAGTAAACAGAGAAACGGCTTGTGACAGGTCTCGCATAACGCTTGCGTTGGATTACAGTACAAAATAACCAACTTTCTAAATTAACCGGACAATACCGGGGGATATTTGTACTCGATTTGCGCGTTATTTGTTTTCTACGTTGTGCAGTGGATAATAGAGCTTGTTAAAGACAGTGAACGTTTTTATCAATAGCCAACGTTTGTAACTATCAGAGATCTATCGATGTTTAAGCACGAACACGATCAGCTCCAAATACCCAGTGGGCTTGGTATCGAAATGATCCTTTAACATCATCACTTTCGCTCAGAGTCATTGTCAGGGGTATAAGAAATTCTTGCCCGCCTGAAACGGGCTTTGCCGTGGACAAATTTCGGCTTCTCATCCATTGTTACTTGCCTGTCAAAAGAAAACAGCTTCTGCGGAGCGTTCACAGCGGTATCTACAAGTTGTCTCATCTTAGAAAGAGCAAAGTAGATTGCGCAGACAAAAGCAGATACTCCGCCTGCGATGCAAGCTGGAATGATTAGACAGGCCAATAACACTACTGTTGCCACGATAATGATCCCCCCTTCGATAACAACCAATAGGAAAACGCCCAAGGAAACGGACACAATCGTGAACCCCACATAGATCATCATTGGCAAAAATCCAATGACGAGAAATGCCGCCAGGAACAGCGTCATGAAAGGTCTGTCTGCGCCAAGTTGATTGAGCCCCAGCCAGTTAATAGCCCATTGGAGAACTTCACTCGTTCTGTGCTTAATGCAGCGAAGAATCTTTCCCATTGTACTGACTTGTGGATTTCTATAAAAGAAAATTAAGTAAACGCTAAGTGACTGGAATGTTCTTTGGGAGAAACACCCCCTTTCCCTCACTGGTAGAGGTATCACTGACACAATCTGAATAAACAGGAAAGACAAAGCGTACATATTTAAAAATAAATGCCGTTTTCGCGTCCTTCTGGCAAACTACTTAGAAAAGAACAAACAAATAAACGAGAGTTGAATTGCTACCTTGTCCGAACGTTATCTCTCGACAATGTCAATGAAATAAATGTTGAAGTGCACTAGCCGGCACGCACTGCAATGACACGCGACCAGAGACGTCTAAAAGCTCTGAGATTTTTCTGCAACACTGAAGAATGTTTTGGTCGAAATAGGAAGTTTCTTTTTGAACTTCATATGTCAATGAAAGATGAACACATCGTTATTGAAAGACAAACAGAGTAGCAAACTTTAAACTTAAAATAAAACCTGAAACACGCACTCAGTTGGAGCCATCGTCAAAGACATTATGTAATATAGAAAAACATATGAAATACCGGCACTTTCGTCAAGGGCTCGTAAAGAAATATGCACATACATCATACCTTTTCATGCTTTGAGCGTTGGTATAACGTATTCACTTTACCTGATATTAATACTTTTCAATGTTTTTGAGGTCTGTTAAACGTGAGTGAACAAAACTTAACGTGATAAGCAACCTAAGGGCATGCGCAGAGTACGCAATTGCCCGGTCTCCTGGGGCCCAAGACTAGTTTCAGCTCTTCCTCAAACAATTCCTTACCGATTGTTTTTGGCACTGCACAAAATCAGATCAACAGATAGACAATAGATCTTTAAGGGAGTTTAATTCGGTCAAAGTCGAACAGACATGGGAAAAAATGAAAAGGGATGCGCCTACATGACGAAATTAAGGAGCTGTGCAAAGACAGCACGCTTTTCGCAATGCTTATTTTTATGCAAACTTCATCCTTTCTCTTACTGAAAAAACTGAAAGGCGTGGAAATTGCTAAGATAACTAGAACGTTGTTCTTCTCCTTTTAATTCCCAAAATTTGTGTTTTTGCTAATTTACATTCCAATCAGTTTTCATAGTGAGCTTGCCAACTGTTGACGTACTTAAATTGCTTTTTTCTCTAGTTTTCTTTCTCTTTTTTTTAAAAACATATCCACTTGAAGCTGGTTCTTTTACTATAGAAAAGGAATCAAAGCACAATATTATAAGAAAGCAAGAGTCAAAAAGTGGAACAAAATTAATGAAAGCATTGCGTCGCCAAGAGAAAGACAGAGACCAGAAAACACGCCTCTTGCTGAATTTAAAGTTCTTAGTATATTAGTAAGCTAGAGGTTGTCATTTACTTAGATAATTAGAATTTTTCGCAATATATAAGTTAGCTTTACAGTAGCAAAATGGAACAAAACACAGTGAAGAGATCTCGCCTGTTTAACAAATTAAAAGAAGACTCTAAAAGTAATGTCTACATCGATCGTACGAAACGTTTTGTCAACTGGCACAAGTTAACCAGTTTTAAATTATATCTGTGCTGCTCCTCGTTTGTACAGATAGTTGAACGTGATCGATCTGAATAAAAATAACGTCAAAGAAAAGCCACACGCTTCCGCAAAACCCACAAAAATTTCCGGCCACATGGCGCTTAAGACAAGTTTAAACCGCAATTTTTATCAAGTATTTTGGCATCACACCAAATCAAACAAACAGATAGACAATGGGTCAAGCACACAGTTACAGTTGGTTTCGAACAGTTGAGGAAAGATATGGGAAAAATGGTTGACGGATACGCCCCCAAAATTATACTAAAGAGCTGTGTAAGGAAAATTAGTCTTAGCTTACGAGAAGGCAATTAAGCGAGCAATTCACAGTTACCACTGCATCCAGTACCTCGCACTGAATTGTAATATAATTATCAGTGACGAAGTTCGAATAAACTTCCGCCTGCTGTTCTTTTAAGTTAGTGGTCTTTTCTCCTGTTCAAGTCACTTTGCCTCAACATGTGATTGCCCATTGTTACAGTTCTGGTTGGTATATATAAATATATGTATATACTTATCTTTGAAGAAAGTTTTCAATTGACGCCAGTTCGTTTATGGAGAAATGAAAACAAAGCACCACACCATGGGATAGAAAGTGTCAAAAGATGGAGCAAAGAAATAAATTGATCAAAGACACGCCTCGAGCAAAGTCCATAATTCAACATTCAACTTCTTAAACTAGAAAGTATAGTTAGATAAGAGGGGCGTGCTTCGCTCGCTATAAATTTTCCTTTCAGAGTCTTTGCTGGTATTCATTCCACTTTGGATCCACTTTTCTCTTTTTCTTTTCTTTTTTTTTACTCAATATTCAATGTACCAATGTTTTTCACAATAACAAAAAGTAACGAAGCACAATGAAGACTTTTCGATAGTAAAAAAAAATGAATAAATATTCTCATCGCAGGCTTTTTACTTACGATTCAAAATATAAATTTGTTTCACATAGACAAATGGTAACGTAGCAGATGGAAGAGATCTCAACTGTTTAAAAATGATAATAAACAAATAAATATTCTTATCGTAGGCTTTAAAAAATACACTCATATATCATACCTTCTCGTGTTTTTATGCGATGGCATAACCTGAGAACGTATTCACCTTTAACTGATGTCAATGCTGTTAAGTGTTTTCAAGGTGAGTAGGATTTGAACTGAAGAGAAATAAGGTCACAAACAGACTTAACCCTCACGCGTCAGAAGAGGCTACCTCATTCGTACCTTATTCAAGTCTGGCCAATTGCTTTTTGGCACCGCACCAAAACAGACTAATCGACAGACAATAGGTTTTGAGAAAAAAGATCAAATTAGAGTCGAGAAATGACGAACAAACACGAGACAACGAAAAGTGCAAGGTACGTCTCTGCTATCGAATGAAAAACTGTGTCAATGACCTTTGGTCCTAGCTCACAGGCCTATTGTCTCGCACGCAGTTTTCATGCAAACGCCGACCCAACTATCAGTGATGAAGTTCGAATAATACAAAATGTTGCCTTTTCCTTTGTTTCTTAAAGTTTGTGGTCTTCAATGTTCACACCACTTTGTATCAATTCATGCTTGCCTAGTGATGACGTTGTTGATGTTTTCTTTCTTCGTAGAATAAATATTAAATTGAGGTTACTTTTACAATAGATACAAAGAAACTAAGCACAGCATTACGAGATAGTCAGTGTCAAAAGGTGGAGCGAACTGCATGAACGCATTGATTTTCTTAAAAACAAAAACAGCGATAAAAACACTCCTCCTGCATGAAATTAAAGAGCTAAGTTAAGTGAGTAAGTTAGCAAGCTACTATCATTTGACCAATAAAACTAGAGAGTATTGCAAAATAGGACTAACTACTATTTCGCATTACTGTTGCCCAAGGTTCTATATAATCTTGATTATTCGATATAAACATTAGTTCCTCATAAAAGGTGCGATCTTTGCTAAATGTTCGATTGTTGGCACCCAGCCTTCCCGTCGTGCGCTAAGACTGATCTTATTTCCGCCAAATTAAATGAGCGGCTTCATCTATTTCCAGGTTCTTTCACGTGTTTGACTTAAATAATTATATTTGCATGTAATCTTTGTATTCTATCATACCTCATAATTCATAAACGTTTCAAAAGAGTTTTTAAAATGTTCTTAAGATTATAGACGATAGGAAGGGTTCAAAGGTGTTCAAATGAAGTCTGGAGTATCCCACTTATCGCTTGTATATTCTTACTATAAGCTCACGAAATGAGGTTCGAGTACAAAATCTTTAGTACATGTCACTCGTAAAATAATCCATAGCATTCCACTCGGAAGCGTTGCATAACTAATGGTATTTCTGAATGGGCGTTTCCTCTTCATGTCCGCTCTTTCGAGCGAAAAAAAAAACGAGTCTTATTTCTCGTCTTAAAGTTATGCAACATTCTCACAAAACTTCAAGGGTTTAACCGAAATCTCGATACTTTTTAGGCAGTTCGTGGGCCAGCTTTCGATGCAGTTCCCGGCCATGCCACACAGTGTAAATACTTATAATTCTCTTAAATTGTTGTGCAAAAGTGCCGTGAAAACTTCATTCTAAAAGCAAGACAGAGCGCGGTCCACATAACAATTACTGAAAATTTGAAGTTAATTCGTGTTATCTTAGAAAGGAAGGACTGAAATTGTTCATATGACTCAAAGACTTTTGAATAAATCTCTATCTATTTTGCGTCTTGAAAACATTATCCTATTCCCTTCCTGTAAAATTTTCTCTGTATAGCTCAGCGTGTGGTGGAGGTGGTCATTTCCGCTCATTCGAGAAGAATCTATCAAACCATGGTTATCTGGCACGATCAAAAAAGAAACCTGGCTGCAGACAATGGCCATACGGATATCATGGCCTACTTTTGCCCAACTGAAAATCGTCTAAAATTTCCTTTAAAAAAATGTGACTCTGAAGGTTCATAACGGTGGATGAGACCTTTTCGCAACTAAAACTTTCGTAGAGACATTCAGTGTTCTTAATTTGTAACTTGAAACAAAATCTTGCCGACCTGATTTTAACTAATAAACAGTACTGGCTCACAACTTATCTAAACTAACCGCCGACACAGTTTCATTAATAATTACAGTTTCGTTACGCGATATCGCCGGTAGATCTGTCAATTCATATACTGTATCCAATATGCTAATGAATAACACTAAGAATTGGAGAAAAATCATATAGAAAAAGAGCTATTATTCTTGCACTGAACGGTGAAGTTACAGCGGGTCAGTTACGCAGATTAACTACATTAAGTACAATTTAGCAATTCACTTTAAAATCTTCTTCCGGCACTAATGCAAAAAATTAAACTTTGATTCCGACTGGATTTTGCAAAATACGAGAAAGACTTACTTACCAGCGGAAGAAATAAACCCAGATTGGTGACAAGAGACTCCTTGTAGATCCTTTGAAGTAAGAAGAAGTAACTTGTTTAGAGTCTGGAGTACTGTAATATACCAAGCCAAGTGACAGTTAATGAAAGTACCCAGATGAAGAAAAACACTTTTGATTCGCTTTTCGCAATCTGAACAATGACCTTGAATAGCCTCCTGGTGTCATTTGAAACTGATGCCGGCAAAGGATTTTTAAAAATAGTACAAGTTGTACGTATTTCTTCTACTACCTGAAACGAACTTCGACCATTGCACTGGCACGTGCCCCTGCACGAGTCACATCCTTTAAAACGATCTTTCTGACAAACTAGGCTATAACAGTTGTGGATCCTGCGGTGACAAACCATTCATTGACAGGTTTGACCAGGGTTCTGAGTGAAACCTCACAGTCCATGTAACGCTATGATAACGTGCAGCGTCTTTCTTGTGAGCATTGCACGGAACCTTCAAATTTTCCCAATTCGTCGAACTTAACATAACAATGCCACTTAGTTGTTATTCCTATAAATTCCTAAGGTGATCTATATTAGTTTAAGGTAAGCTCGAAATACCCAGATTTGTCACACACCAGACAAGTCTCGGTTAGATGCCATTGCCACTTTCACCACAGGCGGCCCAAGCTCACGTCTCGAGAAAAAGCCAACGATGAATTCATGAACGCGTCACGCGTTGTGTGACTCGGTGTTAAGTTACGGGAGGAACCGTTGAAAATTTGAACACGTTATAAGGCATAGTACGGGGAACGAAATATGGTCGATTTATAACGATAAATATTTCGAAATCTGAATATTTTACACGTAAAATCAATAAAAACTTACTCATGCCCTGTGTATCCGTCGAAGTTTCTAGCGATTTCTGCCGTTTTAAGCTTGCTTTACCATCACTGTTATCCATGTCAAAAGACATGGATAACAGTGATGGTAAAGCAAGCTTAAAACGGCAGAAATCGCTAGAAACTTCGACGGATACACAGGGCATGAGTAAGTTTTTATTGATTTTACGTGTAAAATATTCAGATTTCGAAATATTTATCGTTATAAATCGACCATATTTCGTTCCCCGTACTATGCCTTATAACGTGTTCAAATTTTCAACGGTTCCTCCCGTAACTTAACACCGAGTCACACAACGCGTGACGCGTTCATGAATTCATCGTTGGCTTTTTCTCGAGACGTGAGCTTGGGCCGCCTATGCTTTCACTTGAATTACATCACTACTATTATCATCTCTCTTTTCTCAACTAATAACTTACAAAAGAGCCGTAATCATGGCAAATAAGTCATGGACTTTTGCCAGTTGACGTTCAGAAATCCTTTCGTGTCGGAATTCATAAGATGTATCATTTTGATCTGTTGGCTAAAAGCCCAGGCAGGCGCTGGTACTGATCAAAGTTTGTGGTTTAGCCATTCCAAATGGCAACCCCGCCCTCTTAATCCTTCCCAAATATGTTTTTTTGGTGCACGGAAATTAGAAACGTCGGTAATGGTGGACCATTATGATATGGAAGTCGTGTTGCCACCATTCGACCAATGAATGCAATTGGCAAGCGACCAGTACTTGATAATGGAAACCGAATATCATTTTCCGAGTGGGACAGATCGTTGCCATCTTGGTCCACAGTCTAGAGAAAAAAAAATTATGGCGCGAAACGAAAGAGAAAAAAAAGACATGTAAAATGTGCACAGCTGACACAAATCACATCCAAGAGCTTCGCTGACAACAAGCACAAGGTTGTTTTCTCTGTCCCTTCATGTACCAGTAAGCTCTCTTGATTATTCTTTTACTTGTAAGTTCATCTCATACAAGTGTGTTCTGTCCAGCTCTAGAGGGTTCCATGGAGTACTCCATCATTTTAACCTCTCAAAAATTCAGCCGGAAACGGTTGACAATATAATACGAATTTCGAAGATTCCATGCACGGGAAGTTTCAATTTGTGTAACTGGAATATTTGAAGTCATAAAACGGTCATAAATCGTCTTTACTTTCCCCATTTCTTCCTTACCCAAGAATTATTCCCCCATGCTTTGGCGACTCTTGTCTGTTGAAAGCGAGACTAACCTAAGTGTTTTCTGAAAGCTCCGCTGGGTCCACCGGCCTTTGATTTGAGAGGTTTCAGTACATTTAGAAACAAAAATGAGCGTTCCACTCGAAAGTAAGAAGTATGGCTGTTGCACCGAACCATTGTTATCGGTAAAATGCTAGTTACAATAATTGCGAGAAGCTCTCTTTTGTCCAAAATACTTTCTACCGGCGAAACACCAACAACAGGTAAGGCAAAATCATTTTTTAACTGCACGTTCTCGTATCTAGTTCTCGTATTGAGAACTTTTTGGAAGAAATGCCGGAATAAAGACAACACAGAATAAGAGAGACAAATGATCAGCGTCCCGGAAAATCAAAATACAACCACAGAGTTAACTCTTCACAAAAATGCTGTAAAAAAAATTCTCAGATGTCAACATCTTTATGAGATAAAGATCTTTAGTGTGAACCTTGAACTTTGGACTCCGAGAAACAACAAATGCAATGCTTGTGATCTACTTGTGATCCTTATATTGAAACCAGGCAAGAAAAGACCAAACGACATAAACTGCTAACTTCACCAGTAGGACTATCAGGGGAACAGGCTATAGCATTGGCAAAGAATTCAAGACCAGCCTCGCTCAACTGACGAAAGCAGCGGCTGAACGCTCACTGTTGTTCTGGGGAGTTGTTCTGTTGCATAACCAAGGTTTCACTGACAAACCAAACGCCGCACTGAGGTCTCACAAACTTTAACCAGTTAAACAATAGGTGCGTAGGGAAAGACGATAAAATGGTCGTCTCTCTGATGTCTCTAGCTTTCCTTCTTTCGTCTTTCTTCAAAATACTCCATGACGAACTTTAGTTAAATCGTCGGCTGGAAATATCAACATTGACTAAGCAAGAGTTGTGCACATCGCGCCTTCAGGTGAGAGTTAAGTAAGAGGTTCCTAAACAGTAAAGGATAGCACAAGATGATTTGCCTTCTACTATCGTATACTAAGTGCACAGAATCACTAACCCAGGAAATGCGCTTCGCGTAAACATTTGAGCCAGAAAATAAGCTGTCTGTGTGATAGAGTAGAGCAGAGAACTGTCTTGGTGGTCTCTTAGTTCATCCCTTCCCATAGTGTTTTCATTTGTTGTGGAACTAAGCGCAAAACAGCTTGAACTCATAGATTGCGTCCTTCTCCTTACTCCAAACGACGCAAATTGATTTAACTTTTTATCGTCAGTGAGTTTACTTACGAGGAGGCTCTCTGAATGGCGCTACGGCACAAGCGGATTGTCGGCTAACATCCGTGGCCCGTGCTGTAGTGCTTATCAGAGCCAATCAGATTTCAAGGCTTGTATAACTAACCAATCAAGTTGCAAGAAAATGAAAGACAAAGAAGCCACCGCGTGGCAAAAAAACTTTCCTATTTCTCTTTCCGGTTCCACCTTTTTCGCAAATCGGCTCAGTAATAGATATAAGAAATATTCGCATTAACTAAAATCCTGTGTTAGGTGATTGTGTTTTGCGATTCAAAAGTGGATATAATGAAGTGGGTGGTAATTGAACTGAGTTGAGTGTAATTTTGGTTTGAAATCATTCCTAAGATTTCATTTGGGACTAGTTCGATTTTGAAATCGAGCGTATGATTTCAGACCCAATAACATACTTGGAAAAATTTCACTATTTTCATTGGCCGAGAAAACGTCCATTAATCCCAAACAGCGCAGAAATTTGAAATTGGGTGCAAAAAGTTGAAATTGAGGGCAAAAAGTTCAAACTGAGGGATTACAAATTGAAAATGAGTACAGAGTCTTGAAATTAACTTGGTTGAAAGGAGAGTCGCGAAGGCACAACTAAAATAGCTGAAAGGTCAGGGTCAAGAGAAAGTTGGACGATTAATTCAGAGTTTTCAGGGAGATCGCCAAGAAAAAAACAGGCAACAAAGCAAAAACAACTGGCGAAAAGTCTGGAAGTCTTGAGCTTCCAATTAAAGCTGTAACGTTAGTACACTTGAACTTCCCGTAAGAGACCACCCTAAATGTCAGGGTGGTCAGACCACAGGGAGTCTATATATTCTATGGGGTAATTTGCATATGGTGACCTGACCCTCTCGTCAGCACTTATTGAAACCTACAGGTTTATAGTAATGAGTTTAAGCGGCTTATTCAAGGGAAAAAATTCTAGAATCTATGGTGATTGTTTTGTATCTCGGGAGAAACATCCGGTAGCTCCAATTTTACGACATGTGTTGAAACAATTTTCAGTTTCCTTTAGTGAGAGATAAAGCCGATTGTCTGTCGAGTGGTCGCCTACGGGAGGTTAAAAAACAATTAAAAATTGCAAGCGCCTCCTGTGAGAGGCGGTCGCTTATGAGAGGCGGCCACTTTTACGAGAGGTTCCACTTATAGTATATTTGACTCGGAAACTTTTGGTATCTTGGAAAAGAAGTCGCTAACGAGAGGTGGTCGCAAAGGAAGGTTCGGCTATTGAAGAGTATGAACCGGAAGCCCTGAAAAAATTCTCGAGGAGATTCACGCAACAGTTTGCAAGAAAGAAGGGGAGGATCACAAGACTGTTAGCATTAGTGCAATTTTTTCCGCTTTAAACCAATACCCTACAGAGAAAGAGTAAAAATGTTCGATCACTCACAAGTCGAAGAAATTTGTTGAGGGAAAAAGCCTAACTTCTCCGCCGACAAGGCAAAGACAAGCGGCCGAATCAGTGAACCATGACACGAGATAAACACGACTAACTAAAAGGAAAAAACAGTCACATTTTTGCATGTGTATTAACGAGTAATCTCGTTTATTGCATTTTCTTTGATATAATGATAATACTAACCGATAATAGTAATAGGAAAACTATTCTTATGACAAAAACAGAGGTTGTAGAAATAGTAGCTGGCGTAAACGTTGCAAAGATAAGTCTCGGCTTTTTCTCAATAACGAGCTAACGCTCGAAACGTCAGCTTTTTTACTCTTTACGGTGGCTAATTTACGTTTTCAACCCAGTTGTTAACACTAAATTACCTACTTTTTCTTTTGTCCTACGATTACAAAGTCCAGTCCAAGTTTCGTATTAGGGAACGAAAGCGAGGCTCGTTGTCAAGGGTCTCGCCGAACGACAAGATGGAGTCTAAATGGTACACAGAGTAGTAAACTAAACTTGAATAGTTAGCGCTATGGATCTCATAGATTTAATTGGAGACTCCAGAACAGACAGCCTGCCAGCTGGGTTCTTACGCTCGATTAAAATAAAGTACAAACAAGAATCGTCGCGAGTGTTCCCGCCAGGAACTCCGTATCATTCTACGGACCTCACTGATAAAGCTCCTCATCTGAAGCATGGAAGTCAAAGAAGTGGCTCAGCAGCGAGCAATATTTCTGCACCGGTAGGTTGTTAAATCGCTCGTAACTTAATTTTCGTGCAAGAAAATCTGGGTGCGTGATCTGCTTTTAGCCCCACGCCGCACAATATTCTTGTATTCAGCGAAAACGCAGCTCATCTTCATTTGTTTACAGTAGAAATTCACGGGTCACTACGTTGAGGTCAACTAAGAAAGGAGTCAAATTACGAGTGCTTTAAGGTCTCTCAGTTTTTGCTTTCGGTTTCTCTTTTCATTCATTCTAAATTAACAGCTACATGCTCATGATCTGTGTGCTACATTTTCGTGTGACTCTATGAAATCATCTTACTCATTAAAATTGAATGAAATTTCACAATGTTGCTAATCTTATGACACGTAGTTGTTTCACGACTCTGGGTAATTTACCAAAAAATGAAAACTCTTGATTTAAGTCTTTCTAGAAGAATTGGATATAAAAAAATTTCTGCGAAATGTGCTGGAAAAAAATTCCCTATCCTTGATGATCTTAATTTATCAAGATGGTATTATTGGGTAAATTCGCTATGAATAATTAATAGGTTTATTCTGGTGCGAAATCCACTGTAGGAGAGGCTTTTTTAATAAAAGATAAGTACAACACCTCTTTAGCTCTCTGGCAGCTAGCAAGGCCAATATGTTACATTTTAACAGGCAGAGACTGCAGTTGCAGTCTCTGCCTGTTAAAATGTAACATATGTATATGATATATGTATATGACTTGGTATACAATTAGCTTCCTCACATTCTTAAAGGTTCCACAATCTCCACATGTAATCACCCCATATAACAATTACTTTTTTAGAGTTTTATGGCATGGCGTGTGCCATCACGACTGATTCAACAGCGTAAACTCGAGCAGCCCCCTCCATCAGCAGGTAAGATCATGTTGAAGTTGAAAAACTTTGTCACATGGACAGATTATTTTCTATCTTGGTTTTTTTTGGAGGGGTGGAGAGTGTTTGGGCATGATTTTTTTGCATTTAGATGTTCTTCTGAGAAATGATACTTATGGCTGAGAAAGTAAATTTTTATGTGACAAATGAGCATGAGGTCAGTTTTTCTTTTAGATGCTTCATGTTTATTATTATTATTATATGGCACGGTAGTCTAAAAGTAAATCTGAGCATTCTGATTGTTTCTCACTTGGTGCGTATTTTGCCATGTGGACCATTTCCACAGAAATGTTCATGAGATGTGGATTTTTGGTCTCAAAAGCCAACAAATTCAAAATAAACAAGTTTTGTGTGAAAAACAAGAGCCTTATAATAAGCTGCTTGATACTAACCTCACTTGATAAAGCTGTTCTGGGAAATATTGTCCCTTGGTCTATACCACCATGGCCCCTGGCCAATTTCCCTGTACAGCCCTCTAGCTCAGTTGCTATGTAAAATTATCCAAAAAATATGGATTTTGAATTACTTTTTTTATTAAAAAAAGGTGGATTTAATGGGCAGAGACAGAAGTTAGGGTCCCGAATGTCTGTACTAAGTGAACAGTCCCATGGTAGTAAACAACTTCAACCACTCTCCAGAAGAAAGGCTGATTGTAAGTACAACTTAAAAGTACTGTTAACCCTTGACACCTTGACATTATGTATATTCTCCATACAGTTCCCAATACATTTCCTAAGGTGCTGACAAGGAGAATTTGTTCACCAATCAAAAGCTTCTTTAGTTGCTAGTCATGACGTTCATGTGTGATTAAGGGGGCTCCATAGGGTTTTTTGGCCACACAAGATCTGGGTGCATACATAGCATGAGCTTTAAAAAGTGTCAACATGCAAAACAAACAAGTTGGATCAGTACAATCACAAGATTGTTATCTGAAAAGGCGTGTTAAAAACAGTTTAACACAATACAGTTTTTATGTGATGGAATATAGGGTTTCCAGCAACCACACCCATAATATTCTTAGGCCTTCTACACCTGAAAAAAGGTCAGCCAAAAGGTAAACACTGTGGGAAAGATTGCCAAAAGGCAACAGATTCAAAATTCTATGCATGCTTAGATACCGATCTTGGTGAAGTTCTATTCCATTACATAATGCTTTGGGAGAAAAGAAAAAGGGAACTTCCCAGTAAGATTTATTGCATCTCCTTCTGTGGAATTTCCTAAGATTTGCTGGACCACTAAACATATTTGTGCCCTTCGTAGTGCCTACTGAAAAAAGTCATAAGACCAAATTTGAGATGGAAGAAGAAACACAAAACTGCAAATAGCAAGGAAACTGCATTTGTAACCCCTATTTTTTGGGCTTTTAAATTATCAGCAGGACAATTGTCACAAATTGTAAAAATTTTAAGAAATTTCACTAAAACAAATTTAAGAAAATCAAAGGCAAAGACAAATTATTGCTGGCGAGGGCCGCCCTTTGTGGAGCCTTAGCCTAATAATGAAAAAAAATTTTGATAATTTTTACTACAGCAAAGGTAGTCCAAACCTTGCTCATTACCTTTTGATGGCTTTTAGTGACCTTGAAAAGCGAAATCACAAAATTTTTTTAGAAAAACATTACACTAGGGTGCACACCAACATTGAGCAAAAACCCTCTGAAGCCTCCTTAACAGGTGATATTGTGAGGAGAAATTAGACACTGGTAACTCTAAGGGTTAAATAAGTAGAATCTAAAAACCTATAGGAAACAGCAGGATGCGAGTGTAATTTGACAACATTTTACAACTCTTGAAGTGACCAAAAATCATAAAAAGTACAAAGCAATTCTTGAATTTCTTTGGTTAACAATCTTCTTAAAAAATCACTGTGCAATACTTCCTCGAATTTTCTTTGGGGCACTTTACTTGAAACACTTTTCAGAAGTCTTGAAAGTTTTTCTTTTGCTGATCTTTTTATATATTAACAGTGTTGACAAATGAACAAATCTTTATGTCTATTTTATACAAATGTAGAACTTTCACCTTACATAACGTGCTTTATCTTTAAAAGCATAAATTGGAGAATTCAATTGTACAGCAATATTATGTTTATATCCTGTTAATGCATTTGTAATTGAACATGTATAATAGAGATAGAAATATAAACAAAATAGTGCTACCATGGGAAGACAAGCTATTTCTAATTTTTTTTTTATGCAATACATAGTGCCAAGGCTGCAGTCTGAAGCTAACTGCTTGAGAAGAAGTCCCTTGCAAAGGCAACTCACACCAGCAGCTCCTGTAAGTGGCACTCAGTAATTTGTTTCCAAATAGCTGTAGATAACTATTGTCAAACCTGGTAGCCAGGGGAACTATGAAGCCTATGACTATTGATAGTTGTCAAGAGAAATAGAGTAGTGTGGTGGTTACCTTACTGCACTAACAATCATGATCATAGGAGTGGGTTTGAGCTCTGGTGGGGTCATAGTGTTGTGAAATTTGACAAGACACTTTCCTTGCAGTCCAGGTACATAAAAGGAATTTACACTCTTAACCTTTGAAATATTTACTAAACCTGAAATAGTGCAGAGGAAGGGATGATAGTGAAGGGAAGGGGAGGGGAGGGGAGGGTGCCTGTGGTGGGCAAGAAAACCATTCAAGAGGGGCAAAGAGACTCAACACAAATTTATGTACTTAAGAAATTATTGATAATTGGCAACTTTGCTCTGAGACTGAGATCTTACTAATATAAGAAACTCTGCAGGGATAAAAGCAAATGAATAAAGGGGGTAAGTTTTTAAAGAAACTGTGGTGCTGCGTCTGTGGGAGAGTATAACAGGGTAATTTAGTATTATTAACTGAGATGATAATGTAAATTGACCATCATAAAGGGTTTCAAAGGAGGCAAATTTATGTTATCAACCCATTTGTTAATACTAAATTAACCTGTTAGGGATTAAAGCACCCAACTTGTAAATGATATACAGTGGGCAAATACATTGTAACTGTAATAATAACAGATGTTACATTTACATGACGATACCAGATACTTGCCTCTCAACAGATGTTACATGTATGTGGCATGTAAATTTCAACTTTAAGGTTACTCTAGTTGGTTTGGTTAACTTGGAATTTTAAGAGTTACATGTAGCTCCTATTTGTGAAATCACTTTTGGAACTTTTATTTATAAGTCAGCAAATATCAGTATAAGCAAGAGGTATCTATGAAAAACAATCTCTCTTTTCGCCCAAGCTCAACTACAACTCTGTAGTAATCTCTTTGAGCAGATTTCAGTCAACACTTCTTTCTTATTCAATACAGACTTCACTGCCAGCAATGGGAAAATCTTCTCAAGAGCCTGTGAGCCAAGGTACATATATATCGTAGGCAGTTCTGTGCCAAGTTTTTTATCAAGTACACTTTTTCAGTTTCCACAACTTGTAATGTGATGTGTATCTATTATTATGTTAAATTGGTTACACATCTTTCCAGACAAGAATCTTCCACAAGAACTGGAAAAGGCAAAGGACATGGCCATTGAAAAGGTAAAGTAGAGCCTTGGTCAATTTGGTAAACATTTGCCCACAGTTTAGAGAATGACATGACTACACTGCTGGCCATCCAAAGGGCGACAAGCAATACTCTTAGTTTATTACAGAGTGAAGAGTGAAACAAACCATGTTTCATTTTTTCAGCCAATCTAATGTTTTAAAACAAATATCAACTGAAAACATATTGTGAAGGAACATAAACATTGTGCAGATGCAGTTTTATTATATTTCTTGTGCATTAGCTTAATTATTTGTATATTGCTGATGTTTCCTGGCTCCTTATTTTACTTTTTTTTATGTTTTTAACCATATTGCTTTCTTTGCAGTCAATCAAGAAGACAATTCATCCCCAGTCACTGGAGGCAGTAGATAAATGGTTGAAAACAGCCACTGACAAAGGTTTATTTGAATGAGAAAATGCATGCAATTACTTTATAAAGATAATCTTAGACAAATTAAAAACTGAGGCATAGCACGCTTTGTATTTTTCACCGCCTTGAAAAATCTCAGAATTTTTTATACGTCTTTTTCTGTTGTGACTTTAATTGCAGATACTCTTTGCAGATAAACTCATCACTTTTCATCTCAACCATTGTGGTCAATATATGATTTATATGTATTGTGAGATACATTTTAATTCATACTTTTCCTTAGTGTTTCACTAAGGCTTTATCACATTTTGTTTTGACCTTAGTGCAAACAAGAGAACACTTTGTGCCAAAAAAAATAGTGCAAAATGTCTCAGTCAACAGTTTGTTTCTCATAAACCAGCTTTTGCACCAAACAATCTGCAGAGCATGAAAATATGAACTTTCGTGCAGATAGATTGAGTGGGTTTTTTATTTGATTGACAGAACGTGACCTGGCCTTGAAATTCTTCAGTACTTTGTCTGGAGTTAAGGCAGACAAGATGGACTCACTGGGCCTTAAAATAAATCATGACCACACAGAGGGCAACTATGATGGAGGAAGAATCGAGGAAGCTCTTGAAGCACTGGCTAGGTAAGGCTGCATGCAAGTAAATTTTAAACAGACCTTTATGTACAGTATTTTAAAAACTAACTTCACTGTTTGCTCTGTAACTATCAGGATATATAGTCAATTAATAATCCTAACTACAAATTACCTATACAATTTAGAGATTCACTGCCACTTTACTGTTGTTTCATAGAGAAGGCACCATTGCATCTCGTGGTAAGCTGCTATACAATCCAAAGCGAGCTCCAGACATTACCAAACAGTCATATTACCAGAAAGCTCGGCAGCGGCTACCAGGTCATGTTAGGCAGCAGTTTCAGACATGGCATCATCTTCCTGTTTACAAAGTACCAAGTGATGCTGCCATAAACAAAAGTTCCATGTTCACACAGCCACACAGGGCCTATGGACGGCATTTTACCATCCATCCAGAGTGGGGACTGCACAAACCTATTGTGTTGTAAAAAAAAAAATACTTTCAGATTAGGGTAAACACTGAATTACTTTGCTTTGCAATGCCATTCAAACTATCAAGTTTAGGTTTACCTTCTAAGATTTTTTTTTTGAGCCATAAGATTATCAATCATTTTGCAGACCTCCTTGGAAACATGTAAAATGTTTCAGTAGGTTTAGAAGGTTATGATCTGACTATAGATTGGAGGGATTAAATCCTTGTTTTGTTATTAAGCTCTCAGATTTCTGGTGTGGTAATAATTGGCAGCAGCATGAAAAGAAAATGCAAGTTTACCTACATGACCTTCAGATTTGGGTTTTGTTATTGAAATGCACAGTAAAAACAGCAGAACGATTTTCATTTGGAAAACAAAATTAATTCACAAAGTTAGTTTGCAATTAACTTTCCATCTCTATTAGGTGTGTGACCACTTGTTGTGTGAGCATGATGGTGCAAATGGGTGTTGGTTGGTTAATAGAACTAACTGTACATTCAATTTTATTCTACATAATGAATAGGCCTAATATCTATTCTCTTTGAAAGAAATGAAAAGCAAATTCAAATGGCAACCTTTTTTAAACAAATTTAATGATGGATCCAGGCTTTCTAATCATATTTGAATAACTATGTGGAAGTTGTGTGTCATGTGTGATCTGTTTGCCTTTTATTGGAAAGTTAAGGACCCAAACAGGTTGTCTCTCCTGCCTGAAAAAGCTGTGTACCCTTGGTCCATTAAAATGCTTATCTAGCAAATCATGACAAAGAACACTGCAACAGAGTGGGAGGGGAGCAATTAGTGTTATAGATGTAAATTGTAAAAGAGGTAGCATGAGACAAATAGAGAGGCTGTAAACATTGTGTATATTAAGTTGTTGTGATGTGGTTAAGCCACCTGATTTTCAACTAGTCATCGGTATCCAGTCCAAATTCCTGATACTTAGCTCTTGTTGTTGTCCCATCTATTTCAGCTGTGAATAAATGAGAACAAAAAAAAACCACTGGTAATGACCTCTTCAATGTCTATATGGTTATCTGAATGGGTCAAACATGTAACTGTTAGCATCAGGAAACACAAATTAAGATAAAAGTTTTAGTTTTCTTAACTTAAAGAGAGAACTTTGCAGACTTGATATTACTTACTCCATCAAACAATTTGTAACTGAGGAGTAGTGCCAATTAAAGCACTTGAGCACATGTGCTCATCATCCAGTATGTGAAGAAATTCAGATTAATTCTTTATACCTAATTTTCCAAGGAGAAGTTGCCCCACATCTTTAATTTCATTGTACTCATGAAGCATCTGTATGTGCTGCTGAAGCTCTTCTTCACTGTACCTGATATGACATGAGTGAGTAGTTTCAATAGGCAATCACCTTAAGAAAGGGTTCAGATTTACCCTTTACACCCTAACATCAGTATACATATTCTCCATGGATAGTATTCTCCATACATCTCTTAGAGTGCCAACAATGAGAATCTTTTTTTTTTAACAATTAACCCTTTAACTCCCAAATCTGATAGTCAGTTCTCCCCTCCAGCTACTACATATTTCCTTTTAAATTAGTTACAAGAGTTTGGTGTTAGATCAAGAAAACAACTTCTATTTGATATGTTTGAGTATACTCACTACCTGTTTGCTGGATAATGTATAGATATTGTGGGGAGAAGTTACATGTTAATCACTTGTGGGAGTAAAAGGGTTAAGAGCTTCTTAAGTTGTAATCATTCCCTTAATTGTTACAACTTTAATGTTTGATTCAGGGTGATACTGTTGGGAAATATTAGATATTTATTGCTCTTCAGGGTTTATGTGTGTCAATGACAAAACTTCATGTAAGGTGCTAAAGCAGTTTTCACACAGATGAAACAGATTGAGTATGTTGATTTTCATTTGGCATAATAAAGTAAAATTTGATTTATGCACAGCTCAAGAAGAATTGATGGTGAGTCTTGCATTTGAAGGTACTTTACACACCACAATCATTGTTCTTTCATCCTACCCACAAACTCAGGTACACTTACTCTTCACTGAGGTCTTTGATCTCTTTGTCCAGAATCTCTAACTTGGCTTTTAAAGTTTCAATCTCTTTAACCAAAGATGCTTCATCTTCAAGAGATGTAGTCTGCCGTCTCATTTGAAGCTGAAAGATCGATTTTAGATAAACATTTTAGCTATATACGGTACTAGGTCCTCGGTGTTATTGAGTTTGTGCAACTCTCATTGATCATCACTTTTGCCCCGTGTATTTTACTCCTTAAATAAATCTAAAAGTACATGTAAGGTACATCTTTTTTATACGAATGTATAATTTTGAGGCTGAGGCTAAACATTCTTTTTTTTCTTGTGCTTGGAGCATAAAAATGTTCTTCACATGTTCTCAAAGTTGTAAGGTATAGTATTTCAAAAAATCAATTCAGATGTGTCCAGACTAAGTTCAGCTACATACTGACTTGTACTTCAGTGTATTATGCAATATGAAAACCACATTGTAAATGTTAAAAGAGGCCCCTAAGTTTGTGAGTTAATTGTTCTGTTAGAAAAAAGTGTTACATTTTTTTTTATCTTATCTAAACTTCTCACAAAAAAATAGCAAAATAAAGACATTCTTCACTGGCTCTCAGCCTGGTTATATTCTAAGTATGTTATTCAATTTAGGTTACTCTCGGCCAGAACTTTCTTATCAAAAAGGTTCTCACTAAAAAAAAGTAAAAAAAATTTAATTCTCCACAAAATTCGATACATTTCTTTATTAAATGTCACAGTAACCTGGGCATTAAGGTATGGTGTGTACAGTAAGGAGTTGTTCATGTTGATTTTAATCATAAGTGGTAACAAAAGCATCCTAGCTACTTACAGGTGACTTAAATGGTTGCCTTAACTTAGAGCTGCTTCTGCAAATAGACAGAGGAGTCTGAACTGTTAACATTGCATAATTATTATATTACCCTCACAGCAAGCAAACAATGAAATCAAGCCAAAAGACTCCACACAAACTTACAGAACATAGCCTTTCCTAGTGTCTAGTAGTTACTAAGTCTCTTATTTCGTACCGCTGTGGACAATGATTGGAGAGAAAACAACTTGTCCGAAAACGGATCAGGAATATCTGTTCAGTACTACTTTCACCCAGTTTCAGGCTTTCCTTTCATGAATATCATCAATCTATGGAAATAATCATGTAGTTCACCTAAAGGGTTGTTTCCTGAATGCTCCTGGAGTTGTGTTCGTCAGCTGCGTTGGAGTACTAGCGATATTTCTTGTTTTGAAGTTACACTCTCCATCACCGTCTACAGTATTCAGAGAGTAAATTTGGGTCTCTGCTTCTGGGTTACGGTGACCATATCTACAAGGAAACGCATCAAAACAAAATGAATCTTTTTTCGCAGCGAGATTTACGACATGATCGATGCAACAGCTGTTCGGTAGCCGCACACGGCTATTAGCGAGCCTTAGAAAAATTAGCCACAAGCAGATGATGAGAGCTTACATATTTTGTCGGCCTTCCAAACATCGTATTACTTCCTCGGGTTCTTGAGATGACAGTGAAGACAATTCAGTTACTTCTGCGGGAGTAAGCGATCCTTTTCTCGCTTTCAAAGTGTTTAAATCACAATCTTCTGAATTTTCCTTTACCGCGCTCGCCGCCATTTTGTAAATACCGCGGATGAAATGTGCCTTTTGATTGGTTGAAGAATTTCTGAGACAGCGATTTAAACTGGTTAGCAGATACTCTTCACCGGATCAAGCGCTGTATTTTGTATGTTGTCTTGACAACGATGCAAAGGAGGTGAAGTTGTTGCTGAAAAACAGACCGATAGTACTTTTAGTACATTTACCGTTTCAAACGGGTTTATATCGAATTTTGGCTTATTAAAGAGGGGAAAATATGTCTGAGGGAGCGATCACTACTACAGAAGAGATTGAAGAGCTTAAAAAGAAGCTTGCTCTCCTTGGTAAGACTTGATTGATAAGAATTTCATTAGTGTATAAGCTGCACAAATGTCAACGTTTTCTTGAACTGGCTTACTGAACACTACGATTTAAGCACTTTTCCACCAGTGATTTCAAGTTAATCGAATGCTTCTCTCTTGGTTTCTTACCGTTACTTTTCATCGTCCAGAGAGCGACAGTTTGTTTTACTCCAGCTCAATGTCGTTCATGTTTACATTTTTGTGCAGACGGAGACAGGAAAGCTTACTACGAAAGTTCTCAATGGACTATGAAGAAGAACAAAGATACAATCAGCAAATTAAGGGAGAAAAATAAACGTTTGCGATTCGAACTGGCAAAGAAGAAAGCGGTATGTGGTTTTGAAATCGTAAATTAGCTCATAATAATTCACAAACTTAAATTTATAGTTTTCCGTAAAGCAAATAGCTTCTGATAGCCATGTAGCCATTTCAGAGCAAATTGTATATGCTCATGAATGAAATATTCTGTTGTTATTTTTTTCCATTGCATTGATAGTGGTTGAATTGTGGAAGTCTTCTGAGAGAAATGCATCAGAGACTTTTCTTGTTTGACATATAGACATAATCACCATATTAATCTCATTGGCTGCCTTTTTCCTATTTGACCAATCTATGTCGAGTACCAATTTAAGGGGGTAAGTTTCTAAAGAAACTGTGGTGCTGCGTTGGTGGGAGAGTATTACAAGGTAATTCGGTATTATCAACTGAGTTGATAACATTAATTGGCCAGACTGTTAAGAGTTTCAAAGCTTACGTTTTGAGCATCAGCCCTTTGTCAGAGCGAATTCAAATGTCAGGACAACGGGCTAATCTCATTGGCTGCCTTTTTCCTATTTGACCAATTTATGGTGAGTTCTGATTAAAGGGGGTAAGTTTCTAAAGAAACTGTGGTGCCGCATCAGTGGGAGAGTATAACAAGGTAATTTGGTATTATTAACTGAGTTGATAACATGAATTGGCCTGACTGTTAAGAGCTTCAAAGCTGACGTTTTGAGCATCAGCCCTTTGTCAATTGAAAGCGAATTGAAGCGTCGGAACGAACTGGGCTTAGGCTCAAAATGTCTGCTTTTGAACTCTTGAAAGTGGTCAATCTATGTTATCAATTCAGTTGATAATACCAAATTACTGTTTTGAGTACTGATTTTACAAAAGAGAATATCATGTAGTTCATATTATGTATTTCATACCATGATGTGTGGGCTAGGAAGTTGATAATAAAAGGATTCCAGATCTTACTGAGAATTTTCCATCTGTCAAGCTGTGGTTTTGTTAATCTGCATACGCTTTTCAGACATAAAAGAATCCCTAACACTATTACAACACAATTGATTTTTCGTTGTCTTTCATACTCTTAGCAGCTTAAAAGTAAGTTTCTGGGAGTACACAATTCGATTCAATTTAATTTTATTTAAACTCGCACGAATACAGCGTATTAGAAAAGGTTATAATTATTACAGTAGTCTTACAAACATCAATATAAAAAATACAGAACGATGAGAAAATGAAAAAAGAAACCAAGATAATTTACAATTCGCTGTTACTAAGCATATCTTAGAAATAAAGAAGGACAGGAAGAAAGGAATATTTAAATGCTATGTTAATTGTGTGGAATTTGGGACACCCAAATAGCCGGTTCTAAGAACTAATCCAGAGGGTGTCCCAAAGTAAATAATTCAAACAAAAGGAATACTGTGTTAATAACAATTTAAATAAAAAGTATCACTTTTCATACTAACTACTAAGAATTTAATTATATTTACACAAACTATTTAAGAATCAAAAACATTATAACCATTAATCATATAATTCTTTTCATAGAATTCATTAGTCATAGAGTTCTTTATATTTTGACGAAATCTAAAAAAGGGAGTGATTAGTTTAACATTAATTGGTAATGAAGTCCAGAATGAATTCCAGAGTGTGGTACCTGTGTAACAAAGAGAACAAATACCATATTGAGTTGTTTGAACTGGATTTACAAACAGATTCTCATTCAGTGATTCACGTGTATAAGGTGAATGAACAGAAGATATTGGCTTAAAGTAATCAGTAAAACAAGTAGGAGGCACAAACATGAATATTGTTGTTGGCATTAAAAGAATTGGTATTTTTTTCCTCAGGGAGATGAGCAAGTGATTGATGATGCTTTCAGAGAAAAAGACCCTCAAAGACACTGTGCAATGAGAGGCATGTCAGGGAAGGTAAAGAACACAGCACCTAGAAACATTATTTACTAGACAATCTTATAATGATTCAATGAATCCTGATAGCTGTTATGGTTATTTACATATTTCTTGTAGGCTGCCATTACTAAACTTGACCAACAAGTGTGTGAGGCAGAGAAGAAACTGAATGCTTGTAAACATCAGAGAAATACTCGTGAGAAGAAACTGGAAGCCTTAGAAACTGAATATAATCAGCTGGTTAAAGATGCTGAAGAGGTGTCTAGTACAGATGCAGGAGAATCAGCTGAGGCACAGGTATGGATGTTTACAATCTGGTGGCATACTTGTACTTTTACTGGTTGTTGCTTTTTAGCCCTTTAACTCCCAGAAGTGATTAACATAAAACTTCTCCCTACAATATCCATACATTATTTAGCAAACAGGTAATGAGAATATTCAAACTTATCAGGTAGAAGCTGTTATCTTGATCCAGCACCAAGTTCTCATAACTAATTTACAAGGAAATGTGTAGCAGCTACAGGGGAGAATTAACAATCAGATCTTGGGAGTTAAAGGGTTAAATTAATATTGGACTTTGTAAAATGACAACGAGTACAACATGATCAAACATGGCATTTCTGGTATTCTTCAGAACACAGTTATTTAGATCTATTCAGTTGTTGGATTGGCATCTGGATTAAATTTGATTTATTGTAAAAACAAAGAATCCACTCCAGTTTTTACAGTAATAGCCACACAAAAAATTGACATGCACCACATCATCATTCTCAGCGCCTCCTAGTTAGAACTGTTTTGATCATAATGGCAAATAGAAAAAACTTTTGGAGCCCTTATCATGATACTCTTTATAAGGTCACTATTGTTAAATGGTGGTATGATTGTAATATTCCTTTGATGATCTTGTACAAGGGTCTCATCAGGAATCCTGAAAACTAAAACAAATTGCTTCAATCTTAAAAATTAATAAATTATCTAGTTATTATAAATCATAATGAACAAGTGTCTGGCCATTGTTGAGTTTCCTGCAACTAGTTCAATCTGGGAACCATAAGATCTGAAATAATACAGACTTGTGGTCAGAGAGAGGGTACAAAAAATCTGAAATTCCATTCCAGTAATCCATTAATTCTATTATTTTTCTTGAAACTGACTGCTGAAAGATAGTTTTTTTTTTCCTTCTCACTTCATCTCAGAAACTGCGGAGTTTGGAGAATGGTCTTGACAAAATGATTTTGAAAGTCAATGAAGCAAAGAAAATTAAGACTATCTACGAGGGTTTACTGGAACAACTGAAGGAAGAGCGACGCACTTGGCCTAATCAACTGAATAATCATGAGAAAGCCATTTGTGCTCAGAGAGAGGAACTTGAAGAGCTGAATGCTATGAATCATGATGCCCAGATTGCTCGTGAGGCTGCAAAGGCAGAACTCACAAAATTAGACCAGTCAGTGTTTGAGAGGAAAAAGGAGCGAGAGAAGGAACTGGCTCAGTACAAGAAACAAGCAGAAGAGAAGAAAGATCATGCTGAAAAAGTTGAGAAAAGGGTAAGGCATGATGATTGTTCTTACAAGGTTGTGGGAGCAAACCTTGGCAGCACAGAGCTTTATAGAAATTTTTTTCCAATGAAGTTATGTATGGTTTTGGCCTCAACTATGATTTAACAAGCTACACTGTAAGCAGAGTATGAGAGATTACAGTTACTGATCAAGACAAATAATGCACTGAAGATTCTCTCAATTTGGTTTCAATATTATGGATACTAATTGCAACAAAAGTCTGGCTTCATACTGGACCCTGAGACTCTAGAATAACAAATTAAACTGTACACACACAAATTCAAGTGAATGTTATATAAGTGATTAAATCAGATAGAGTATAATTAATTTTTTTTAAATTTCAATATTCCTTTTTTTTGCAAGAACAGTACATTTTGCACAGTTCTGTAAGTATGGATGAATACCTCTGATGTGTGCAATGTTAACTATATTATCTAATTATTCAACAGCTACAGAGAAGTTCTCTCCAGCAAGAGGATCTTACTGGTATGTCACTCCATTTAATTGAAGCAAAGAACATTTAATGCTCAGTTTTCTCACAGTAAATGGTGTATTGGCTCAGAGAGGGGTTTAAAGGATTAACATCCAGTTCATCTATCAGATTCCTTAATTCATATTTAGCCAGCTGTAAGGAACTTGTAACAAGAATCCATTGTACAGTTTTGTGGTTACACGTAGTTCCCAGTTTTTTTACATAACTAAGTGAAGTTCAATGTGACAACAAGGTTCTTACCATAACAAGCGCAACTGAGCACACATCTGTAAGTCAGACTTGTGCCTACAGCCACAGGTCACAAGTTATTATGACCTTTTCCAAGACAAATACAGAAGAGAAAATCAGAATACATTGTTTTTTAATGCCACAAGGATGTAAGGATGTATAGTTAAATGAAACATAATTGTATATGTTTTTGTATTCTGCTTATAACAGAACAAAAAGCAGTCCTATCTGGGGAAGAACAAGAACGTAAGATTACAACTTATGAGGAGGCCATGAACAAGATCAAGGACACAACAGGGGTGTCTGACATCAAGGAGGTGGTGCAGCGTTTCTTATCTCAAGGTGACACTCAAAAGCATTTGGAGACACTGAAGTTGAACAATGAAAAAATGCTTGTCAGACTTAAGGAGGAAAAGGTACCACAGACTCAGTTTATTGATTGATTATCAATTTGTGATAGATACACAGACTGACCTAGTTCAGCCTTTTTTAAATGGGGCCCTACATGAACAATGACAAGGCCACACCACAACACTGGGAGCTACATACCTGACGTTTTGCAAGAAGAGTACAGTAAATGGGTTTAAATGTCTCCTGCTAACTAGTATAGAGAAGTTGTAGAAGGGGTGATGGAGCTTAGAAACAGTTGATTATCCTTAACCAAGAACATTTTCTAGCCATTTGTGAAGGTCATGATAAAAGCAGCACTTTCTACAAAATTATTTAAGAACTTGAGTGTATGGCCAGTCATGAGCTTGAATCAATGACCTCTTGCATGGTAATGTGGCACTCTACAGCTACCTGAGCTAACCAAGGCTTCAGTGTAATGTGGATCGCTTTGGTTTTGCTTTACTTTGGGTTTTGATTGCTCTGGAAAACTTTATGTGTATCTCCATCTTTATACTAAAATACTAAAAGGGGCAGCTATAACTTACATGGAAAATTAATCAAATCCTTAACTACAAATGTAATTTGGAACTAATGGCAAATTATGCTGCTTTATGAAGGAGAAACTAAGAATGGAGTATGAAGAGATGAAATACTCTGGAGAAGCTAAGTTGTCAAGGTAAGATACAGTCAGCCAGTATGAAGGATGGATCTATATGATTATCACTAACACCAAACCCTTCCCCCACATTTATGATATTCCCTCTTCTATCCCGTCTTCTATCTCTTGTAAGCTATTTTATTTAGTCAGGGAGGAGAGGTCAAAAGTGCATGGAATGAAAGTTTTTCAATACTTTATAGTTACTTAAAAGTACAGCATTAAAAGTTTGAGAGTCAAGATTGCACATTAGCGATTGGTTAGTGTGTGCATTCCATGCCTTTTGACCATTAACCCTAACCCTGTAACTCTCAATACCTGATTTGTAATTCTCCCCTCTGGCTGTTGCACATTTCCTTGTAAAATTAGTTGCGAGAGTTTGGTGTTAGATCAAGGCAACAAATTCTACTTTATAAGTTTGAATATTCTCATTACCCGTTTGCTGGATAATGTATTGGATATTATAGGGAGAAATTACATTTTAATCACTTCTAAAGGAGCCAAGGATTGGCTTACGAGGTTAATTTCAAAGCTATTGTAATCAGCAGCGGAAATATACATGTAATTTGTTTGCCGTTAAGAACTATGGTGGATACTTGACAGGTGATAAAAATAGTTTTTTTGTTTTTGTTTTTTTCACAGTGGACAGAGAATGCTGGAGGAATTTCAGCAACGTCTCGCTGATGAGGAGAAACGGTGAGAAAAAACTCCCTTTTACTCTTGCTATTGTTTATTTAATCAAACGTACTTCGATATGTACGCTTGAAATATGATAGATGTACACGCGTGTTTATTTTGTGGTTTGTTTCACTTAATCAGCTGCTCCGATGCAAAAGACCGTCAAGAAAGAGCCAATAAGACTCTTGTCAATGTTAAAGCTGGAATTGAACATCTGGCTGATAAGCTGCAACATTTGAAAGCGGTAGGTATAAGCTGTAGGCAAGTAAGCTCCTAGAAAAGTAGATGTCGTCATTTTAATCGTCTGCGTAAACTTTATATACGTTTTCAGGGGGTACAGAATGGTTAGTATTTAAAACTTGATATATTATTGTTGTAAAGCCTCAGTGGGAAGTTTTCAGCGCTCAGTTTTAATCTCCCGCGCTTTCGCTTGTCGTTCGTTCTACAATATTCCGTACTTGCCCCATGTTTGCATTCTGCCCGTCTGTCCACCTCCCCCTTCAGAAGCCTTCCGTGTCTTTTACGATTACCAGCAGTGAGCTATACATTGTAACTCTTTTTAAAATTTTCTCCCCCTATCCTTCCCAGTTACTTTTTTTTACTCAATTTGCAGTGGGTCCATAGTTTTCCAACTTGAATTGTTCCTTACACTTCACCCTCCAAAATCTCCCGCGCCTTTGTGATGTTGTTTTTTGTTTCTGCGTGTTCTCCACATGCCATGTTCGTTAGTGATCACGTTAGAGCTCTCTCGCCACTGTCAGCTGTGACGTGTCATTGCTTTCCCGCCCGTTTCGCCCATTGGGTGGGTTTTGGTACCCTTTTTTGAGTCTGTCACGTTGTACCGTGCTTGCAGTGTAAGCGAGTTAAAGTTGCTGAAAATAAAATCTTGTGCAGTAGCCAGTGTAACAGTATTATAATCACATTTCTTACTTTTCTCGCCGCAAATCCGGAACCTCGTGTAAGTTGCTCTCGGCTAGTGTAGCTTATCTGAGGTAGTAATTCAACTTTTTAACCACATCCTATTGTCACTTTAGCCTAAGGGCCACGTACCGCAGGCTCAGTTGTCCCCAACCTCTGACGAGTATATCTTGGACTTACTCGGCACGTGTGAACAGAAGCTACTCAAACTGACCGACGACTTAGGAGGAAAAGATATCAGCGATGTCATGAAAGAAATGGAAGATGCTGAGGTAAATTTAGATTTCTTTTGACGCACACATATTCTTTTGGAAACCATAATTATTATGACTCTGGAATAGCAGAAATATTTTCTTTTCATTTTAAAACTTGCGTGAACAAAAAGTTAGTTTTGCGATTATTTCCATCTTCGGCCTCGCCTTTTTCCTCTGTTAAATTCAGTTCATAAAGGAGATATTAAGACACCAAGAAAAACAAGAACTAACTGCGTTTTTTTTGTTTTTTTTTTTGTTCTTGTAGTTCCGTGCGACAATGGAGAACAAGTTACCACAGTATAATACCCGAGTCAAGCTACCCACCACGTCCGATCGAATGGCTGTGTATGACGGTAAGTTGATAATCATGAAAGAGGCCAACAAAAGGTTGGTGTGTGTCATAACGGTTAACCTTAAACACCCTAGCATCAGTTTGCAAGTTCTCCTTACTGTTCTCGATACATTTCCTGTGGTACTGAGTAGGAGAATTTTTTGAAAATCAAGAAATGTTTGAGAGGGTGGTCATTTCCTGCATGATAACCTTAATGTTTGATTCTTTAGTTAAAATGTATAGAGAAGTTAAATGGTAGTCACTCATACGGGTTAAAGAGTTAAACCTAATTGATCCACTTTGCCTTTTCTATCTGTGTTCATATCCTCCATTCTTTTTCCCTCTTGGTTTATAATCATCTCTTTGGTGTCTCTCTCTGTTACGAAACTAAATATTTTGCAATCATTTACAATCCGTGTCAGTCCTCTCCATTCTAAGCCATCCGTGTTCCTTTTTGGTCTTAGTTTATTACTTCTCTTTTTGTGTTTCTCTATGTTTTCAAACTAATCTGTTTTAGTCATTTACAATCCGTGTTAATCGTGGTCTTTTCTATTGACACTTGTTCTTCGTGGTTTCACTCCTGCCTCGTCGTTGTTTATCTACGTCAGCAAATATTTTTGCAAGTCTGATTTTCATTTAAATGCATTTCTCGACGAGGCAGAAAATCCCTTGAAACACTGAGTTCGAATTGACTCTGTGTTTCTGGGAAAGTGTTTCTTTTAACTTTATCGAAGTATCAAATATTGTGTGGTAAGGCGACGGAGAATGAGTTTGGTATCTGAAGTAGAGGCTTTTCTCAAAATTATTTTAAGAATCATTGCCGCATGATTCTGTTTTCTCAGGAATGACAAGTTCGTTTGAAAGTGATGGTCTAGGTTTTGTCCAAACCGTATTTTGTATTAAAATTTTGTATACATATATATATAATTTTAGATGACGAGGACAGCGGTGAAGATGAAGATGTTCTCTCTAGAAACGCAATCAAACGCTACTCACAGCAGCTCGTGGATTCAAAGACGAAGAAGCATAAACCACGCAATAGAAAGAGGAAAACTAAACAATGAAACTTTGGAGAAAATCTAAAGATTTTTAATCATGTATCGGACTTTCGAAAAGTTTGGCACCGTTTCGATTACGTATACTTTGATCCTGTATTATATCAGCAATAAAGTAAAGTTAGAGTTGAATTTGGCAATTCTATTTTATTGGAAGGTCGTGTGACCTTATTTGCTTTTATTTTTTTATGTTATTTTAAATATATATGCCGGTATCTTTCGAGGATGTTGAGGTGTGACTCACTCGATTAAGTGGCTTGACAGAGCCTTCTTTCTTGCGAGAAATACTCGTTCATGGGGCGAAAGAAAAAGACGACTTAGCGCCTCCTTCCTCGAGCAGTCAGATGCAAATATAAAACCAATCAAGACTTAATCGCGGACGCTTTCCCGTGCTTCAAGAAGTTTAGTTGTCATAATTATAAGGTGTCATTGGCTCCCAATTTTACGATCGATTAGCTATCTCAGTTGTCCATTTTGGATGTGGTACAGCGCATCCTTCTTGCGTACAATTCAAGTGTTCCAAGATAGCTTACATTCAATTATCCACGGCTGGGTTTCGCTTGAAAGGTGAATCGCTGTCAACTAGTGAATAAGAGTGACAACAGTAGATTCTAAGCATTGGTGTAAGCCAAAATAGGCCAAATTCCAGAGCAGAATACAAAATGAATACCCGGAAGGATTAATTTCGCGCTTTCTTCCAAATGCAAATATGTAGAACCTTACCCTGAGAACAAGACCCCGCTTCCCGAAACGGAAACAATTGATATTTTTAAAACATAGATACCAGCAATGTAGAAGAAATAGAAAAAAAAACTTACTGGGTCGCATCCTAGCGGTTCTTCACGACTCTTTCGTTACGAAAGAGCCACACGTGTCTGAACTTGAGAAATCTAGGGCATCAATAAATCCGGTTATTAATCATAGCCCCTTGAGTAAATCTTCTAGCGGAAGTCAGCCAGGAAATTGCTAAATTGATGGAAACACCATCAAAGGACCCGACCATTTATGCTCAGGATTACGGCATCCGATCCCCGGAAATGCTGCTAGTATCGTGTTATTCCGCGAAATGCTTATATAAACTCGGGTTGCCCTGCTTTATATTTCTTTTCCCCCATTTTTGTTTCACGCCAAGGTTAAACCTTCAAAAGATATAAACTTCTATACAACCTTCCGAACAACCAAGAGTGGCAGCTAGCTATCGAGGCAAACGATGTTCCTTATTCTGCGTCATTTACTGTATATAGGGATATATTTTCCCCTTTAACTATATTTTTCCCTTTTCATTGAACTTTATTGAGATTTTCTGACCGAGATGTAACTAAGAAGTGAAATTTTCAGGCCTTTATTTATAAAGTTCATAGATTTTGTTTGTCTTGTGTCAACAATAATTAACCACGAACACATGGTGTGGTTTGCACGTGACTAGACTGGCGGACTAAAGTATTTTTCCAACTGAAATTTTATACAATCATGTCTTGCACAACATGACGGCTAAATAATTGATAAAATATGATTGTTTGCTTTGTAAAAATTTGGAGGCCTCCGAGGCAGGACATCGGGTCCTTTGAAGATTGGCGAAAATTTGGCGATCCGCAAAAATTTGGCGAGTTTTATCAAATTGGGGGTCACACTTGTATTAAGCTTCTTGTTGACAGATTTTTTACGTAAACAAACAAACAAAAAACTCAAGTGCGATCTGGGTCAATAATGTGGTTATTTCGAGACTTCATGATTTTCTTGTCAGCTTTGAAGTGTTTAGCTCTTAAAGTTCAAAGTGCTTCAGTATTTCTTCTATGACCTCTAATATCGAGTCGTGCGAGATTTAGCTCTCCCTAAAAGTTTCTGCAGGTTTTTTTTTAGTCTCATCGTCTAAGTTTCTTATAAACTGCAGATCCGAAGTAAACAGGCATAGGAATGGAAGCTGATCCGGGGTTACAAAATAATGTCCTTTTTTGGTTTTCCTGTCCGCCTACACAGTTTTATTGAACAGTTTGCTATTGGCTTAGAGTTACTGTTCTTTATCTCTCAGCAAGTCCTTTTCTGTACTTTGCAGGATGTTTAGGGATGGTTCTCCTTCCTAGAAAGCCAGAACATGTCAATAATTAAGGTATTTTGGGGTCCAGTTGTTAGTTTTATATCAGTACTGCGTCTCACGATCGTTGGCAGAATAGCTTATATTGAGCTAAAACAGCACTAACAGTGGCATATGGAGTAACATATGGGGAAAAAACAAAAGGATAAAGCCTTCTAGCACAGTTCAGACGCTCGGCGCCACTGCATGTCGCGTGGTTTCTTCAGCTTTTCGTTTTGCGTTCCATTATGTTTGATGAAACACGGTGTGAAATGATGACCGAACTTCTTAAGTTGAAAAACTTTTATTCTTCGTGGTCAAGCTTCAGGTGGACGTGTTTAACGGAACAATACTGTTTTTGTCACTAGTAAGCATCCTAGCTACTTCAAAGCCGATTTCATTCCGGCAATCCATGTAAGTTAAGAAGTTCAGGTATTGTCAAGCAGGAATCATTGATTTTTACTACACTTAATCTAGTTTGCCAGGCATATTATTACGTGTCACTTAACTGTGACGATTTTTAAATGATAGCACTTTGAATAAGTTTTACCACAAAATTTTTTATGTGTTGAATCGGAATTCGAACAGTTCCAAAATACTTAACTAAGCACCTCAAAGGAAACTAAAATGCGATTGAGGTTAACTCCGTTTATGACAAATTTCCTCGCAGACGGAGCAAATTTCCCCTGATTCTGTGTCGGTCTTTTCCTATGATATCGAAACAGTTTGTCTTCTTTCCAAGCGGTATATTAGAAATAACGGATGTGAGCGAGTACGTTCATGAGTTTGTGAACAACTTTTTGAGGGCTGTGCATAATGGTGTTCAGTCAGAACGACTGAGTTAGCCGGGCTTAGGTCTTCACCTCTATCTGAAGGCTGGAGTCAGAAACTGGTTTAAAACTCTAGAAAATTCGTTTGGTATGAAATTTCATGCAGGGACTGATAAGCGTTTTTTCACTTTATGTCTGGCTCCAACAAATGAGATTAGTCAGATTAGCACTTAGCCCACAAACCTGTGGCTGACTATTTATACACAGTTAATACTTAGTGCGTTCGAATTAAGCTCAATTGAATCTGGTAGGAAAAGATTAAATACACCCTTGTACTCATCGTTTGAAGTTTTCAGCCTGAAATCCGTGATACAGAAACTTGATACACGAGAAAAAGCGGATAACTTCATTTGCTAAATTAACAATGTGTGCTCAGTCACTGCACAAACAATCCACCCAAATTTTGTGCTAAGTAGGAATAAGCATAACTTAATCAGGTGTTTTTGTAAAACTGTGACATATTAAAAAAAAAATAAATTGGCCCTGTAGGTAAAACAGCATGATATTACGCCGACAAATCAGACTTCACGCTCTTAATAGGATGAGAAGTGAACGAGCTGATGAGAATTTCATCGCCAAAACCTAACGGATGTTGGTATAAGCGCGTAGTGCAGGCCCAAATTTTGAAATGATAGATGAATCATTATCATAGGGGCGTTTTTGTTTTTTTATTGTTGCAACAGAAAAGACCCCACGTATTAACAGGAGTGTAAATTTTGTCGTTTATAGCCTCTGCCTCATTTTAACCGCTAAAAAACAAGCATCTGTGAACAAGATAGTGAGCAGAAGTTTCATCTGAACCCTGAGAGCACCGTGGCTTACATCAAAACTGTGGAGTGATAAAACGTTTTGAACCGCTGATAGATATGCCTTCAGAGAAGCTAATCTAAGTGAGTTTCATTAATAGTGGTTCAAAACACTCTTCTCGGGAATGTCCTCTTTAAGGTATATTAGTGGTCAGAATAGTTGCGGCAGCATTAACAAAGTTTGGGAAAAAACAAAAATATTTTAGGCCCCACAGTTTAGTTCAGTTTCTTACTGTTCAGTTTCTTACTGTTAAGTATTTTCGCGTTCAAACTGAAATTTTCATATATTTTTTTCATTCAATACCCTATGCTGTCTTGTACAGCTAGAACGATGCAGCAAAACGAACGCATTATTTAATTCAGTAATTCAGCATACACAGAGACTATTTTAACATGTTCTAGCGTCTGAATATTGTCGAAACATTAGTAAATGTGAATTTGCACGGAAACGAACTTGATTTTGTGTCAAAATCTGCCGGCTTTAAGGCACCAATTGGTAACGCGGAAAGACGAAAAAAACAATGATCCTGAAATCTTAATTGTAAGATAACAAGAAGGTGACATTCTAAGGTACACTAACACTTCAATGCCATAATAACAAGATGGAGAAAGGGCTAGAATGTACGACATCACTACAATCATCTTCGCGGCTAAGGGCAAAGGGGCCGATTTCGTTGTTGTGGTTTCTCTAACCAAGCATTAGAGGTTAATGGTTCTTGAAGATGACAGGACAGATAAACTCTTTACCTTGAACTAAACAACATAGCATCATAACAATGATAACATTTTACTTGTCGAACGAACGCCGAACTCAACATTTAGTATCTGTTTGGATCAATGTATCGAAATGTACCAACAAGCTGCTTTCCACATAATTGATCGAAACATTGTACAGAGCACACTTGTCACATATGGACTTAGTGTAGTGTATAGCCTAGATATGGAGAAATGTGCAAGGAGAGGACGTCGTTAAAAATGAGGTATATATAAAGTCGTCAACATGAATACCAGTTTTTTGCTTGAAAGTCCTTAGAAGATCCTAACGCTGAACTGAAATGGCCGCATATGGTCATCCCATTAGTCAACAAATATATCAAGTTTTTCAAGGAAGAGACTGATAAACATGGACTTTGTTTCCCCTGTATTGGGACTAGACAATTGTTTTTTTTAAGGAATTTATTCGCGCAGTCACAGCCATACGGTTCATGTAACGTTTTATCCATGTAATTTTTCTGAATTTAAATTGTCTCGGGATCCTACGCCGGCGACAAATCGGTTCAAAATCACTGTTCTCTCACGTTGAGAATTTCGTTAGAAATACCTGTCTCCCAGGAGCTTTGTTCCTTCTATTTGGCACCTGAATGAAGCCCAGCAGCAAAAAGCAAAAAGTGACCTAATAAATCAAAAAGCAATTCAGAATTCTTGGAATTTAGCGTGAGTAGTTGCGAAATTCGATAAACGTGTAGTTACCCGTTCGTTTGACTTTGAAGCCAATTTCTATTCAGTTTAGAGGCCAGGTGAACAACTTAGAAGAGTGAAAGACACTTCAATAGTTTTAGAGGTTATTAATCAAACTACAAGGGTGAGGAACAGATCTACATTGGCACCTTTCGTTAGAAGTGCTACTATTATCAACTAGTAAATTTCCTTCTTTACCGTGGTAGCAGGAAATCAGGGTACTTAGAAATCGTATCAATAAAAGGTTTATCTCTCTATCACAACGTTATTGTAAAATCCAAAATAGCTCTAACACCGCAACCGAAGATATATTTTTTGTGTGATAGGTGTGGTGTCTACTCTCTAGACAAATGTAACAACATTTTAAAGATATTAGGGTTGAGGCAGATTTTCCGCCTGAATTTAAAATATGGAATTCGCTGAATGTGTTTTTACTCTCTGTCCTTCCATCAGGTATGGAGGACTGTGCTTTTTTTTTTTTTGTTTTTCGTTTTTCAACACATTTGATCGAAAGAAAAGGATCCTTAAATTGAAAAGGCAACAACAAGGATTTGTGTTCTCAAACTTTATTCAGTTCATACATAATGTAGGCATAATCGGTATAATTAGATCATGCGAAACCAGCAGGATGTTAGATTATTCTCTGCAATACACCGGTTTATTTTAATCCGGAGACGATGACAGTTTTAAAGTAAGGTAACTGATAAAAAATGTATTTCTTCAAATAATAATTGTAAGAAGATTAAAATAAGAACGCAAAGGTGCATTCGGTCTTATCCTAGAAATAATTAAATTAAAACTAGAGTAGTAATGTGTACCCTCTCTGCTCTCACGAAGGTTTATTTTTAAACCGTTGTCTGGGTTTCCAATATTTATTCTACAATAATTGTAAGAAGATTAAGGAAAGAATACCAAGGTATACTCTGTCTTAGACGGTGTATATTTAACCCGAAGTCAGGGTAACATAAAATCTAATTCAATCTACAACTTATTATAATTAAAAGATTATAACAAGAGTACAAAAAGTACTCTCTGTCCCTGGACGGGTTATTTTTAAACTTAAGTCAGGATAAAATAAAATCTAATTCTACAAACTATGATAAGTAGATTAAAACGAGAATATTAAATTAAAGAATGCTTCCGTCTCGCAACGGTTTACGTATTACTGCGAAGATTGCTTTCATGTTCGGTTTATATATAGTTGACGGAGTCAGTTTGTAAATAAGTGTAACATTAATTTCTTGAAGGAAAAGAATTTTCGCATCCAGACAATACAAATCAGTTGTTAACGCTTAACGCTTTTTCTGATAAATAAAAATGATCCAAACATTGTTTGGAAAAGTAGAAATCTGCAATTAACTGGTAGATGTTACCAGAATGTTGGGAATTCATTCATTGTATTGCTGGAATTGTCATCATGTTTAACTAAATTGCTCGCAACTTCTGGAAAAAAGTATGATGTTATTCCAAATAACAGGAATGATAAGTGTTAGAAAATGAGAGCTGTTTTAGTGTCTGGCATTTTTGGTCGGAGATTTGAAACCCCAAAAGAATCGTTTGAAAGGAAAACTGAACTCACCCAAGTTGAGGGCATTTACCGAAAAATAACCACAAACAAAGGAACACGCGAGATCGAGACTCCGTCATGACAGACTCCTCCCTGCATATACAAAACAAACCAACAAATATCAAAATAAATAGAAATCTGTGCCATGTTTCGAAATGCTTAATTTGCAATTATTGCGAGGAAAAGTTCGTTAAAGGATAATCTTGTTGCACATAGCACGCAAACCCAATCGGTCTAGAGAAACGCAAGTCATTTTAGAACTGACAAATTTTGCCGCAAGCGGCATGGCTTTTAATTTGCAAACAATCTTGAAATACTTTGCGTTGGATTCATACAGAAGGAGTAATGCTTTTGAGGAGCTGGCCTGATTGAGTCTTAACAATACATGATTTCGCCTGTTTTTTCACACATGAAGGATTAGTGTCAGACTGTCTCCCAACAAAACAAAAACAAGACTCGAAATGCTCATTTTTCGAAATTTTAACGTAGGAAAAAAATTCCAAAAATCATTGGACTTTGTTATGATCACTGAACTAGTTGACTATCATCAATTCTTTTTTATTGTTACAATGACTATTTGTTCTGGCTTACCTTTATATAATCTTCAAGCCTTAATTGCAATTGCAGTTTAATTTGGGTTAATGAGATCCTGATTAATATTTTTTTCTATCGATTGGTGTTGATTAATGAAATTGTTATTGAAAGAGAGTTTCAAGTATTGTTGCAACCATTGGAACTTTGTTTTCTACTCAGTCTAGACAAACTAGTAGATCTTATCTAAATAAACACGGACTGAGTAGTTCTGGTCACTTCAGGAATAAATGGAGAATTGAAAGGTGCAGTGAAGATTTACATTACTCGAGCAACTCGTCTAGGAGACCCGAAGACATTTGGATAAACAGCCTTAAATCGCTTGCTCCGGAAAGCGAACAGAAATGGATTTAAGGCCGAGTTCAGATAACCAATCATTATAAGAACAACCCTGGCTTCACTCGGGATTGCTGCTGCGCATGACTCGCACAAAACGGCAACAACGCTGACTGATGAGTAGGGAACCCAGCAAAGGAAGATAGCGCACACAAACATTGTAGTCGTCTTAAAGGCTCGGACGTTTCTAAAAAAAATTTTCCGTTCTCCTTCAGAGGGCTCGCTGTCGTTGTTCTCAGCGCGTTGACTTGTGTTGAAATTCTTCAGCTGCCTACATACCAGGCGGTAAATCTTGAGGTGAATGCCACAGGCGATTGTCAGCGGTAGAATAAAATTCACGGTAGAAGTGAGGGCAGAATACACCGGCGGGAAAGGAAACAAGCACACATTGAATTCAACGAACTTCCGTGCTGTTCGCCAGCCCATGATAGGGAGTAAGGCAAACAGGATACTGTAAAGCCAGATCATCAGACTAATAACGATGGCTCTCTTATGAGTCATGAACCCTAAGCGGCGATAACGATTGAGAGGATCGCTGAGGCTTTTGTAGCGATCCAAACTCACGGCCAAGAGAGTCAAAATCGAGGTCGGAACGGTAATGAGGTAGACCGTGATCCAGGCCCTGCATATCGCCTCTCCATGGTTCCAAACCCATCCCAGAAAAAGCCCCTCTATGTCAAATGGCATTGCCAGGGTCGCTGTGAGAAGGTCCGATGACGCCAAGGAGAAAATGAAGACATTTGTGGGCATTTTGCGCAGGTTTTTGTTGATAAGTATAGCCGAGCAAACCATGATGTTGCCAATGACAGCTACAGCCACAATTAAGATATGACACGTCGCCACTGGATACACGAAGCTGGAAGGCAGGGGAATAGGCGATTCTGTGACGCCTTGGTCTTGCTCTGCAGTGTTGTTCATGTTAACCGCTTCTTCAAGGAAGTTTCTGTAACGATTGAAAAAATCTTTCAGTTAGCAGGTTATCACCTTCTCAAAAAACACTCCTTCGCTCTGTCATATAATATAACTGCATTGCACCCGAAAAGAAAATCGAAGTATGACTTACCAAGAGTAATCTACCGGTCAGAGAAAATGCATGCAAAGTGCGACAATGTCGGCAATCTGAGATTTAATGCTTGCGTATTTGAACAAACAATGATTTTTATACCCCTAGTTCGGCCCCTGGGAATGCGACCCCACTAAGCCTATTATGGTAAAGTTAGGTCACGCATCTTGTACATTACAAACGACCCATTCACAATGGTCAACATTGAGGTTATAACCTGTTTGGTTGGTCTGGCGTGTAATATATTTTTTTCGGGAAGTCTGTTGTTTTTTTAGACGAACTAAATTGTGAAGCTCCCATGGAGAGCAAAATCAGGTGGCCTCCAAATAACCCTGCATGCGCCAATCGAGGTTTTCTTTACCAATTCGCTTTTTCCTTTTCAAGGTTTTAAGCTCGTGGGTAGTATTGAGCCAACGAGGTCATTAAAGTTATACGTTACAGCTGTTGTTTACGATTAGACTGGAATTCTGGATGGTACTATGATATACATTTCCGGTGAGTGATTTCAATAAAATTTTGTTCAAATTGGCCAGTTAGCGTTTCGACCGTCTTTGACTTGACCACGGGCTGATTTTAAGCATAATACCTGCTATGATACCTGAAAATTCATTCAAATTCATACTATTAGAAATAAACCACGTGTATCTGCTTACAAACTCAACTGCTTTCTAAACTCGCACTAAGCCGGCCGGGTTTTTTCGCATGCGCGTAATAAAACTGCACGAATGTAATAAGCACAAGGTACGCTTGAAAAAGTAAGGAAAAGGTATTGCAAAACTATGAAATTTAAGTTGAATTAACGCCAATAATGCATAAAATATTCAGTCACAGTAATTTAACTCCCAGGTCACGAAAATCCATTCAAACTGAAATTAACCTCTCAAGTGTTAAATTGCACATTAGAAATGTCGGAGAAATCTGTTCTTAAAGAATCTTCCCTTTTTCAAGTGACAACTAAGTCCTCAATCACTTTTGTGAAAGCTTAATGCACCAAATTGCTACTTTAGGTGTCGACTGCTCTCTGTATTTTGACCATGACTAGATAACACGCTCAAATGAATGCACTCTTCTAAAGAAAAAAAAATTGGGCGCTTATTCAGCATGCCGCGACTTCAGGACTTAGAACCGTCTGGTGGGTGCATGACAGCTGTCGTCATAAAATCCTTCACGAATGCAATGATAGTGTTATCCAGGCTACCTCCTCTGTGATGCTGTAACTAATTTAGTTCAATGCGGGAGGAAGAATTTAGATGTTTTAACCCTTTTGTTTACACTTGCCTTCAGTTGAAAACCAGCGAATGACCTCAGATGTGGTTGCGAAAGCGTCAAAAAGCCTGAATCGGATATGGTGCTCAGGACACGAAAGTTAAAACTCTATCGATTAATCAGTCTTAATATAGCTTCTGAGAAAGTTGACAGCAAGGAATTTAAACCTGTTGAAAGTGAAACTATGCAAATTATGGCCAGGTCACTGGAAACAGAATCTTCTACAAATACGTTTTTTATCTCTCTCTCAGACGGTCTAAAGATCACCTTTTTAACACAAACATAGAGAAATACTATTTGATTTAATGATAAGTAAGTTTTAAGGTCAATGCTCCCTTCTTTAAGCGGGGAAATTAGACGAATCTTCTTAATTAATACTCTGCAGACGTAAAGTTAAAACATAAGTTGTGTCTATAGTCCTAGATAGCAAATGCATCGTCTATTAAAGCTTGACAGATTTATTTGCGCAACTTTCCGAAGCATTCCGATCGTGTTGAACCAAATAGCCAATAGAAACTTCTGGTTGATATTAAATGGAAAACACACAAAAATAGTATTGTGTGAGAGCAGGGAACTTCTTATATATAACAACAGCATCTTTACAATCAACCTTGATATTTGCGGGCATTTATGACCGCCCATATCCACCGACTTTGCCGTAAATTAACGAATTATAGGAAGCCCGAAGAAAATCAATATCTCTGGGTTAAAATCTTGATTCTTCCATTTTTTACAAGAGTTTCATGGAAATATTTCCATGTGAAGCTTTAAATGGCAAAACAAAAAAAAAATGCTTACAGCAAAACGACAAGCAATTTCAAGAAGGACATTATACGGTTAAAAACCTAACTTTGACTTCCCATATCTTCTAGAAATGAAACAAACCTGTAAATTCAGCGGACACCAGTAGAACGAGCTTAGGCAGACGCTAAACAGAACGCCAATGAAACACAAGACCCTGTTGGACATTTCCGGATGATTCTTAGATTGCAGGGAAACTCTGCTTCTTAAGTTGTATGAACTAGCCAGATCGATGCAAATGGTTCGATAACTTAAGTGCAATACTTTAAATGAAAGACCACAAAACATCAATTTCCACCATACCTTATGATCCGCTAAAAAAAATAGCATGCGCATACAAAAAACACCTCCAAGCTATTGATTCGATAAGGTTCGTAGCCAGTGATATCGTGGTTAAACTGACTGCGCGAGACCGGGAAACGTTAACTTCCTCGACATTACGTTATCTATTTTTAAAATACCTGTCTAAAGTGGATGGTAACGAGCTCCCTGAGGGCGTTCATTCGGCACTATCTTCACTATGTTTGGACATTTTGCTCTCCATTTTAGTCATTGCGTTTGATCGATGTGTTTTCCACTTAGGCTCTTGACCGCTCTTAATGCAAATATGGTAAAAAATGTGGTAACCAAAAAAAAAAAAAAACTACTGTAGGCCAGAAAAACAACTTAAAAACAGAAGACTCGAAATCTTTGGGCTCGGTCCAGGCTTATGATTTTGGGACATAAAAGTTGTTGATACGATCGTGCAGGTTTGGGGTAGTACTCAGAGGTTAACTTTTCTCAGTGTCTAGAGTCTGTGAAAGGTACTTACAATCGCTTTATTTGATTCCTCAGAATTGCTAGACCTAAACTCAATAAAGACAAAAGAAAGACACTTATATGGAGACAATAATACGGTGACTACAGAAGCACCGTATCGCTAATATCATGATTATCAATGCTGTTTGATGGACTGTTCTGATAGGTTGAGTATATAGGGAGAGTTTTTGACCTGCGTTGTTCTGTTCGTTAAATTGAAATGAGTTAAAAATAAACACAATGATAAAAATGAAGGCCTTAAAACTAGGCAAAGTAGTAATTTGAAACAGTGGTGATCTAACAAAAATACCATTAGTAGTTTTCTGCAAGGGTCTTTTCTTTCACGACAACACCGCAACTAAATTTAGCTCGTTCAAATGGTGGCATGTTGGGAGTCTTTCCAACAATGATATTGTCTCCTCAGGCCAGCTTAGACAAGCGGGAAACGAAAGCAAAGAGAAAAGTCATATCTATCACGCGCTCCTAACGTCGCGCAGGTTTCGTGTTTTGCGCGTGCCTCGCGTCTGTCGTAGCTCGCTAGAAAACGTGTGTTCTGCGAACTGCGAAATTGATTTGGACTTTGAACGTTTTCACCTCCATTTCCCACGTTACAAAAGAGAAAAATTAAACGATTATTTACATCCCCTTATTCACGTTGCATTTCTTTAAGACCTGCTCAACGCGTTTGTAAAAGTGTTCGTTTCACCTTGCATCGTAGGTTTCAAAAACTCAAACAACGCACAACACGAGATTTGAGACCTCCGCAATGCCACATGAGCGGAATTTTACTAATCAAAATACTGCAAGACTTAAGTTAAACTCAATGTCCGCTTTGATCTGGCAATTTACCAACCTGTTTTCAACAAATACTTTAGCATGTGAATCATAAAAGCTTTAAAATTGTAGACTACGAAGGTACAAAGTTTTAACTAGATTATAAAGCCCTTTTTCGAAGTCTCAAGAACTGTCGAGGTCAAATCACTAAGATCCTTACCGGTTGGATTTGACGGTGAAAAAAAAACGTAATTAAGGTCGCCTCGCCTCCGATTAACATCTCCAAATGATCCTAACACTAAAGCTCTCTTGGAAAAATTCAGAACATTTTGATTGTTGGTCCCGGTTAGCCTTTGACACGCAATTAACCTTAAGAATGAACAATGAAGGTAGGATGCAGAACCTTGATCTAAGCAAAGGCAAAGACTCCAGTATTTATAAACCGTGTCACACTTGTTCTACCAAACCTAAGGCTCGAGGCCTTAGTTAAGTGGTCTCGGGTAGCTGAGACAACCCTTCCCCCCATCTAGCCATCGAGAAAATTTTACAGAGCGCTCCCAAGAAGTTGTTAGTTTTAACAGATGCACTCAGCACCCATCAGCATTTCCCACAACAGCCTGACAGGCTTCACATCTATCATAGTGGTGAACGATAACAATAATTAAAAACAACTTGGGGCTTGTATAGCGCAAATAAACACGTGAATAGGATCGAACGCTCAATATGAACCGATGGAAACGATAAGAGATTTTATTCCGGCTTGCTTAGCGAGCTGAAGTGTTGATATGAGGAAAAGTTTTCCCGTCTGACAAGCTTATCTTGTCGAGGCCAGATGACTCGCCCACCCGAGTTGTCTCGGGCTAGATCCGACACGGGTTCTCCCGGCATTCTCATGTAAACAGTGGCTTAAATATTTCAAAGAATTAAGTGAAAACTTAGCTGATGCAGGATCGCTCGGGGGTAAGGATATTTCACGTACTCGAAAACATTTAAATGGGCGCGTAGTTCTACTGTAAAATAATCTTCTCTACGTCTTTATGTTGTCACGGTAAGAAGAGTAGCGTTACATCACGAAAACGGCGTATTGCGAAAGACTAACTCTGCATGAGGGCGGAAAGGAATCTTCGATCGGCAAACAAAGCGTTTAGGCATCATATCTCCAGTTTTTTCTGCCTCAAGGTTTATATTCATCTTAGAAGCACGTTTTTTTTTTTTTTTTACTCAAAGAAACACTCAGACTACAGTGCTTCTTTTATGCCGAAGTGGAATTTTTTCCATCAAAATCGTCTGGTAATCGCATCTGATAGTTGACTACAAAGCCACAAAGATACCAACAAAAAGACTTAATGAGAGAGATAAAGGCTGAAGTATACTTACAGAATAATCTCTGCCGATTCCTCCTTCAAGTTGATGCAAATTTGCACGTTCCAGTAAAAAAAATAAACCCGGCGTCTCGTGAAGTGGCAGCCGACAAGTTATCATCAAATATATCATGTTCCAAGCTTGGTTACTCGGTTTATATACTACAGATCAGCTGACCATGGAACCTCCGGAATCTGTGATATCCATTCTTTTTTGTACAAACAAAAGTAACAAATTAAAAATAAGACAAAACCAATTACGAAAAAACCTATAAACTGATCGAAATTTTCGTTTCCGGGTATAAAGAAAATTGCATTTAACATGTTAAAAGAGAAATTTGGTTTAATCGTCCTTGATGTCTGACTAGAGACCAATGGCGCGACATTCTCCGCGGGATATGCGCGATCAAATGGGCCGGGTCACATGGTATCAAGACGCATGGTACCATTCTATTTCCCCGATCAACATGGCGGAACGGAAGAGAAAATGTACGAGGTTATAAAGTAGCCTGTTTATGGCCATATCATATGACGATCCTTTTTCATATTTAGAACTTTCTCCAAGTCAAGATTGCACCAAAGCAGGCTCTACTGTCTGCTCCAACCTCGTTCCAAGGGTCTTTCTTCCCCTCACGAAGGAAGAACAGAGACCCTGGTAACAAGGTTGCTGTTCAAGAGCAATCAGAACTTACATAGACCAAAACTAGAAAGTTGCTCTTAATTGACCGCTATGACCGCTGGATAGCATTGTTATGTGTGTTTGTTCGACTGTTCAACCTGTTACTGGACTACTGCTGCTGAAAACTTGAAAATGATTGCTTTTTAAAATCTAAAACTCAATAAAAACGCCAAACATTATAAATTTGTCGTGGAATTCTCTTTCATGTTTAAAACGTATGCGTATTGATGACGCATTGTGAAAGAAGACTCATACGGAGATTTTATTTGATTCGGGGATAGTCTCGCTGTTGGACACCAAGTAACCTATATAGGATCAATATTTATTCCTGGGGAAACCGGGCCAAAGTCTCTGTTTTTCTTTATCTCAGAGATAGTAAACCACGTGACAGGGTATTCAACGTTGACATAACGTTTCCAAAAATATTGTAAAAAGAGGGAAGCGAGGGAGGGATGGGGGGGAGGTTACATAATCTCCTATAATCGATTATGTTGTGAGTTAGCTTTTACTTCGAAAGTTTAATCAGACTGATATATCGATCTCGCTAAAGAGAAGGACATCTTTTCACGGTCCAAATGGCACTTTCTTGCATAATGCAGGGATTAATTTTCTCTCTCGTTTTAGACCTTAAGCCTTACTGACTAACTTTTTTTAGCAAACGTTCTGAATGGTGAGCTTTTCTCCTACACAAACCGAACAAATAAAACTAAAGGGTTTAAATACCTACACAGATGTTCTGGTTTTTTTTAAATTGAGGTGATGCAAGGAGAAATTTACAGAATTCGAAAGGAAATAAACAGTAAAATTCTTGGCAAAGTCTTCATTTTAAAATAAAGAGAAAAAGGCTAAGGAAATTAAGGACTTAACCCTTTAACTCCCGTGAGTGGCCAAAACAGAATTTCTCCTTACATCTTGAACACAGTATTAGGCAGACAAGTAATGAGAATGAAGGAAACTATTAATGAAAGGATTATTTGTTGACCCAATACCAAAATCTCAGAACTAACATTACAAGAATCGTATGGCAGACAGTAAAGAGAATTACAAACGAGATCAGTCTTGAGAGTGAAAGGTTTGACAAGATATAGCAATTAAGGACAAAAAAACAACCTCGCAAGCTCTTTGCTCTTCACTGATTAACAACATAAAGCTTTATTTGCGTGAGCGTCTATCACAATTGGACATTTTGACCCGTGTAAGTGATCATGACAAAATTGTTTTTCTATAGAACAACGATGATAACTTCGCGTGCGGGAAATTAGGTAATTCTATATAATTTATGAAGCTTTGCAAATAAGCCGGAAATACGTCGATCAATTAAGAACTGGATTACAATTAGGAAATAACATTTTGAAATTTAGGAATTCATTACTTTCACTTTTTTTCGCTTTTGTTTCATTACTTTTCCACAATTGCAAAAGACTAAACCCTTAATGTTAGAGGTAATGCTATAAACAAAGTTAATGTTTAAGTCGCTATTGCTGTTGTATATATCCTGCTTGCTCCTAGTCAAAGAATTCAATTTTTTTTAATCATATTGATAATCAGGGTATTAGAAAAATAAATATTTACCAGTGATCGCCTGCACCTAGACCTAACTTGCACGGTTATTTCAACCTACAGAAAAAACTTATTATCCAAAGTGTTTAAAACAATTGACATAGTAAAATAAATCAGATTATCAAATGTATAAGTCTCACAAGTCGAACCATTTTGCTGAAATTGTTTCAATCACATTTTCATTAAGATTCTTGCATATACACAGAAATACTAAGTGTGGTTAATTTTTCTTTGTTGATTCTTATGAACAACACTGGGGAGTCTTCTTTAAATAGTTTTGCCTCCGTCATCTGTTTGATAGTTACACACTCCCTTCTTGCGTAGCGCGGCTGTTTTCAGCTGCCACACCTTGCTGTGATGAACCGCGACAGATCTTCCTTAAACAACAGCAAGCCAATGGAGACAGTTGTGTGTACCTTTTCCTGAATTCCCTGTCGATGCAGGCGTAAATAGCCGGCTTAATGATCCCGTACATCGCATCAGCCATTTGCGCGCAAAACGAAATGTACACGTTTTGGGAATATGACAAGTAATTCATCAAATAAGGCAGCAGCAGCAAAGACAGAAGGGAAAGAGCGATCAGAGGAAGTGACACTGCAACCACGATTTTTGCTTCAGTTCGCGTTTCTTTGAATTCCTGTTCCCAGGTAGATTGACTGGTGTTACTCTGTCCATCTCCAACATCAACAATTCTGCCGGTTTCCGGGGGGTGTTCTGAAGAACTCTGTTTTTGGCCTTCGCAGATCAGTGTCACTTCTCCTTCGTCAGGCTTCTCGTCGCACCACTCTCCCGAATGATCCAGTTCGATGCCGTCATCATCCCTCCTCTGTGATTCTTTATTTGATTTGTAAGCAAATTTTGTGGATCGCGCTTGTGCATTCATTTCCTTCTTCCTTCGTCTAACTCGGAAGAACACGACGACACATAGAATCGTTAGAATTAAGTCAACAGTGACGTCAAAAGCGAAATCAAGTTGGATGGTCATTATTATTATTCCCTCCGGACTTACTCCACATGCATTGTGAAAAACACCGCTGAACACAAAGTAGATGGAAGAGAAACTTGTTGCCATCACCCACAGGAAAAACATCATAATTGCGCTGAATTTTTTAGTATGTTCCTTTCGACCTGTGGAGGAGGAATTTCGTGTGGCGTCCCAGGCTAGAGCGACTAAGATAAGCGCTATAACCCTGGAAGCAATTTCAGAGAAGGTAAGGTACATCTTACACAGAGTATTGCCAACAGACCAAACGTCTTCAGCTTGGGGAGAAAATGCGGCATAGGTCATTAGGTAAATAAATGCAGCTTTTAAAATATCAGCGCAAGCTATGCTGATCAACATATAGAGAAAAAATGTTTTGTTGCGACCAATTCGAACGTTCTTGCACAGAATATAGAGGGCAAGGCTGTTCTCTATCAAACACAATACGAAGAAAATCCCTCTCAGAACTTTGACGAATTGGGAGCTGATCGGATCTTGAGGCGGCATAGGAGCAGCATAGTCATTAACATAGTCTGAAGTGTTCCATGGTATGGGCGGAATCGTAGCGTAAAGTACAAGCGTAGCAATTTTGTAATCTGTTGTCCCCTGTGTCGAATTGTCCATTTTCATTCTCCATGCACTGCTGCGTCCAGTTTATGGACAACAAATGTTTTTAAATGCTCTTAAATGGCCATTAAGGGTTTTATTTGTTTTTGATTGCCAGTTGTAATAGGCACTGATTGCATGCCAATTTTTTTCCATTACAAAAAGGTCACGTTTCCGCAAACGTTGATAAGAAATCGAGATGTTAAATCGTGAATTGATGTATTACTCCACTTGTAGTTCGCCAACGAATTCCAGCCGAAATGCTTCCCATCGTAGAAGCATTTCTCAACATCGGGCTCACGCTTTTAATTTTTACATCTGAATGCAATCTACTTCCATTAATTAATTTGGTAAAAACACATGTAGGTATACTGAACGATCCGCAAATACATTGGACGATTCCATCATGATCATTTTATCAATTTCTATAGGAAAAGTTTCCACCCAACGTTGATTTCACGCGAAAAACCGCTACCTCAGGAAGTGATTCGTGCAATATCCGTTTTCCACGTGAAGTTTAACTAAATTTTCCATGAATCAGTTACTTATTTTCTTTGCCCCATGTGCACTTAAAAACCTATTAAACGCTTAGTGCGATGTCGGCGTTGTTTTCGCTCGTAGTTTTAAGAAGTCAATGTTCTTTCGCATGATAATGAAAATAAACATAACTTGAGTGACTATTCCTCTCCCAATGGCCTTTTTTTAAGGCCCGTGAAAACAGGAAGTGAAACAAATATTTCATTTTTTTCTTAAGTGGTGATCTATCAAATAACCTATTCACAAAGAGGCGGACCGCTAAGCTCTTCCTAGGCGGGGCCTAGATCTGTCACGCAAGCATGCGTTGCGAGTCAAACTCAATGAAAACCAAGGTACAGCCTACTGAATTTTTCCTATTCCTAGCAACGACATAAAGAGTTGATTGCCCTTTATTTGCTGCAAGAAACCTTTTTTGCCGAATCGTCTCTGAACCAGGGGAAAAAGAAAATGAAATGAAGATGGTCTTTGAGTCCATAGAAGAAATGCAAACTTTTCTACGAGTCCATCGCAGATCTTAAATAATACTGTTTCAATTCACAGGCAGGCTTCTTTAAAATAAAGAGCTTTAAGGCGAAAACCAACAAACAATTAAGTGAAGTGCCTTCCAGATAAATGAGATAACTTGGAATGGAAACGACCCTGTTTTCTAAAGGGGGTAAGTTTCTAAAGAAACTATGGTGCTGCATCGGTGGGAGAGTATAACAGGTAATTTAGTGTTAACAACTGAGTTGAAAACGTAAATTGGTTACCGTAAAGAGTTAAAAGGCTGACGTTTCGAGCTTTAGCCCTTCGTCAGTGCGATTAGTGGAGTTGTGGGTTGTGTGTGGGTTTGTATGCAGAAAATTGGGCTTCGCTATTGGTGGGAATATGATGACGAGAAAACAAGAATAAATTAGCGGAATGAAACGCGCTCGTTGATACCGTGGGGATTAAGAGTGCCGATTTAGAAGATAAATTTTTGTTCTAGCGTTTTGCGGCTTTCCGAACTGCCTAGATGTAGGGAAAGACCGCAAACTGCCATTTGTTGATTAGAATGATTAGGGAGAGTCTAGCGACTGGTTTGGATGCGTCCTTGTCATCTCTTCCTACGTCGCGAAGGTGTTCTCGGAATTGGTCACCTAGTCGTCTTCCTGTTTCACTAATGTATAACTTATTGCAGTAAGTGCAAGTTATGCAATAAATGACATTAGCAGAGGTACACGTAAAGTGATCAGTGATCTTAATGGGTCCCTTGGGTCCCGATATTTTCTCTGCGTTATGAATGAAAGGACAAGTTTTGCATCGTGAGCGAGCGCATTTGAAAGTATCAGATTCGTCATTGGTTTGAAATGAACTATTGACCAAAAAGTTGCCTATGTTTTTGTTACGTTTGAATGAAACTAGTGTGGGTTGCGAAAAGATGGTGCTAGTCTCTGAATCGTTTTGGAGTCATTTAAAGTTTTTAAGAATAATAGATTTAACTGGGTGGTTGTAAGGGTGAAATGTGAGAGTGAATGGAATGCGGTCAGTGTTTTCCTTCTCAGCCGTTTGTGGTGCTGACTGTCGATCAATCTGTTGGGCACGGTGGTGGCCCGCTTGAACGACAGAGGCAGGATAGCCACGTTTATCGAAAAACTGAAACATTGACTCTGATTTTTTGGAAAAATCAGAGTCGTCACTACATAAACGACGAAGTCTGAGAAATTGTGAAAAAGTATGGAATTCTTGACCTGTGATGGATGCGAAGATGAATACAATAAGTAACTTTGTGAATCTGTAGATTTGTAGTAAACACTAGTGCATAAACCGTTGCCTTCAATTGAAATTTTGAATTCCAGAAGAGCCAAAGAAGTGTTGGAAATTCCCAGGTGTATTTAAGAGCCGGGTGCAAGGAATTGACGGCGGTTATAGATTGAGTGAGCTCCTCTCCGTTAGAGGAGGTAGCGCCGATGCAGTCGTCGATGTAACGGCCATAGAGTTCAGGTTTGGGGCCGTGTTATTGACTAAAAAATTGATGTTCGATAAAACCTACGAAAAAATTGGCGTAGCTGGGTCCCATTTTAGTATCTATGGCGACGCCATTAGTTTGTTTGTAGCAGTTAGCACCGAATGAAAAGCAATTGAGTGTAGTTACTAGTTCGGCTACACGGAGAAGTGTTTCAGAGCTAGGTTCCTTGACAGTGCGTAGATCGAAAAAATGTAAAAAAAAATGTAAAATTTATCTTCCAAATCGGCACTCTTAATCCCCACGGTATGAACAAGCGCTTTTCATTCGACTAATTTATTCTTGTTTTCTAGTCACCATATTCCCACCAATAGCGTAGCTCCATTTTCTGCATAGAAACCCACACACAACCCACAACTCAACCAATCCCTCTGACGAAAGGCTAACGCTCGAAACGTCAGCCTTTTAACTCTTAACAGTGGCCAATTTACGTTTTCAACTCAGTTGTTAACACTAAACAACCTTGTTTTCTGTTTTGGCGAGATTGACATTTAAAATTACTCAGTGTTTCAAATGTAAATTCAAGCCTCGTCGACAGCTGCAGTTTCAAGTAACACACTTAATTGCCGGACATTAGGAAATATCATTTACATAAAAATATGTTACTCCTATATTTTTCTAAACAATTTTAAGCCATTAACTCTCGGACACTATTTAATCAGCTGCTTTTTATGTAATTCTTAATGTGTTTCATACTCTCTAATTATAGTTTCTTTTGTTTGTCTATCCATTTTCCCATCCTCGATATCATGGATTATTGCTTCCAATTTGTCTGCTTCTTCTCCTTGCAAAACTTCTAAAGCTTCATAGAGCACATCTATATCCAACAAATCAGCCTTTTTCCTTGCAGTCTGTTCAGATGCTGCTAATTTGACTGCAAAACTGAACCTTGCACCTACCAAATTATAAAAAATAAAAAATAAATTCAAGAAATGTCAGCCATGACTTCATCAACTTTAAAAAAAAAAGGAATTTAACAGGTTTCACTGAAAAGTAAAGGCTGACCACCAGGTTCATAAGAGCAGCCATCTGCAAATATCTAACCCACTCCTTCAACTGTTTCCACTCACTGAGAACATGGAACAGGTTAAGGTGATTACAAAAAAGAAACATTTCTGAACATAAACTTCTGCACCTTCCCCAACCCCTTCCCTTGCATGAGAAAAGGAAACATTAATTCTGTCCCTTTCCAGGTCAAAAATTCTTTACATACATGAAGTTCACCAGTTGCCCTTAGTTGTTCAAAGAAAGTACGCTAAATCAAGATAGTACTTCCTTTTTCAATTTATTGTGCCTTCTTTAGTAAAGGAAAAACTTGCGACCTTGTGGCTAGCACACCAAGTAAGTGACGCTGGTGGTAATAGTAATACTAAGACAGTGATCTCCATAATCAATGACATCTTCTAAATTTTGGCACTTAGCAACTCTTGATATGAAAAAAGTTGAGTAATAACTATGCTGCCTAAGTGTGTTCAGGTAAGGTTCTTGAGCCAAGAGACACAGATTTCATTTTGGTTTCCTAAGCATGAAGCAACCAGCTACTAACTTGTTAGACTTCCCTGACAATCCATACTCCTGGGTGCGAGGAGGCTCTTTGAAAGTAAAGCGTTTTGCCTAAGAGCACAAAAACTGCACCTAGAAAACTCCTTAACATGGAGCAACCACCTAACAACTTGTTGGGCTTCTCTGACAATTCATTTAACTCATGTGTATAGAGAAGTTCTTTGAAAATTAAGCATTTTGCCCAATAGTACAACATATTGACCTTGCCAAGTCTTGAACTCTCAACTGGGGTCCAGTGCACTAGCTACTAAGCCACTGCATTTCCTACAGAGTGCATTCAGTAAACTTATTTCAATACACTCCCAAAGAGCAATAGTTGAGTTCATAACCTGTGTAATTATGTTCAATTTGTTACCATACCTTCCATAAGAAGTGGGGGTGGTCGCGCACTATGTGGAATTGATCCATGGAAAATAGCAACACGTCCATATCTTGGCCTTACTGCAAATATTACCTCGTTCCCCTCCATATCATCAAAGAAGACAGTTTCGCCATGATGATTTGCAGTCCAGTCTTCATTGAGATAAATCAGGAGTGTGAATTCACTTTCATTAAATTCACTATCTATATGAATTGTAGTTGTGTCTGTCGCTTGAATATTATTACATCCAATGTCATAAGGAAAATAACCTTCCTTCCCAGAGACAAAGGTCACAATCTGACTGACCACATTCCATAGTGAGGTTTGAACAAAGTCATCAATTTCAAATGCCATGATCCACTGTACCTGATCTGTGCTGTCCATGCCAGCTGCATTATCGCTGTAACCGTTAGTTTCAACCGTTTTCCTCAAGGCATCAAGCTCTTTGAGAGGAATAATATCATCCAAAACAATAATGGAAAGGCCACTGTTTGTGGTGAAATTCTTAGTGACAAATTGTTGAATATCTAAGGTTCCATCTGGGGTTGTGTCAGTTTTGGTCAAAAGTTTAAAGTTAGGGAAAACCATTAGAGGATTGAAATCATTCCTTACAGTGTTGCCAGGTAATGTTTCCTGTATAACCGCCGAATGTCTCTGGTCATCTGAAAGTAAAAAGTGAATTTTCACACAATATAATCTCTCCGACATGTCTATCGCTGGAGATTTGATTACATGCTCCAGAGAGGCAGGAAAGATCACCAGCCTGCCTCTTTTCGGATATACAGCTTTGATTATTTCACCCTCGTTGTACACGATCAGCTCACCGTAAGCGTTGCGCCTCGAATTCTGCACAAGAAAAATTACAGCGATATAGCTATTCACAGTTTTGTCACTTACACTTGCTCGTTCCGTACAAGTATGCCCAGCTCTGATGTTGATTTTTCCTTCTAAAGACAAAATTCTACATTTTCCCTTTATTCCAATATGCGAAGATAACGTGTCTGAAACTTTTCTCCAAGAAGAGGAGCTCTTAAAAGTAAGAGATGTCAGATTAGAGGACCAACTGTAGCAACTGTAGCAAGCTTTGGAGCACAAATTCTTCGTTCGTCCAGCAATCGCTAAGTTGTTATCTTCTCTAGGCTGAAATTTCCACACCGTTTCATCTTGGCTTAGCAAAGATTTCATGTCCCGAATTTCATTTTCGGTAAATACATTGTCCTTAATCCAAACGTCCTTCGATCTGAGAGACTTTGACAGGGCGATCAAGGAAACAAAAATAAAGAATACCAAACACACAGCTGATGAGCTAATCATTGTGAACATGTGGATTTTCAAAATAGTTCCTTAATTTCGTGATGGTTTACCGACTTTCTTGGCTCTTGCTATCCACCCAATGCTGAAAGAATATGCTTATAGAAAGTTATCATGATTATACTTGCCCAAATCTTGCAAATTCCTCATTGTAAGGCTCGCGGGCAGCTATTACTACGCGCTTATCGCGCGCAATGTCGCGCGCGTTTGTTTCAAAAATGACTTTGTAACCGCTACTCCTTGCTTAGCATCCTCCCCAGCCTTCCCAGTCTGTTAGAACGTGACGAACATGGCAGACCCTTTGTCGCTTCTTCGACAGTATAACATAAACAAGAAAGAGATCATAGAAAGGTCGGGTGAGATCATATTTGACGAATTCTCATTTCCAAGGACAGCAAAGACGAACTATGTTATTTTCAAGTAAGTAATTCAGTGCCTGTTAATTGTAGAAGCTCTCGTGTGTTCCGTGAACTTTCTTTTTCTTAAATTTGTTAATTTGGCACTTGTTGTTGCATGTATTTAAGAGTTTTTTGACTTTATTATTTAGATCCCAGCCGAAGGAATACTACACTTTGGAGTCGCTATTGTTTCTGTTGAAGAATGTGCATTTATCTCATCCAATTTACGTCCAGCGTGCAGCGGTAAGCAACGAACAGCTTGCTTATTTAGAAATTTGCTCAAGAAACTTCTGTTCGACAGTTGAATCTGGGTGGTTGGATCGGTGCCAGTTGCTTCTATTTGATGATAGTAGATGATAAATATGTTTTAGTTTAACTTAATGAAGCAACTCATCCAAATTCGTTGTCTTTATTTAATTTGTGTCATCTTTGCTCTCAATGCAAATGTTTAGTGTTAGAAATGAATCACTGATTCATCCTGCCATGGGATTGTTTCCCTACCAGCTACTTCCACTGATACTTTTTTATTTTCCTATAATTTCTTTTTTCCTTCCATATTGGTAGGGTACAAAGATACCAGTGGTGAGATTGCCTGACAGAAAGGTTTGTTTATTTTCTCATTTCTTTTTAGTTGTATAGTAATTTTCCAATTTAAAAGGAAAGGAATGATACATCATAATGTGATTTGCAGAAGCTGCAAATTTTGATATGCACCTGCCTCATACATTAATTGTAACTCAGCCACCTAGTGTTCTTTCTCACAGCCATACAGCTGATTGTGATTGTGCCAAGCTCTACAATGCACATCTCCACATGCTAGGTTCCATTATCCTCCTTCGTCATGTGGCTCTTTCAAACGTACAATAGTTAACTTTACAAGGCAGTATTGGTGGAATGTAGCAAAAGTGTTTGACTGCTTTTCAAGTTGGATACAGACCAAAGCATCTATTTGAAAAACTGCTATAACAAGTGCTGGAGCTCAAAAAAGACTATGGAGAAGCACATTTTCGTGCTGAAATGCATCCTTTGAGTAAACGTTATCATGTTTCCACTTTCATGTTTTTTTCTCTAAAGCGTTAACATATATTTTATGCATGTGGTAATTGTGAGAATGCAGAGAAAAGTTGAACAGCCTTTAACCTTTATGAATGGTCCTTCATTTTTTGTGCATTAGAAATAAACATGTGGTATAGATTTTTATGCAGCAGGGGAAACTGCTTAGAAATGTTCTATTTACTCACATCTTCTTACAAAAAGACTTACACAACTTCACAAACTAACCAAATATGCCAGTTAAATTATAAGGATCACCATTGATTCCAAAGTGGCTGTGTTAAGTCAACTAATATGTATATAAAGCTGTAGCTAGTGTTTGTTGTAAGTGATCTAATGTACAGACAACTCATCTTTGAATTTCAGGGATTACTCAGCTATCTCAATGGAGAGACAGGTTGGTGTGCATAACTACTGTATAGGAATCACGTGCATGTAATATATCAGATTTGAGTGTTAGTCCTCAATCACCCACTGTGAACTTATTTCCAATAGAAAGTGACTTGGTTTTACCTAGGGAAGGAAGTTGTTATTTTTGTAATTGTACCAATTCGTGGTTGTTGTTTTTCTCAATCTTCATTAGATACTGCAAGCAGCATTGACAAGAGTGTCCCTTTGGAAATGCCTAACCAGCGCTCTGCCATTGCTCAGGCACAAGGTTTATATTGTATTCTTTATTCCCATTTCACTTTTAACTCTTTCACTCATAAGATCAAGACGTGAATTCTCTGCGCTGTTTGCTATACATTTCACATACTTTAGATTTGAGAATTTGAAGTTAAATCAATCCATATTCCCTTGTTGATATATTTTTCTTCCCTTTCATCTCTTTTCTGCTTCATAATGCATTCATAATGTAGGAAGGAATTTTTTTGGTTTCTCTTAGGAATAAATTTGTTAAATCTTTGATCCTTAAGTGCGACTTGCATTTAGTCTTGCTTTGAGTAATCACTTTTGAATTAAAAGTGAGGTCATGACGGTAAAGGAAATGATCTCCAACTGAAAGAGCTGGTGATTGTTCAGCAAATTCTCATTGTCAGTACCATTGGAAATGTGTAAAGGAGTAAGAGAACAAATTGAATTCAGTCTTTGGAAAGTTACAATTTTTTTTTTCATCATTGCTTTTCAAAATGTGTTTTTATTTATTAGCAAAAAGGCCAGGAGATGACTCTGTAGGGGGAGAGATCAAGAAACCTCGGGTTGAGGTTTGTATAAATTAACATGAAAAATGTGGTTTATATTTTGTAAGTTATGCCTTGTAAAAAAAACACAAACAATGTAGAAGTATGTTAATCCTCCTTTAAAGTAGTATTTGTGAGTTACTTAGAAAATATAATGGAGAACTTTTAAATGTGGCATAATTTACTTGTATGTAACCATGCAAATTGCATCTTTTGTCTATGTGGTGTTGGCACTTTCTATCATTCTACAAACTTCCTGTTTAATTGTGTATTTTTTTCTTCCAGACAGAGCAGTTACGTCTGGATAAGGTATATTAGCTTTAAAATATTCTGCCTTATTTAATATTGCATCTGTTCGCTGTTTCATCATCTAGTTGTACTGAGTTCTATTTTTGAATAATGTTTTAGCTTTAAGCTGAAGAACAATAAAAGAGACAGAAAAAGCAACATTTAAATAGTAAAACCATGATAAAAAGAACAATAATTAGTGCAGTATCAAAATATATTCACTGTTTATATTATCTATATACTTTATACCGAACAGCAGACCAACTGCTAGCTAGTAAATCAGGTGTCTTTTCCTTGCATTTCCATTGTTCTTGTCTCTGGCATGAAAAATGCTGAGAAATGATGGCTGTTATAAAGGCTTGTTATTGTTATTCCTCCATGTCTCTGGATCAACAAAAAGTCTGTGTTTAAATCTATTTTCACAGGGAAGAAACCTAATAGCCATGAATAGCATTCACTCTGAAGTGCAATAGTGGAATGTAAATGTAAATGAAAATTTGTAGTAGCTTCTTCAGCTGTTTACAGTACCATGATTTTCCTTTTACCTCAGAAAAGGTTGGAGGCTCGACTTGAAGGGCACAAGGAGGGAACTGTTACCACTGAACAAATCAGGTAAAGTGTTGTGTTTAACTCACTTGTAGTTTGAGGAATGTTCTACTGTCTAGGAGGAAATATGCGCACTTCAAAGGTATACTCTCTGAAAGCCATTGCAAGGGTTGATTTTCCTTTCATCAACCTCAGGTTGGTACCAAGTATCATAAATAATTGATTTCTTAATTTGATTCAGTTTTTTCCCCTTATGTTTATCTGTAGATCTTTGAGTGATGCTATGTCAGTTGAGAAGATTGCAGCCATCAAGGCTAAGCGTTTGGCAAAGAAAAGGACTACCATCAAAGTGGATGATGACTTGGAGTCTGGTGTTTTGGTATGAAAAACTGATAAAATGTATAATTTTGTAGTGATGGAGAGATGCACAATTGTTCAGCCTGATTATATCATTTTTTGGAGCAATCATTACACTCTAATTTGTGAAATTCTTTATTTTTGTAGGAACACAGGGTTTTTGTTGATGCTGAAGTTGATGTTACAAAAGACATAGTCAGTCGTGAGCGACCTCTTCGCACCCGCACATCTGTTCTGCAGAGTTCTGGCAAGGTGTGTATGTGATACAAGAACAATACTAGGAGTCCATAGGTAATATCTATTTAGACTTTCTGAACAGTTGAGCTGTTTTGCCAAGCAAAGCTATTGTTTAGTCGTACTGTAGTAATTTATCATTTTAATTGTATGTATATGTTTTCAGCAATTTCTGAAGAATGTGTTGGCCATACTCCAATCTGTAAAAGCCCAAGAGGAAGGGAAAGTCAAACAGCTTCAAAATCAAGATCCCTTTACAAACCCTGTAAGATTTTATTTCAGTTCTTGCTTAAAGTTGTGATTTTTGCTTTTTGTACTAATGAGCTGAAGTTATTATTAATGTCTTGTGGGATATCCCTTAGTTCTAAACCCTCCAAACTCCAAGAAGTGATGAACATGTAACTTCTCTTAGTAATACCCATACATTATCCAGCAAACAGGTAATGAGAAAGCTCAAACTTAACAGGTAGGAGTTGTTATCTTGATTTAACACCAAATTCTCATATTGAATTCATAAGGAAATGTCATGTAGTTAAGGGGGAGAATTAACAATTGGGTTGTGGGAGTTAATGAGTTGCGTAAGAAAAATGATAATTCATTTGTTCTTGCAACAGGAAACAAGAAAGAAGCCTGTAACTCCAGTACCATACAACAGATATGATCAGGAACGATTTAGGGGAAAAGAAGGTATGATGCAGAGCTTAGCATTTACAGCATACCATTGATTTATGGTTGAATTGATGGATAGTCATTTTAGTTTTTAAAGCTAACAAACTTGCTTCTTTAATTTTTGAATTAAAATTTCTTTTGTACATGTAGATGTTGAAGAGCTTTGATTTATTAATTCAACAGAAACTGAGGGCTTCAAAATTGATACAATGGGAACATATCATGGCCTTAGTTTAGAATCTGTGAAGGTACAGTGTACTAGTTTGAATCCTGGAGAGGCTGAATGTGGAATCCTTGACTTATTACACCTTCTGAAACATGAAATGATTAGGAGCTATTTGCTCTGACAATGACACCTTTCAAACTCTGTACAGTGGCCAATTCATGTTATCAACTCAGTTAATAATGCTAAATTACCCTGCTTAATTTGATAGTTCACCTGTAGCCATCCATACTCCTGGGTGAAAGGAGTTGCATGTGAGTAGAGGCTCACCCATGAACACAACTCTATGACCAGGCCAGATCTTACACAGAGCTCTTAAGCTGGTTCTGGTTATTTGAGGGGTGTGTAATGCTATCTGCTGGGTAAATCTCTTGGCCCTTTGGACAATTGGACCCTGGAGTCCTGTGTGCTAACCATTGGACCACATCCAAAGTTATGTTTTTAACCATTTTGTTATCACTTGCAGGAAGGAGTTCAGAAACCCAAGAAAGTCTTTCCCAGTCCCTCTCCTCATACACAGCCCAGCAAGACCCCCAGGCCTAGTGAGTACTGGAAACCTTTGACAGTCCATTACAGCTTTAGTGTAAAATAGTAAGCACTCAGTTAGTGGAGTTTAGTTGAAAAACAATTGGAAAGTCTGGATTGAACTCAAACTTTGCCCAACCAGCTGCTTAATTTCCTCTTGTGCCTGAGCTTAAGGATAGATTTCTTCTTTACAATATTAATACAATAGTGAACAGAGAAGTTATGAGATTAAAGACAATGTTAATTAGAGGATTATTAGTTGATCCAAAACCAAATTCTCAGAACTAACATCATGAGAATTGAGTGACAGACAGTAAGGAGAATTACTTTGAGGGAAATGGTTAACCCTTTAACTCCCTTGAGTGACCAAAATAGAATTTCTCCTTACAATATATACAATATCAAGCAGACAAGTGATGAGAATTAAGTATTAGCAAGGGGATTGTAAGTTGATCCAATACTAAATTCTCCTACCTAGCATCTCAAGAACTGTACGTCAGACAGTAAGGAGAATTACAAATGAGACCTTGGGAGTGAAATGGTTAAGCTTTTCTCCTCACTGCAGACACTCAGACAAAGTTAGAAATGCATTTGTATCAAAAGCATAGAATGTCTTTAGTTTATTGAAACAAAGGTAGGAATAATTTTCTTTTAGTCTTGATCTTAGTGATTGAAAATTATCATGCAACAATATTAAACAATTAATAAATCTTATGATTTACAACAATTTATGACATTTTGTATTTTCAGTCCCTCAAAAGCCAAATCATCCTCCAAAACGAGGTAAGAGCTTTAAAATGTATATATATATTCATTGTTTGTTTTTCCTTTGAGGGGGTTGTCATGATAACTATTGATGCAGCATGAGATGAATTTGCAAGTAAGGCTTAAAACTTCAGGGTTCACATGTTGTTGATAGGGTTAGTAGGACATTTCTAACTAAGGTAATCCTCTCCTTCCCCCCCCCCCAAAAAAAAAAAAAAATTAGTCCATTAGATTAGACAGATGAGAGAAAAAACAGCTTCTAAACAGCTGGATGCCTGTATCAGCAGTAATTTCATTATACATATCGTAGCTAATTCTCGGATATGTTAGAATAATCTCTAACTTGCCTCTCTTTGATATTCAGTCTTGTTGGACGGTTTGGTTTTCTTTGTCGTGTGATGGGTTTAATATTTGATCTGCATCTTTTTCAATTCCAGAATCACGCACGCCTATCATTATTATTCCTGCTGGTACTACGTCACTCATTACACTCTACAATGCTCAGGATTTGCTGCAGGACTTCAAGTAAGAATCCTTTAGTGCAATGATGCAATGATTTCGTTTTGCCAAACATGGTTCCAAACCTATCGAAGAGCTGTTCATAACTGATAATTGGAAAACTATTCCATATGGGTCTTGAAGCAATTTTCAATCAAGTGTCAAAGGAATCCGAGGTTGGATTGGTTTTTGTTACTTTGTCTCTAATTGGTCTAGAAAACTCGCGCCAAAACAAAAACCAGTCATGACTTAGTCGCCCGCATCCTCCTTTGGTTCTTTCGTTGTTTTTTTGAGGTTTTATCGGCTCCTAAAAGGTATTTTCCTTTCTGATTAGTCGTAGTGATAACTTTGGTTTCAGATTTGCAACACTCTGTCGAAAAGCGCTTCATTTAGGAAGTAACACACACGAGGCAGCTTTTCGTGAAGATCTCTCACAGCGGAATGTCGTCAGTGTGTCTTGGCCTTTAAAGCATTTGTTCTGTACCGTTTAAAGGTTCACCAGTTCTGATGAGAAAAAAGCTCAGGGCGCAAGGCGTGAAAACGAAGTACTCATTCAACGAAGGAAAGACATTCAGCAGGCCCAGGCTGGTACAGGGGGAGCATCAACCACAGTGACTGTACCTTACAGAGTGATAGACAACCCAGCTCGTCTTCAACCCAACGACTGGTGAGTCAACCCTCCTCCCATCTCCCCCCCCCCCCCCCTTCAAAAAAATTTCGATGGAGTGTTAAACGTACCCCTTGAGGTTTGAAAATTTAGGGGAAGTTTATTTCTCGGATCGGCGATTTCTTATATTTGAAGGTTACGATTTGTTTTTGTTTTGAGGTGAAATATCAGTAAGGTACTAATTTTCACGATAGGTTTACGCAGCAAAGCATTAACGACGAAGGCATTTTATTACTCGTTCAGTAATAGCATACTCCACTAATTAGAGACATTTCACTGAAATGTTTTCAATATCATAAAAGCCTTATTGCTCTACTGGACCACAATTCAACGAAATAACAAAATCTAACAAAGAGCCTGCTCCTACCTACCTTGAGTTGTTGCTGGACTGATTGAAGTAAATTTTTCTGTTTTGTTTTTCTTTTTTTTTTTTAATCGAGGCAGGTAGAAATTGTACCTCGCAAAATTTTCATGCCGTACGGAAATTTGGGACTGTTTTGATTTTACTTGTCACGCCTTCTGATTAGCCTAGAAAACTCACGCTATTCCCCGCAACCAATCAAATAAAAGACCATAATTAAGCACGACATGGTCACTCGCGTTTTCTTTTTTTGAACTTGTTACCTAAAATTTTCCAAATGCCTCTTTGACCTTTGCTGTAAAATCTGGTTTTTCATTTGCCAGGAATCGTGTTGTAGCGGTGTTTGTCCAAGGTCCAGCCTGGCAGTTCAAAGGTTGGCCATACAGCTCCCCTGTTGATATCTTCATCAAAAGTATGTGGAAATGTTGGATTGCAACTAGAAGCCTGTCCAGTTTATTCTCAGTCCTTATTGTAATTGAGCTTTCGGGTTTCTTTACATCACATCTATACTTATACATTCCTGAACTTTCATCTAAGCTTTCGTAGCTGGCGGTTTTTTTGGCGCCACAATCTCAGTTTTTGTTTACCGTCTTCGAATTAAAGGCCACACCTAATCAGTAAAATACATCGTTCATTCGAGGATTTTAAAAAGGAAAAAAATCAAATGCGGTACAACTCGGTAACCTACGCCATCAGTGGAACGTTTTTCTAAAAAGTGGCATTAGGACTTAAATCAGTTCTCTGTTACACCTAATATTTACAAATGATATACCGTAATTGATACCAGCAACTGAAGAAATTTGATTTTAAGTAAAACAACGCATCGAAAGCGCAAAAATATAAAGTAAATTAGTATGTAAAGTAAATGCGAGCCACGATCGACTGTTCCTTCCAATTTCGAACTATTCACTTTATTGAAGAGGGATGCTTCTTGTCTTACAGCTAAAGGTTTCTACCTCAAGTACGACGAGATGAAAACAGATCCCAACGTGCAGAAGTGGGACGTACATATCCTCACTGTAAGTATTGGGTTTTTTTTCTCTTTCAATTCCAAAATAGAAGAAAAAGATTAAAAATAGTTTTAATTTGCTTTCAGATCAGCCGAAATAAAAGACATCTAGACAAAGCTTCCATCATCAGATTCTGGGAAATTCTTGATAAGTAAGTACACTGATTGCTTTTAACCGTTTGAGCCCTAAATTTGACCAGCATCTAATTTCTCCGTACCATATCACCCCTGAATCATACATCAAGGTCACGAGAATAAAGGAAATGATCACCAACCGAAGAAGCTCTTGATTGTTAAACAAATTCTCCTTGTCAGCACCCTACAAATGTATAGAGAACAGTATAGAGAATAAGCATACTGTTGTTAAGGGTTGATTGCAGCAGATTTTGCTTATACTCGATGCGTTCCTACGTCGATTCATACTTATTATTTTTACATTTTATTGATAGAGGAACTGATAGATACCGAGAGCTACCCCCAAAACGGATTTTTTTTTTTATCAAACCACGAGGCTTTTTTCTATGAATTCAGTGCTCGAACAACTCTGGTTGACATTTACTTAGATTTCCATCGTTAACTTTAATTACATTTTTTCTCGGCAGGTTTATGACAAAGAATAAACCACATTTACGCTTCTAAACATTCAAAACAAATTCACTGACGGTGGAATTTCATGGCAGCGAGGAGCTGTTGATATCCTGTGTATGGCAGACTGCTTTATCAATCATGCAGCCAAAGTTTTGTATCAAAACAGTAGTTCTGTGAATAGAAGTCATTGGAACAGTCTACCGCAGTTTTGCCCAGATTTCAAATACCTAGTGGACCCGGTTTTGAACCTTATGATTGTGCGGTTGCATTTCGTATATCAGTAATTAACCCCCAGCTTAATGTAACTGTCGAGGAATAATTATCGCCTTAAAATTTCTCTTCTGAACAATGTAACATACAATAATTTACAGTATGGCAATGGGAACCCTAAACAATATGTTTTAGAAAGAGTTCAACGTACATTACTTTAGATGTTTGAGGGAGAACATGTTTCTAAGAAAAGAACTTGATCCCTGTAAGTTTTCCTATAATGGCCGGGTTATTTGACTCGTATTCATTGACGGTGGTTTGTTTTTGCAATTTGATGACGTGGTAAACAAGTCGCCTGGGTATGGTCAGTTAATTTATTAAGTATTGCAGCGAGGGTTTATACGAATGCCAAGAGCGAATTGCAGTCACAGCGAGAATTTTCTTTTGTACTTTCATTGGGTTCATGCTGAGTGAACCTTACCTCGTTTCAGTGGGGGGAGGGGGGGAGAGAGAGAGTGTGTGGGCCCGAGAATGAGGTTAGGATGAACAGTACTATCGATACATTGTAAATATTCTCTTTGTCTGTAATCAGGTAAATAAACACTTTTTCCACCGTTTGACTGAGAGACCACCCTGTTTACGCTAAGTTGTAACGGGATGTAAGAAAACTCGGCCCTCGACGGAAAGGTTGAAGATGTTACAATGCCACCAATTTCAAGTTAGTGAGCCCTGAGGCACGATAATTCAACTTCAAGGAATTGTTTATTGTTATCTTCACCGTACATATTAACTACAATTACACAACCAAAGTCTCGAGTACGAGCAGTCTTTACTTTTTTCACAGCATAATCTGTCGCAAAAGTCATTAAAAATATTCGCAAAAAAAGGTTCTGGTGTCGTATAAATTATGAAATGTTATTTTCATCGGTTTAAACTTTTCACTCGCGCGACGAATTTTGCTGGGAAATAAGAATGTAGTCCGACATATCACAAAGCGCGTATTGCATTATTGGCGGGTGAAAACCGTGGAACGCTATCACTCTTTCTTAAAAAAGACCATAAGCAATTGAGATGAGCTAGAACGCAGGTTTTTTTTAAGCATTGGGACGCAATGCGCACAAGACTCTTCACTGTTGACGCGCCTTCAATCTTTAAAGGCTCAATCATAAGGCTTTCCTTTGGCATTAATTTACTGTTACGTAGATGAAAATGGTACAACTTAAGTGACGATAAACGGTACCTTTTCTAGAAAGTAGCCATTTTGAATACAATGTAAAGTGAAAGCGAAATTTTTCACGTCGTAACTTAATTTTTCGGCGACTTTGTTAGCTACTTCATCACGCCTATGTATTCTCCAGTAAGATTAAAACCAAATAATAGCTGGGATTTTAACAGACTCCTCTGCTCCACTGTAAATGGTAGGCCTAACGCCTAAATTAAGTAACATTTAATATTGACCGCCGCGAAATCCGCGAAAGCCTCCACGCCGGGATCCTCCACGAAAACCGCCACCGCCGCGGAATCCACCCCCTTGGTAATTCCCGCGGTAATGTCGAGGGCCTTGGTAGCCACGCCTTGGTGGAGGTCCACCACGTCCTCCTCGGTGCATCAACCTAGAGAAACACATTGACGTTACTAGATCTCCAATAAGCCCTGCCGCTCTAATAAGTGCCCTTTCCCGAATAAGCGCCCACCCCCTCGGCTGTAAGCTTAAACAAGCGCCCTCACCTCCCTCACTTTCTTAAATAGGAGGGAAATATAATAGGGATAGCAAGAAAAACTCCTGTATTCTTAATTAATTGATACTTTTTCAGCGTTAGTGGGTCATTTTATAGTTGCGTACTTAGGTGCCAAGCCTTTGATTTGGAGTGGGGCTAAAGGTGACCTTTTTGTGATAAAGACCAGTATCTATGATAACCAAGTAATTTGCATTTGAAGATCACCAGCGTTTGTATCACGACAAGGTCACCTTTAGCCTCACTCCTGTTAAAAGCCTTTGGACCCAAGCACGCAACTGTTAAATGGACTATTACAGCGGAATCAGTACAAGAGAATAATAAGCGCTCTCCTTCCGATGAGCGGCCCTCCTTTTAGCCAAAGTTTTAAATAAGCACTCAGGCGCTTCTTCGAAGAAAAACAGTGGTTGAATAACTCACGAAGAAAGAAAAAACTCGATTGATCTATTATGAACTTTATTTGATGTTAAATTTTGCTGGTGCAGCACCAAACTGACAAAACTTCATGAGAATGTAGCACTAAATGCTACCAGGCGATATATTTAACTGGATTAGAAATAAATAAATTAGACTTTTGGAAAACTTTGGAAAGTTGAGCTTTAACTTAATGGTTAAATATAAGTTGTACGTCCTGACACAAACTATTTCATTTCGGAGCTTCTGAAAACATAATTAATTGGTAAAAGGACTCCGTGACGTATAATTCTGTATCTAGCGGTGCTTGTAAGTTCAAATCGGCTTTGCGGTACAGGCTCGGCGGATTAAAAATTACTCGCCCGGTCACTCCTCTGGATTCCATTCCACCCAATTTTATTACCATCACCAATTGGTCGACTAGGTGGCGCAAAAATCTTAATTTAATCACAGAGCGTTGTGTAGAGAAGCTAAACAAACCCGATCCTTAGTAACTCGAGGCCCAACTTTACATACCCCGGTAGAGGTCCTCCTCTCGGTTGAAATTGGCCTCCACCACGGCTCACATTAAAGCTTCCCGCATTAGCTCTTGATAACGCCTTGACGACATGCAGTATTCTCTCATCTTCATGACTCGGTTCAGCTATTGTGGCTGGATTTGTGGCAGCGCGAACTAATAGGAAGTCAAGTGCTTGACGCAGGGCTACGATCATGGCGGCTTGATGGTGATCAAACCTGAACTGTAACCTTAGAAAATAACAAACAGTAACATTCTGACAAACTGTGGGGTACCCGTGAACACCAACAAGCAGCAAACGGCTTCGTGCTACATGACTTAGTAGAAATTGAATAATATTGAAAGAGCTTCAAAAGAAACGCGTTAAAAATATCAAAACATTTAAAACATATGAAGAGTTGTGAAAGCGCTCTGTATAAACTTTGGGGCAATAACAAGATTTAGTACACACTAAAAAAGTGGATAGCGTTGAAAACGCGCTCTGATTGGCTACTAAAACTCCGAATATCCTTCGCTATTTACTTCCGAGAAACTCGCGCGAGAATTCGCCCGAAAATATTGTAATCGTTGCGAGAGTAAATAAGTAAAAATCATCTTTTTGTACTATATTACCCGATTGTTTAAGTATATACTAAAACAACTATATTCACATCAGTGTCGATAGTTTGCGGTGGATTTTTACCTCGTCGCTTTGCGGCTCGGTAAATATCCACAACTACCCACCTTCACTTTGGTAAATAGTTGTCAATTATTTCTGAAATCAGGGAATAACTTCCCAAGGTATTAACATCCGATTGTGCCGCCATTGAGCTTGATGGAATTATCGCATGTATGTTTTTAGACAAATCAAATCACTACTGCATTTCAAATTTTAAGCGTTTAAAACAAAAACTAATTGCGGAATTAGTCTGCGTGCGCACAAGTGTCCTTACCAGTCGTCCATTTTGACGATCCCATTTTCAGATTCTACTTTACTCTGACTAAACATGAGCAGCTGTAGAGGATTAACCATGGTCATCTGTTTACACGATACAGCGCGGGTACGAATCTACAGCACAAATACAACATTATGAGAAGCCTTTCTGGTATGCTGGGGAAAAGACGCTCGCGTGAACCGCTCCAAGTTGATAACGCCTATCAGAGGTATCCCCACTAATGTCGTTATTTAAATTAAGCTCATTTAGAGACACAACAGGACCGAGGGTTCTTGAACAGACAGTGCGAGAAAAAGAACTCCTGTAATATAATTTAGGACTATAAAACACTACAGAAATCGCCCGATAACTTTTGGAAACCATGAAGCACATCTAAAAGCTTACCTTCTCTCCAAATACAAAGAACGGAGACGGGAAAGTCTGTTCCCTGTTGGAGCAGTTCACTGAAGACTTGTGGATGAGCGCGGCTTTACCTTCTGTCGTTAGTACTTTGCGTTTCCCTCGGTGTACACAGACATTAGGATACATACCCAAACACAACAAAGCCACGACCTGAAGATATGGAAATAACTAATCACTCTCCATTCGAAAAATACTACACGGATATTAGAGCCGGGTTATGCTGATTATGACAAGTTCAGTCTTCAAAATCAACAATAGAACAACTCTTGTAAAACCGAACGAACCGCTTGTTTGCACTTCTCGTCAACTATTCACCGTTGCCGTTGCAGGGAAAAATTTGAGTTCCCTACGGCATGCGAGCCACGCGAGAAGAGCCAAGAGTCTACACTACCAAGGCTTTATTTATTATTTACAACTTCCTCAACTCAATTTTTACTTCGAATGCTGTTGTGACTTGTAAAGTTCACATAGACTTGTTGATGTTTTTAGCCTTGGAAGTAATTACACGTTTTTGTCTGAGAAAAAGTACACTGCACGTGTATGAAGTCAAACCAAACTTAGGCTAGATGCGAGATGTTAGTACAGCAGAGCGGAGAAGTCAATGCCGGAATAAACAACAGCCAACATCAACCACAACAACCGAAGCCTAAACGAGAAATAATTGATGTCCGAAGGTCAGGAAAAAAACCACATAAGTTAACTTTCCGCGATATTCGACGTGAAAAATCCAAATAACAAGAAAAACGACACTTTGACTAAATTAAAAAAAAAGGATGTTGATAACATGAGAATAATCTGACAAAGTTTGGAAAACACAAAACGCCAATAGACTGCAAAGTATGTGACATCTAAAATTCCTTACCATGTCCAACTTGGAGTCGGGGCCGCTGTAGTTAAATGGCTGTGGGTGCATACATTCTGCAAAGGATTGGGATAAATGTAAGTATTTACCAGCACAGATGCCGCCAAATAGTGCAGCACGAGCTTCTTCTTGAACTAGATTATGACAATAGAAATCAAAAAGCGAGTCAAATGAACTCGACATATTAACCGGCAGTAACAGATACGATCATGATAAGCCAACGACATCACTTCAAAACAGAGTAATACTCCCACCTACAGCCATTTTAGAATAGTCTTGAAATTGGGTCAGACAGGGTAAACTTTCGCATTTGCACAAAATCACAAATTACCTAATGTTTGAGCCTCCATGGCATCTCGCAATGCAGTTGAGCACGCCAAATATTGGACTACTGGGGTTTTCGCCCTACATGAAATTATTTCAGTCCACAAAAATAAGACCAAATAAACCAGCCTTCAAGCTCACGGACTTGTGATTCTTTATTGTTATTCGCAAGTATCTCCTAACCCTTTGACCAATAAGAGTGACTGACATTTAATTTCTCCTTACAATATCACCCCGAATCACATATTATGGTCATGAGAATAAAGGAAATGATCACTAATTAACAAAGCTCTTGATTGTTACACAAATGTTCTACTAGTCAGCACCTAAGGAAATGTATCGCGGGTAGTGTGGAGGATATGCATGCTGATGTTAGGGTGTAAAGGGTTAATTAACAGTCACTTACCATCTGGAAAACCAGCGTTACAAAGAAGATCTTTCAGCTGAAGCTGTAGATAAGATAAAAAAAGGCATGAAAGCAAACTAATGGACGTAAACAACATTTTAAGCTAGTCAATATCAATCGGAGGCTTATTCCACCACAGATTGGTGGGACTGCGCACAAATGGTTTGACCATTGCAGTTTTACCTTAGCCTCCGATGTCATGCGAAGGGTTGACATGTTCAACTGACGACTCTCGCAAAACTGATACTCAGCAGATTCATCTTCTACTGACCTACGTTAAAGAAAAAAAAAATTATAGCGAACCGGAACACCTCACGGCAAACACATATTTTAGGTCTGGCCTTGAAGACAAATGAAAAATGAGGCTACCAAAACGGCCGATAATTTTCGTCCTTTCTCAGGCAGAAAGAAACAAGAGTGGTCGCAAATTCTTTTTTAAAATATAGGTACTCCATACGACATAGGTCGACGTCTGTTCGGGTTCGTATGGATGGATATTTTCTATCCACGGGGTAAATAAACACGAAGCCCTCCTTCGTAACAGCTCCCCTATCTCGGTCCACCCTGCAGAATCGTTTCCTGCGTTTCCTGCCCTTCCTCCCCTCTATGTAACTTTCAGTATTCTTCTTCTTATTGCTAACAAGGCTGTAGTCCTGCCTCGTCACCTTAATTACGTTACCTGGCATCCTCCCAAGCCTGATATGCGCTGAGCAACGCAATGTGATCGCTGTGACGTGACCCTGAAAACTGTTTGTGCACCCAGCCCAGTCTCCTTTGGTCAGTTGATGTTTCAAAAGGCTCAGGGAAACTGGTGCTAGCAGCAATAGTGCACATGGCATCTCCACAGCTGAGAAAAAGATGGCAAAACATTGATAAGTAAATTTGTGGTTAAGACTTAAAAGAACTTAAAGAAAGTGTCTTAAATTATGTGCACTATCCTCCGCCCTGCTTCCCACAACAACTCGTGGACGGAACAGTGGTCTATCTCTAGCCTGAACCTAGCTGCCAGTTAGTGAAGACTATAAAATGGCAATCAAGCTGTGGCACGGCAGTCACAGCTGTTCTGTTTCTTCGTGCGTCCGCTTTTTCGCTCGTCTCCACTCCATAGACTAAGAACCATGGACAAGCTCGCCTATCGTGGGAAATCCAGAAACTGCCCCCCCCCCCCTCCCCACCCATCCCCCGTCTTCCGAAGCTTTCATGGCACCTGACGATCAAGCCCTACCTACTTACACTCTAAGTATTTTGTCTTGTCAGAAAAAACAAAACAAAACCAAAAAAAAAGAAAACAATAAAAGACGTGAGCCGATACCTTGTCTCGAAGTCCTACAGACCATGCCAAAGAACGACTACGACAACTCCCAGGGAAATGTTGCACTAGCTTCAGAAAGAAATCATACCAAAGAAAAACAGCACTACTACTCACTAAAAGATGCATCCAAGAATGATCATCTTGCCAAGCCGTGGTTCAATGGGTAATTTTGCCAGAAGGTAACCAAGGGGAGTGAGATTTAAGTTTCCATCCAAAGCCTCCATGTCTAGACAAAACCATTTATATCGTTTATCAGAAATGGCTTGTCATACTTAGTAATACTTTCCCAGAAATATGGCCTTTCGAGATTTAAACCTTGCTAGCTGCAACTTTCTTCAGTTAAGTTTATCACAATCACTACATCCGACCAAAAACCAAGGAACAGGATTCCGTCCAGTCTACCAAGAATCAACTTCGCAACTGACAAATGAATAAAGGGGTAAGTACTGCACGACTTGGAAGCTAATTTGCTTCCTTTCATAAGAAGTTTTAGCAATTTCCCTGGTGAATAACTTTGGCGGGTCTAAAACTGCGACGTCAGGAGGTATTGAAACGTTTCATAAGCATAAGTGCTGAAGCATCAAAGCTTAGTCTAAATAGAAAGCATTGAAGTTAAGTGCATCCTAAACCAGCGAAACTACAACTGCGAGGACATTCGTTTTGTGTAGCGCACAAACAAAACATGGCACATACAATACAAGGTCACTTGAAAATAGATTTAATTTTTTTGGACTGAAGTATTCTTGGTTTTTCCTTACTACGTAAGCAACGAACATGGCTCGAGTCACCGAGGGTAAAACTGTGGAGGAAATGGTCTGAACGTGAACGAACAAAGGTAAGATTAAAAGATTGAAAGAGAGTTCAAAGTCATCAAGGATGCGAGTTACCGAGAGTAAAGTTACAGTAAACATATTTCGGAATTTCACGAGGAGATTGATTTTGTTTCAAGTCAGCGAGGGTTCAAGTTATCACCAACAGTGTGCCCACTCTATCTATTCCGAGAGCAATTTACCTTTTAATAGGGCAATAGACTCTGCCACTGCATCAAGCGGGGGCGGCTCGATGGCCTTGTTCAAAAACTCTCTGATATCTCCGAGTTTTAGAAATTTGATGGTGAGAGCCAGCTCGTGAAGCGGTGTGCGCAAGATCTCTGGTGTGGCGTGTTCAGCGAGTCTGCCAAAATAAGCATAAAATTTCCAAGTTTGTGATTTGCAATCCGTGATCATCTCCACCATCCTAAGCCATCCCTGCCTCTTGTTGGTTTAGTATGGCCTCGTTTGTGTTTTTCTATCTTACCAAACAAATATTTTCAGTCATTTAACATCCTTCTAAATCCACTCCATCCAAAACCGACTATCCTCATTCCGTCTTGGTTAATAACTGCTTCTTTTGTGTTTCTCTATTCTACCAAATTGATATTTTGTATTCATTTTTAATCCGTGATAATCTTCTTTATCCTTTGCCATCCTTTCTCCTTTTGGTTACAATTATCTATGTTGCCTTTCTACTCAAAGTTCTCCGAAATTCAACATGTTGACAGGTGTAATCATTAAATCCTGGGAACATAAAAACAGACAAGCCAATTTCCCCCTCAACTTCCGCCAGTAAAGGACCTAACATTAAAAAATTTTGGAAATTTTTATCAATATAATGGCAGATAGAGGGACTTCTCACAAATTTACCTTGAAGCTCTTGTTCTGCTGCAAAGATGGAAAGCAAATCCTGGTCTGACTCTGCCTGCTCGACCACGCCTCTGTTCCATGTTGGTTCTGGACGCCCATACAGTGGCGTAATTTGTCATGTTGTTGTGTGAGGTGAATAATTTTACTTTGGCTCTGATGACAAAAGTAATCACCACGTAAGCTTTTTAACGTTTTTAAAGCCCTGCATTCTTTGGTCGTGCTAAAACTTGTTAATATATATAATTTTTTTTTTAATTAAGCGAGTCTTAGTTCCCTGTACATGTTCGGGATCGAAAAAAAAATTAACCTGCATTATATAAAGACCATAGACCTTGGTCAAAACAGTGAACCGTTAAAAGAGGTGCAAAAGCAGGCCTGTTTAGTAACTCACTTGACTGAATCAATGACAAAAACAACATCATCAATTGTAATACTTGTTTCAGCGATGTTTGTAGAAAGAATTATCTGCAACAGAGAAAAAAAAACCAACCTTCTTAGCGATAAGGTCAACACACCTGCAAAACAATTAAGTGGGATGCCTGTGGCAGACCACGTTAAACTTGAAAGAGCCAACATGAAATTTATTCTTTTCCACGTAAATCCACAGTGACTGTAGATAACGACCAACGCGTCCCACGTTGACGCCTTGCGGTTAAGTGACCACGGTGTAAGAAGCACTTACCTTTGTGACTCCTTCTGGAACGGGCTCAAATACTCTCCGCTGGTCTTCTCTGGGGATCTGGGAGTGAAGAGGAAGCAAGCGATACCTGCTACTCACACCTGAAAGGACAAAATTTGAAAAATTTGAAAAATCGAACCTATGAAGACAATCAGTTGATAACAGTAGGTAACTTTTTGGTTTACCAAAATTTAGTCTATCAGGTTGATTGCCAACTCTTTGTTTCAATTGCCTTCCGAAGAGGCTGAACAGTTTATGTAGAAAACAATAACTTATAAATCTGCACAGGCTTTTGACTGTGATATAAACAAAGAAGTGTCCTGTGTCCATTTATTTATCAGTTATACATGTTTGAAAACTATAGCACACGGTTCATTTCCTGGATTTTATGTTAACATGGAATGTCTTTCCTTAAACTGAGTGAAAGTTTCGTTTTAGTACTGAAAAAAGTTAAAAAAGCCTGTAAAAAATTTTGACTTGATAAACAAATGATTGATCTTACAAAACGCAAACGGTGAAGAGTTTTTTCAGCAATCTTTGATTTTCCAACCAATGAATGTGATTTTTCTAATATTTTGGCGTAGGCTCAAATTAATACGATGAAGATCCCCACTACTGACGCAACCGAGACTGTATCGTTTCCTCGGCGGCATGAGATCTGATAGGAGGTGATGCATTTTCTCAAATTGAAGCAACACTCGTCAGTATGCCGAATTTCCCCTATGTTAAGGGCGTTTCTCACTTTCCATTCTCATTCTATATGGCCTTATGTTCCACAAGAAAAGATTTAAACAAGTAACAGGTCTCAGCCTCACCAAATTGTGGATGCATCTTCAGGTGCTTGTGAAGTTTAAAAATTAAGTTCCACCCTGGAAGGAATATGAGGACAGCTCCAGGAATGTTCAGGCCGGATATGTAGTTAAGCAAAGCCTACAATGGTCAAATTTGACGTGTTATTGTCTTTATTCATATACAAATTCGACCAAAAGAAAGAAATGAAATGCAAGAGCAGTTTATAAGATGTTTAGTTCATTATATTTTCAATAATACAACTTATCGACGCTACATTGTGCGGTCTGGGTAAATTCTACTGAATACGCTTTTCGACGGTTGGGTTGGAGAAGCTTCGATAGAAATCACGGATTACACTCCGTAACCTATTTATGCACTCACTACTGATCGTCACGAATAAGATATTTTGTTTAGTATACGACAATGATAATGATAAAAACAACATCTTTACCTCCACAAGTTCAAAAGACATTTCTTTTTCACTCAGTTGTGCCAGCGCATTCTTGGTTTGGAAGGAATAGTCCTCACTGCATGTTAAGTTACAATTTTCCTATAATTATTACAAAACAATAAATTATAACTAAATAATAGGAATACGTTATTCGTTTGGCGCGATTTCCAGTAATGTCCAATCGCGCTTTACAATTTCCATTACATAAATTCGATAAAAAATATGAAACTTTGAAGGAAAATTACATTTGCAAGCCTTTTTCTTTGTATTGTTTGTTTGTTTTAGAGCATTTCATGACTTAGGTTGGCCAGATGCCAACACTAAAAATAGTTAAACTTGGATCCCTAGACATTGATGTGCTCATGATAGTTACCTCCTCATCATCATCCACATCGTCTCTCTTTTTCTTTTTATCCGGAAGTGGAGGGACAAAATTTAACATTTGGATCACATCTTCAAGGTAATATTCTGTGAAAAAACAATTTAAAGCTGAAATATTACTAGTTTTAAAGCTGACCTACAATAACAACAACAACTATAACAACAATTCAGACTTAAGGAATTAATACTAACAGCAACTCTATATCTTACCTTGAACTGGAAACGATCTTCCTTCTATTTCCACAATAGGACAGTTGCCAAAATACTCTGTAAACATCTGGGTGTCAATAGTGGCAGACATGAGGACAACTCTAAGGTTTGGGTATGCTTGAATCATGTCACGCAAAATCACCAACACAAAATCAGTCTGCAATTCAAAATGAGAATGTCTTCCTTCAAAAGTTTACCTTTTGTTGAGCCATTTACTTGTTAACACAAAAATTAATTACTACAGAAAAGTCTTATAATCTTGAAGCTCCTAAAAACCAGTGATACACCAGCACACAAGTCCTTTCCAAAGAATTCGGCATTCAGTAAATAGACATGAGGTAGAGAAGGATAACAGTAGTTCAACATGTTAAGAGGTTTATGTATAATCTATAATCACATATTGGTCAACAGAGCATGTAGTCCAAGCACATCACAGAAAATACTTGCATGAAGCTACTTCTGAAATCCATCGATCATAAACAACACCAGTTCAGACCATGTGGCAACTCCAGCCCAGAGCTTTGAGGGGAGTTGATTTTTGAAAGTTGATTTTGTCAAGGATATTAAGTTTTTCTGTTCTATCCTCTTCTCAGCCATATCTCAGGGTTGTCAAAATAGGCTGAAAACAGCATATTTCACCCTATACTCTGAAAAATGCCAGCGCAAGCTATTCTGAATGCTTGTGGCTCAATTTTCAGCATGGAAGCATGAGGTTATTTGTACCACTAATATATATAATTATATAATTATTGTATAATTAAATCTTTTTGACAACCCTGACATCTTGAAAGAAGTTAATGGCTGCTAAAAAGTAGCTCTACTACACTATCATGCCTTCCATTCTGACAGATTTTGTTGACAGTTTAGGGTGTTCCCATTTGACTGACACTCCTGAATGAAAGAAGACACAGCATAATTCTAGCATTTGTGAGGCCAAGACCAATCAAGTCAAGTACAAACACACCAAAAAACTCACATTTATATCTCGCTCATGTATCTCATCCACAACCACATGAGAAATTCCATGAAGACCATTTTCAAGCTTCCTGAGAAGAACACCTGTGGGGTAACAGGAATCAAAAAATAAATAAATAAGTAAATAACAAAACTCAACATAAAGAGGAGAGGAGGGTGTTTCAACAAGACTTATCACAGGTTGTAGGTATGGAAAAATGGTTGCATCATTTATACATCATTTATACATCTCTAGATTGTAAGTAAGAACCAATCAAAATGTGTGTATAACTCAGCTTACCAAAAGACATCCAACTGCTCAAAAGGGATTAGCTTGTCTTTGAATTCTACAGCAAAATTTTGAGTTTTCTTTGCCTTGTGACAATTTATCAAAATCTTTCCTCAGGACTTACCGACTGTGCAGAACAGCATGGAGGCATGGCTTCTGGGAAGAATAGTATCAAACCTAACTGAATATCCTACACTGGTGCCCAGTATCTCAGCTCTTTCACTGGCCACTCTTTCAGCTACACTCACAGCACTGATACGGCGTGGCTGTCAGAGAAAATCCACACAGCAAAATTAACAAAGAACTTTCAGTGTGATCAGTTAACTCTTACCAATCAACCTCTTACCCCCCCCCCCCCCCCGATTGATGAGGACAGAATTTCTCTCCACAGTTACTATCTAATATTAAGCAGACAATGGACGAGGATAAATAAAAATATCAATTAGGGGATCATTAGTTCATCTAACAACTCTATCTCCAAAATAACATCATAAGAATTATATGGCAAACTGTACAGAGAATCGTGAATATGAAAGCGACCTTCGCAGTAATGAACACTACTCAAATAGTAGTGAAAAGAAGGCCTGAAAAAAATTCAGGCCTGTACGGGATTTGAACCCATGACCTCTGCAATACCGGTGCAGTGCTCTACCAACTGAGCTAACAAGCCAACTGGGAGCTGGTCAATGTGTTGCTTCCAAATAAACCCGTGAAGTGGTGAATAAACGGTTATGAATATATGGAAGTCATATATTTGAACTGCTGTTTAAGTGTTCATTACTGCGAAGATCGCTTTCATATTCATGTCTTTAACCGCAGTTAAAATATATGATTTCCATATATTCCCAACCGTTTGTCCATTTGTATGGAGAATTATTAAATAAATGAGATCTTGGGAATGAAAGAACAAAGTTTGATGTAATACTCAGGATAGCATAATTTCCAGTTAAGTGATACATTGAGGCAAAGGTATGAACCATCATATGAAGAATGGACCTCTTGGGAAACAAGAAGAAACGCAAACATAACTTTGATCTGAACATTCACCAACCTGAGTGACTACAATACAACACTCAGCACCATACCCTGTCTCAATGTAGTCATCGAGAATGTACTGTGGAACCTGAAAAAGATGATGTAATAACAAAAAGATGATGTAATAACAAAAAGATGGGTGTAATATTACCACACATGGAAAGAAATAAGCACTTTGAAAAATATCAACAAAACATTGAACAAGAAAAATCTTAAATATCCTTTTCTAAACCTGAGTAGTTTTTCCACAGCCTGTTGCACCCTTTATAACAACAACTCTGTTTGTCCTGATTGCCTCAACCAATGCAGACTTGTACTGGAACACAGGAAGTTGACTTCGCTGCTCTAACATGTTTTTATACACATCAACATTTTGATGTTTCTCTCTGTATTCATTTAGGTAATCCTGACTTGTTGGAATAGGTTCCTAAAAAGAAATTGTTTAACAGTTGTCAGAGAATAATTCAAAACGTATCTTTAATAACCCTTGCAAATGCAAAAATGAAAACTAAGTATATCCTCTTTACTCAACCCACAGCTTCACTCAAGAATACATTTTTTGGGAACACTAGCTTTTTCTTTTATCTCCTGCAGTGTTGGTCTGTGAGATACAGAGGGCACATGTGCAAAAACAACAAAACTGAAAAGAGAAAAGGGCAGAAAGGACACTGCAACAAGAAGATGGTGTGAACAATAGTTTGAAGTAAGGAATTTGCTTTTATTTGGTTTGTAGTCAAACATCTGTAATCCATTGCATGCCCACTTAGAGATACTGGACTTGGACAACTTTGAGTGTCACTCACTTGGTAGTCTTCAGCTCCTTCTATAATCATTGGCTGGTTTATCCATGGATTCCAGTTCATATTTGGTTGAGTCCATTCCACTATTCCAGAACCTGGTTCTGGATTTGTCTCTTGAAATTTGACCATTCCAGGGGGAAGGACTAAGGATACAGCTTGGTTTGGGTCCTGGGGTTAATTAAAACACTTGCTTTAATAAAAACATATTAAGTTTCTTTTACTACCATTTCTGCAAATTTCTGGTAATTTTTTAAATTTATAACCTACAGTTGCTGACTATTTACCTAGAATTGGTTAATATTTTAATCAATTGGATTAACAATGATGGATTCACATCCTTTAAAGTGCATGTGTCAGATCTTTTTTGACTCATTCAGGAAGTCCTAATGACGAAATTGAAAGAGGCAATGATTTTTGATTAACTTCCACCTCCTTTTATCCTTTGAAAATAAAAGTAAATAATAAGTGTATTTCACCTCTTAAATCACTTAAATAAAGGTTTGAAAAAATCATCCCATATTTGATTTAGCAAAGAAAAGTTAACTTCAAAACAAAAAAGGGGAATTTTATTGTTAATCAGTAATCTTCCTGTTTCCTTGTTAGTGACAGATCATACCTCACCTTTGTTACTTTTCTATTCCTTTTTACTTTGGGAAACATTCCCTCACTGGCTGTCTGTCCTCCAGATGCTTATTAACATTTGTACTTTATTTTGATCATGAAAATGTTACTAGATCACTCAGTCTAAAAACCACCAACATTTACCTTTGCACTGGAGTATGTCATTGAACTTAAAACAAATGAAACTGGTTTTCAACCTATTAAAACTTCCTTTGTGTTTCAAATGTCAAAAAATGCACCTTGCTATTACCTCAACCATCCAAAATACTCCACTCCTCTTGTGGGATTACTCTCCTCAATCATGAGCTATAATAAAGAGATGAGACTACACCCTTGAAGCAGACACACTTTGTAAAACACCCCTGTCAAGGACAAGAACAGCATCAGATGCAGATGGTGTCAGATTTAACAACACTTGCATCATATGCATCAAAAGGCCATCAATATTTAAACAATCACAGAACCTTTTGGTACATGCTATGCAATGCCAAGCTACTTTTGGTTATAACAGGGAACCTTGATAGATGACAGTTCAGTATGTATGCATGCAATTTGCAATTAAATCTGGCAGTATTTTTTCTTGCACCTGCAGCAAGTAAGAATACTTGTATTAAACATACACAAGATACAAAAAGAACTGTCAATTGAGAGTTTTCAATCAAGGTTCTACATTGAAAGACCTTTACAATTTCAAGCTGGTCAAGCACGAGCCACAAGATTAGAATTTAGAACAATTTTTTTTTTTGGTTCAGTCTTCAATTAGTTAAAATTTTGACAAACTACTTTATTTTTTTTTCTTTTTCTTTTGTCTTGCATTCATCATCTTGATCTAAAACAAAGAAATAAAAACATCTAGCAAGTTTGAAAACTTTCCCGCCAATATGAAATTAAACTACAACATGATTCAAATACTAGTCATGTGGCCTGTGATTGAGCAATTCTCAAGAGAACCTTGCTTTATTTACATGGCCATCAACTGTAAAGAACCAACAACGTGCTGTAAGATGAATTCAACTGGATCTGATACTGTTCTTAAAGAGGCAGTACTGAACTCAGGGCAGAGTCAAAGACTACCATCACTCGGCAGTCTCTTCCTTTACCCAAAGTTGTACTATCACAAAAGTTGTAAAAACTGCTTGTCACTTCAGGGATGCAGTCTTTCCTCTGTTAAAGCTCATGAAAGAGGAGAACGGCCCAACAATTGTGACTCTAGTTCACTAACATTTTTTTTAAACTTTCGACTTTGCAAAGTGGAGTGGACTCTCTTGAAGGAAAGATACAGAGTATAAACTCCATATACACACTGACAAAACAAGGCAAAGAATCTTGATCAAACAAGCAGACATTGTATAATGAAAAAAGTTAACCAAGATTTCAGTTACTCAATATGAAGGGAGCATTTCAATTTAGTTTCATTACACCAAATCCAAAGACCTCACACCGACCAACAAAAAAAACATGTATGAGCACACTGTGCAGCAGAGAAAAGAAACCAGAAAGAATTTTTGAACAGAGCTTTTTCCCCTTTTTTTTAAGCTGAACCCCTCCAATATTCCGGGGTACTATTCATTATAAGTGATTGCTGAAAGAAAAACTTGATGCTTCTTATATAGTTTCCATCCTATGTTCTTCCTGATGACTCCCATAACAAAAAGCAGTCTTGAAAAATACAACACGAATGGGCTATCACAAATCTATCATTTGTTTTTTTCCACTGTTAAAAATAACATGCCTGGATATTAGTTAGAGTTCTAAAATTAACCTGAGGAACTGGTTGAATTTCAAGTCGTTGAAGCAGATCTGACACTTGCTGTTCCATCTCAGGACTGATAGCAACATCATGAGGTTCAATCTAATTTGTTGAAATGAATAACAAAAGTTAAGAAAGGTAATTTTTATTTCACAAGAACTTGCAATACATTACATTACCATGTTAAGAAAACACAAAATAACCAAGGAAATTAATAAAAAAAAGGAAGGGTGGTAGCTCCAGTGCCTTAAATTATTGTTAACAGTGTTTAGATACTATTTTATTATCAATAATATTAAAAGAAAAAATTACTCAGTTCTGATTGGTTAAGATAAATGCAGTTTTCAGGTAATTCAATACAGAAGAGAGTTAATTCAGTGCAAAGAAAGTAACAAACCAGACATTCTGATTGGTCAATAATCAAACAAACTGACAGATAGCCAATCAAATGAGAGCCTTAGATGTTGCAATATTTGGCTACAATGAAAATTTGCAAGCAAAATAATAGCTGGTGTTTTAATTAGGTTTTCTTTTGCCACTGCAACAACAATACAGCAGCTGAAAAACAGCTTTAACAATGAAAACACTGTAAAAAGCACTGCTTTTTGGGTGTCAGTTCATGCCAAAATTGAAAATAAACATGGTCAAACCTCACAAATGATGATTCCATTCCATTGAAAGTGATTTGAACACAGACTGAACAATTCCTTGAACTGTTTAGCCTGACTTTGATTTTTTTTGCACCTTAAAGATGTGAAAATATCATTGTATATTGCTGTTTTGATCATACGCGGCTGTTTTGACTGAATGCACCGGTTTGAATAAATCATTTTTGCAATTGATGTGTGCACTTTGCTTCTACATAATCATTATAAGCTATCTTGTATTTTTTCATGTATATTATTAATATGTAATCACACAATTTTTCTCATGCAATTTGGAATAAATAAGCACTTATAAATTTTTTCAAAGACCACAAATTGCACTCGCCCTACACACTTGTGCAATTTTGTTAGTCTTTGAAAATGCTTATTTATTCCAAATTGTACTCAAAATCAGGTGATTATCTTTTCTAAACTAAACTATTTTTGGTAAGCTATAAGTTATGAAATAATAGAATAAGTGTTAGGAGTGTAGAGGAACATATGTATGATAGATTTAAACATTCTGACAGTAAAACCTCCTTACAAGTGCCAGGGGGCCCAGATAGCAGCAGAAAGAAGACAGGATAGGTGGGGGGACCCTATGTCAGTTAAGATAATGCAATATTGAGGAGAGGGAGTATGAGTTTCCAAGAAAGGTAAGGTTTGTACTCTAGCCAACTAACCCACCCAGCTAGAGCTTATCTGGTTTCCATAGCATAAAGCCAGCTAGAATATTATTGCTTTATCTGGATGGGATGCCAGTTCATTGCAAGGTTACACCCCAGCATTTCATCAGGCTTCCTTGACAATTTGCCGGTACCCATTCATACTTCTAGATGGAGAGAGGTACTGTGACAATAAAGTGTTTGCCCAAGAACACAACACAAAGACATGGCAAGGTCTCTGATTCAAATTTCTTAACCCTTTAAGTCATTACAATACCCAGCAAACAGGTAATAAGAATACTCAACTTTATCAGGTAGAAGTTGTTATCTTGATTTAACAACAAATTCTCAGAACTAATTTACAGAAATGTGTAACAGCTGGAGGGGAGAATTCACAAACAGATCTTGGGAGTTAAAGGGTAAAACCCCTGTCCAGAGCACTAACCATTAAACATGTAGGCCACCATATCTTTCACCATAGTTAAGAAAACATTGAATTCCTGTTTTATATCAATGCTTTCCACTCAGGTTACAGCAATCAGAATGAGCCAGTGTCATCTCAAAAGATGTTTGCTTACTTTTTAAAAAATATTGATTTTCCCTTCACCAACACTAATACCAAACTCAGCCACAAAGCACTCACCTCATCTGTTTTTGTTTTCTTTGGTTGAACTTGACCTGGTTCAGCAGCCTCCAACACTCCCATGTGAAACAATTGTCGAACAAGACTTAAAGAAGTGTTCTGGGCAGCTTGTTTCTTTGTGGAAGCATGTTCTTGAGCAGAAATAGCTGCAAGTAAATTCAATTCACTAATCAGTCTGTGTAGTACATATATATATATATATATATATAGCCGCAAATGCTAATCACACGTATTTCAAACTTTACTAGAACAAACTTGACACATTGTTGAATACGGTAAAAGACGAATGTGACCAACCCAAAGACGAAAACATGAAACCCAGAGCTAGATATATAATGGTAATTTTCACAAACTAGACAACTAACCAAGTAAATTACGCGCAACCAATATATATACGATATGCAAATAAATATAACAAGTACAAAACTGGTAACTGACAAAGGACACTAATGGAAGACGAGAAAATAAACACCTAACACGAAACTATGAAACACCAACACTAACAAAAAATGATAGCACAAATTCTTGCGCCTACAATATATATTAATCAGTCCATCTATTCATCCATCCACTGATCAGTCAATTAGTAGGAAGATGAAAATTAAATTATAGTTTTTCTTTCCTCCTTGTCATTAGTCAAGTTACTCATTCTACATTCTGCCAAGGTTTGACTTCTATTGGGAACACTCAGAGTTCTTTTTCTCCCATTATGCCCCTGTCATTCACTGAAGAACATCTTCTTTCCCTTAAAAATCAATCCCCTTGAAATCTGCCATCTTCTTTTACATCACCATTGGGCAGATTAGTGTTACATATCTACATTCCTATCCTAGCAGCATGCAAGAAGTTCGTCATGATGGACGTAGTTTATAGGCCTAGCCTGCCTCAATTTTCCTATATTACAGCTCGGTGGTAGAGCATTCAAAGTACTAATTGGAGAGTCTTAGGTTTGACTCTATATATTTATTATTTAGGAGAATTTGGGGTTCTTTTTCTCTGTGTATGTCACTGCCACTCACTAAATAACATCATCTTTCATTCTGCATTTTTTACAACATCATTGCAGCCGAGGCAAAAAGCCATATTGTTCAAATTAAAGTGGTTAATGTTCATAATAATAAAAACCATTGAAATCTTTTCTATTTCTGGCACTTACTTCTTCGGTGAGACTTCACAAAAATAGATAATTCAGCAACAAAATGTCTAATGAGAAAGAGCAAATCAGTATGCTTGCATAGTATTTAATCTATTTAATACCTTCAGGAAAAAAACTAAATACCAATTATATTAATCATGATAGCACATTTCCTCAATAAGCACTCTCCACCAAATAAGTGCCCACCCCACAACAAAATGTCAAACAAGTGCTCCCCCTCCTTGTTCACTCTCTTATATATATAGTAAGGATGCAAGGAAAACCTGTTTCTATGACCACTTAATTTAAACTTTTAAGCTTCAACTACAGCAGAATCAGTGGAAGAGAAAATTTTTTTTTCCTCTCCAGTCATTTCTATCTCTGTGTGCTTGCAGGGTTTCCTTTTGAGTGTTACCAGTATCTGTTCTTTTCATTTTTGTCCTTTAGTTGTGCTAACTTAATCCATGCCCCCCCACCCCTGGGTCCCCCTCATCAATTAAGCTCCCCCTTTATGGTAAGCACCCTCCTTCCAATAAGCACCCCCTTGATTTAGCACCCTCCCTCCTATGAGCATCCCCATTCTTATAAGCACCCTCCTTCCAACAAGCACCTCTCCTTTCTACCAAAATTTCAAATTAGCACCATGGTGCTTATTCAAGGAAATAGGGTATTATACAACAGTGTAAAATAATAACAACATTTGATCAATTTTAAAATGTGAAATATTTTGTTCTCTAATAAGACCTAACTTTTAAAAGTATGTTCAAAAACTAACATTTCATTTGTGCAATTCACACATCCAAAAATATAAAAGGCATTTTCAAAACATTCCCTTAGGAGCAAAACCCAGCCCTTTGAGAAAACTAGTCTGCATTTCTGCTTAAGAGTCTGGTTACAAAAAGTGTCTTTTAAGAGGACTACAGCATGTGTACCTGTTGTGGTCTGGACCCCCAGCAGAGTATTTGAAATCAGCAGGAATTCTGTTCTGTTGTAGATACTGATGCAGCCGAGACTTGGCATTGGCTAATGTCCAGTTTCCATGAAGATGAGCATTTAGATCCACATCTTCAGCCTAGGATATAATAAATGTAACCAAAGATTTTACATAAGTATATAAAAAATACATATCCACCATATCTAACCAGGTTTGCAGTTCCCTAAGGTCTGATGGGAAGATATCCTTTGGAACTTGAGAATTAATATTTTGTAATACTAAGGTTTAGGAGGTAAAACAAGATTTTTATTGCTCCAGAGAATCCCCTATTCAGAAATGAGAATCAAAGACAAACTTGATGAGTGTTTTTTTTTTTTTTATGAGAGGGGAAGGGGGGGCACATGATAAAATGCGATTTGATTTAGGACAGACTTCTAGATTCTCCTTCCGAGTTTCCCGTATTCCCTTATTAAACAGCTGAGGGAGAAGTAACTGTTGCATCAAAAGTCACTCAAAGCTTTATTCCACCCACCTCTCAAGTCTTAGTCAGTAGACTTAACAGATACACACCTCTTCAAACTTTCTTTTATTGTACAGGCTATAATGGTAATCTCTTTGGCCAGCTCCACTCCAACTATCCATTTGACTTGTACCAGGTGCTGTTCCACCTGCACAGAAAAACAAATCAGCTGCACCATTAAAATTTTTAAGTCTAATTTCCTCCTGGCTAACAATCAGTGACAAAATTGTTGACTTTCTATCACTGAAACTTAACACTCTAAAAGAGCATAGTAATTTTATTCCTAGTACCTTTTTCACCCTTGCTCTCTATGTACTATATGTACTTTATTTTCTGTGATTATACAATATTGAATAAGGTAAGGGGTATTTTATCAAATTGCCCAGCATTTCTAAATACATCATTTCTGAAGTGAAAAAAATTATTAGAGCAAGTTCACAACTGGTCTCTGTATGGCAGCAAAAAAATTATTCTGGTTTTCACCATTATGTTGTCAGTTTTTTTATGATTTATAATGGTAATTGAACTGAGGGGAGTGCAATTTGGGCTGAAATCATATGCATGATTTCAAAATCGAACAAGCATGCAGTGCGAGTCAAATTTGAAATCACAAGTATGATTTCAGACTAAAATTGCACGACATGAGGTTCAATTACCACTTTATTACATCCATTTTGAAATCACCCAAATATAGGACTTGGTCAGTTCGAATATTTTATTGATGCAGTTCTGAACTGGTTTGAAATTACATTCATCCATTTTTAGAGGGAAAAAATAGGAGTTTTGGAAACAAAAGTTGCAAAATTTGCCACATGATACTCTTTGTCTTTCATTTTCCTGCAATTTGATTGGTTACTCTAAACAAGCCTCGAAATCTGATGGGTTGTTTTGTTTTTAGTGTGGCCTGCTCATTGGCTTGGAAAAAGATGCGATTTAAAGCAAAAATGGTGCAATTCATGAATAAATTGCACCATCTAGAGCCAATCAGATAACAGGGACCACCAGTGATTTCAAAATGGATGTAGTAAAGACTTAAAAAAAGCTTACATAAGCCTGAAAATTGATCAGAAATAAAAACTTTATGCAGAATGTTCTCCTTCTAATGAGAAAACTGTACTGCCAACAAAAATTGTGATAAGTTTGTGGTTCTGGGGTTGCTTGTTTCTTCTGAACCTTGTCATGATTAGAGAGTGAATGATTCACCTGTCAGTATCAAATAAAAGAGTTATTGTCTCCCTAAAACTTTCCAAAATGTTGAAAAAAATAGTGTTGTTAAGGTGACAGAGTTGTTACAGTCCCACTGGAGAATGAAAATTAACTATGCACAAGCAGTGGATTAAACCAGTTCATAAATGAACCACAGACCTTGCTGCATCATAAGAAGTGGTGGTTGTGATGGAAAAGGCTTCCCCTGTGTTGGTCCTGATTGTTGGTTTTGATTTTGCATTAGCTGTGTCGGAGGAACTGGTGCTGCAGATGATGGAAGCTGTTGTTGAGATGGCATGGAAGCTGATGATGATGTAGGTCCTTCTCCCTGTTTTGAACAAAAATCACCTTACATGTTAATCTTGGAGGTATCTCATGTGAGCCTTATTCTTGCTTCAGCAATGAAAGAAAAACCATTGACAGTCACATATTTCAACAATCACCTGTTATCATATGACCCATATGGCCCTCCTACTCAGTCAATATGTAGATATTCTTTTAGGGGGTGTGTATGTAATACCAGGGCAACTTTTAAATTCCTGAGTTCAAACTAGTTTCCTTTAACAACCCTGAGTTTGTTTATGTGATATCAAAAAAATTCATCAAAGGGTAAAGAAAAGAAATTATTGGCATAAGTTCACAACTGGTCACTGTATGACAGCAAATAAAAATATTCTGGTACAAAATATTGCAATGGTATCATGAAAACAAAGAACAACCACTTTTTCAGTGGCCACGGTCCACTGGATTGCATTAGTGGTGTAGGCTGTAATATATAGATTTAGCCAAGCCTAAAAGCGGAGCTCGCATTTTTTTTCCTGCACATCTCAAGGGCACAATGCCATGCCAGGACTAGAACCCAGGTCATCCGACTCAGAGCCCAGTGCACTGACCACTGGACTACTGAACAAAGCTGTGGTGTTGGCATGCCCACAGTAGATTTGACCATGCATGCTAAAAGTAGCACCTTGTATGGTCATATGGTTGTACGGTCGTACAGTCATAAATCCAAATTTTTTCGGCTTAATAGGTTACTATGATTTTGTATAAAGATGGCATATCATGATGATTGTCAGGGTAGACATGGGACAAGGAGAAAACAGACAAATTATTTAAATGGGAGAAGTCATCCCGGTATAGAACTAGCAACAGTGCAGGTTTTCTCTGTGGAGAAATCGAGGTTTACAACATCTATCAAAAAATATCCAAGAAACTTTTTTCCTGACAACTGAACATCAATCCAACATATGCAGTAGACGTCTTCATTAAAAGAAGTCCACATGTTAATGTGCAGTGTTAATTAATAACACTTATTAATAATGATGAAATAAATTATGATACACCATACAACTCACAAATAAATCATCTGGAAATGAATCTGGAGGAATAATTCCAGCTCCGATCAGGAAACCACAGAAATCCTTAGCAGCATTAGTTTCAGCATCTTTCTTGCTGGTAGCACTTCCAAGGCCCACATAATCAAATCCATCTATTTGAACCTGCAGTTTAATAATCGGAGCGATCGAGTTTAGAGAAACTTCAGGAAAACAGATCTTTTCATATGCACCTCACAGGTGGCCAAATTTAACCTGTGCAGTATGTTTTTAAAGGAAAAAAAAGCTTCAAGAAAGCTAGCAAATTCAACGTTCGCTGGATGTTTACCTGGAATTTGAAAGTTCCCTGAGTAGAGGGTCTTTCTGTGTAGACAGGTCTGGTTTTGCGTTTTCCACAAAAGGCGTAGAGAAAGTTCTTGAACTGAGCGGCCGACATTTTGCCGGGACCATGCGAGCATGCGAACGAGGCGACTTGACCTCCTTCCGTCTTCTTTTGACAGGGGTAGGGAGGAAAAGTAGTTATTAAAAACTCTTGTTATTTCAAAAGTAAAATTGGTTTTTGTGATGCTTATATCTAACAATTAATTCTTATTTAGAAATTAAAGATACTCCTTTTGAAGCAATGCATGCAATGTTTCGCTCTTTTTTTCAATAATGACTTTCGTCCTTCTCTACTCTCCTCTCCTTTGGGATTCGTTGTATCACGTGACTAAACGCTTTATTGGGGCGATTCCGAGGAGACTACAGACGATTCGTTCGCAAACCCTGTGTGTTTTGCCGTCTAGTCTTGTGGTGAAGAAATATTCAGAATGGCTGAGGTAGATTCTCGTCAAATTGCTATTCTAGAAACCGTCGAAGATATTCAAAACCGTCGTGAACAGGTTTTGCGGCGCTATGCAGAGTTCAAAGAAGCAACTCGGGTTCGGCGCCAGCGCTTGGAAGATGCCAAGCGCTACCATCAATTCAAACGTGATGCTGATGAAGTGGAAGCTTGGATCAATGAGAAACTTCAGATCGCTTGCGACGAAAACTACAGAGATCCAACCAACCTTCAGGTAGGTTTTGAAAGGATTAAGTAACAACTATGGTCCATACTTTAGTGCTTTATTTGCCATTTAGGATTCAAAGCTTGCTCTCCTTCGACAACGCCCCAAGCAAACCTTTGTCAGAATACAAAATTTATTCGCTTGATTTTACTTGGTTTGATGCAGATTGTGAGTAAAAGATCGGGTTTTACATATTTTCTGACCTGTTTTTGATAAAATGTTCCTTGTGTGTAGATCTTATGGAGAAATAGTTTTCACAACAGTTTGTGTCACAAAATATCACGCTGGAATTCATGTGCGTGACCAGACATTACTTAGACGCCATACAGCAGTTTGATTGATCAAATTTAGAAATTCGCGATCACTCTTCCATGGCGCGATGGGATATGAGATTATCGAGTGCGAAATCATCTAAAGGAAAGTGCCACAAGAATTATTATGTGAACTCTGGTCTGATCTCAGCAAAGTGCAACCCTATATACTATGCAAATTATTCAAAGCACGCGCCACGTTCGAATAGAGCAGCTGGTTACTAGAAAGCGCCAGAAACTCTGATTAATTAATCTTCGCTGAGTGGCGTGATCAACTCAATCGTGCTTTATCATCTGGTTTCTTAGATTGAGTAATTCGTGTAAGTCGCAACGTTTTGAGTCGGAAAGTTGTTTTGCTAATCTGCGTCTAATGTTGAAACGAACAGATTTTGTGAATTACTACGTACACAATGCATGAATTCAGATTTTGAATTAAAAAGTAATGATAAGCAGGGAACTTGAAGAGTGCTGCAAGAATCATCTCCCCTCTTACTCTCTCTTACTAGCAATATATGAGTTGACCTAATCAAGTGTGTATAGTTTCAATGCCCAATACTTTGATATGGGGTATACAATTCATCATCATTGATCATTTAGCCATGAGAAAAGAACAGCAAAATTTTGTTTGCACCAGCCCATGTCTCTTTGGAGTTGAAACAAATCAGTTATATGAATAAATTGCTTGTAAGTTTTGTTAACTTCCAAACTAAATGGAGAAAGTGCAAAGTATGATCAATACAAGGATGCTTTATCTGCTCTCATGGATTCAAAGTTTGATCTTGTTTGCCAATGCTCAGAGCAAACTTTGGAGCAACTTCAGAATACCCCGCAACTCATTTACATGTCATTGAATAAGAATAGCGTCTATTGTGTTATGCCTCGATCTTCAAAGCCTCCCTACACATGTAAGTGAGGCGGACCAAAGTTGCGGGGTATTCTGAAGTTTAGCCCAAACTTTTGTTGATAATACAACATTTGTCTTATCTCTGATCAGAGTTGAAACTAATATATTATATAAGTGAATTATTAGTAAGTTTTTTTAGCTTCCACCTGGTCTGAATGTAGCAAAATTTTGCAAGATTTCCATATAGCTCTATATTTCATTATGTTTACTGTTCTTTGATTAAGGAAACAATGGCAAAAACAACAGATTGTATTTGGGACTATGGCTTTGTTCTAGAATAGTCTGGGAAATGAGGAAATACCTCTAAAACTTCGACAACCTCAACATCAATGCTTTTAAAAAATGTTTTTAATATACATATCCATCCAATTTTTATGAACTGAAAAATTTTTATGATTCGAGAACATTACCAAACTATAAAAGGCTAAAATTTACCTTAAATTTTTACTTTTCTTTCTGATAGTGTTAATGACACATTTTCACCTCAATGTAGCATACAAACCTTATTTTAGATGCAAAACACAAGTAGCTTGGGAAACAATCTGCAAAATGTTTTGGTTTTAACTGTGCAATTGTCATCTTTGTGTTGTCCAGGGTAAACTCCAGAAACATCAGGCGTTTGAAGCAGAGATTTCAGCTCACAGCAATGCCATTATTGAACTCCAAGAAAATGGTGAAGGCATGATCAGTGAGTCCCACTATGCCTCTGAACTTATCAGGGTGAGTTTCAATTAGTGCCTTTATTTTGTTCCTAAATACTACATGCAAAAGATATCCATGCATTTTTATTTCACTTAAGATATAAAACACAGCTTGCAGAGATGAGGGCAAACCCACAGTTTTCCCATTTGAAAGCATTGCATTTCCCAGGAAGGAGGTTCATGCAAATTGTATAACTTATACAAACTGTGAGATTAAAAGGGAGAGTAGAGAATCAAAAAGTCTTTAAGGAAGGGAAATGAAACTTGCCTTTGCCAAAACATGGGAACAAAACTAACAAGGTAATAAGGCGAGAAGTGTATGAAAGTTAACAAATATATATTGTTAAATGATCAGAATTTACCCTTGATTTCATTTCAATTTACATTTGAAATGAAAGCATGTAAAATGTTAACAACTGAAAGGGAATTGTGCAACAAAGTAAATAACAATAATAAAATGAACTTGACTGTAGCAAGTTTATATGAGAATTTTAATAGGCTTTCAATGATAATTTTTTTCTTCTACTAAATTAGAAACAAATACTCAACACATCCTCAAATGATCATTTCTTCAACAGGGACGTCTTGACTCACTCATCAAGTTATGGGAATTGCTGCTTTCCAAATCAGCAGAGAAAGGCCGCATGCTTCTCTTTACTCAGAAAAGAGTCCACTTCTTGCATGAAACAGAGGAAGTTATGTCATGGATTTTAGAAAAAGTGAGTCCTGAAATATACCTGTAGATATTTTAAATGCTCATTGCAGATATCTTTGCATCAGTAATATTGTCATTCCAACCTTGGTAATAAGAAACATTTTTATTTCAACTTTTTTCCTTGTGGATGTAAATGTAGCAAACTAAAAAAAAAGTACATGTATATTATTCAGTACTAAAAGTATGCACAATATTTTATACTTAAGTAAAGTTGTTTTTTAAAAAAAATGTAGGGTTTCTGCATTTTCCATGGATTTTCAGTTTCATTGAAAAGTCTGTTAGTAAAATTGTTATTGTTTTGTTTATTATTCAGGAAGCAATTGCCACTTCTGAAGAAGTAGGAAGAGATTTGGAACATGTGGAAGTTCTTCAGAAGAAATTTGAGGACTTCTTGAAGGATATTCAGGCAAATGAATCAAGGGTCACATACATCAATGAGCTTGCACATCAACTTGGAGATGAGGGTCATCCAGATATAGAACTGATCAGTACAAAGCAAGCGGTAAGAAGTTAAAGCTTAGCTGGATGAAATAAGCTTGAATCAGGTATTAATGATTCAAGGAGAACTTATTTTATAGCTCTATTAGAGGAGCATGCAATGTGATGATAAATCCTTGTAGGATTGTCTGCACAGGGTGACTTTTTCCAGAACAAGCAAAAAGGAAATCATATACTCTTCTCTGTTTTTTTGAAGTTAAGCAAGTTTGTTCAGGTTGTCAACATGTTCAGTGGACATACATTGTGCCCTTTCAGGATTGGGTACCTGGAATGTTGTATTTCTGTTATTGTTCAATTTAGTTCCCTCCTTCAAATATTGAATGTGTCTGTTAATAGTGCCTATACCCTTGAAGGCACTGCTTTTAGGTACATATCCTCAACTTAAATCAAACTTTCTGCTTGTACATGAAAAACTTAATAATAGCAGCCTTTCATGCTAGCCCTTTAATAGACATGCCTTCAATTTACGAGGCTTTAATACATGTTAAGTTACTGGTTTTTTAATTTTAGGAAGTTAATGAAGCTTGGGAAAGGCTGAAGATGCTGGCACTCAAACGTCAGAAGAGACTGGCTGGTGCCCAGCAAATACACAGCTTCTATCAGTAAGAAGCCATGTTATTCTTGGTAATACTACTTTTGCTTTGCTCTTACTGGAGCAGGCTACTTTTGTGCTATATAAGCTTGTAGCATTGCTTTTTTGAATCGTAAAATAGGGTTTATGCCAAAAACGGTTATGGCAGAAGGAAAGTTTAAGGTAACAGGAAAAAGTTTCAACTGGTCAGAATGAAATTTACATGTAGCTCAGGTTATAAAAACATAGATGGAGATTTTTTATACATTGGTCAGAGAATTCTTGAGTCCTTGATGTCCACTTAGCACCTTGTTAATGCAAGCCAAGGTATAGAATCTGACTTTGCAAGAAACTCCTTTTTAGCACTACAAGATCTGCCTCAACTGTAACTGAGTCTCTGAACTACCACTTTTATTACTATTTTCATTGTAAACAATTGAATTAAAAGTGCAGCTTATATTGTCTTACATCAGCTGTACGTGTATGCACATGAACCATAACGCTGAAGCTGTAACTTAAATCTATTTTAACCAGTGATGCTGATGAGACCAAGAATTGGATCAATGAGAAAGACAAAGTTCTGTCATCAGATGATTATGGAAAAGATCTGGCCAGTGTCAATGCTCTGTTACGCAAACATGAAGCTCTAGAAAGAGATTTGGCTGCAGTGGAAGATAAGGTAACTCCTATTTTCCTCAGAAAGCTGACTTTTATATTTTACTAATTTAAACAGATATAATCCACAAAAAAAACCAGATTTGACTGTATTCAGATATCAAAACTTACCAATCATAACTAGAAAACATAACTTGTGTTTTAAAGCCAATCACATTTTGACAAAATATAGCAATCAGTTTTTGCAAACCAATCTTAAAATGCTAGAGAGACCTATTACCCTTCTCTTGTCTCTGATAAAGACTTAAACACAGATTTTAGCTCTATCAGTCACTGTTAGCATCAACAGTCCTCTTCCCTTGCTCAGGCAATAAGACTGAGGTTAATAATTTCTGATTCAACTGACTCCTGAATATTCCTTTTCTAGGTCACTGCCCTGGGTTCAGAATCTGCACAACTGCAAGAGGCATATCCAGAAAGTGCAGATGAGATAGCTGCTAAGCAAGATGAAATTGTAACTGCCTGGGGAAATCTTAAGGAGAAGGTGCTGTTCAAAGTCTTTATACTGGAGCTCACTACCCAAGAATCTGAGGGTGAAATCTGAAGGATCAAGGTTTTATTCCTCTTGGGGTCTTTGAATTGTTTTCCTTTGTCCCACATTCATGTCAAGATAAAAAATGTCCTTTGCTTTTACATTACCAAGCTCAAAATTTACCACCCTAGGTATCCTATTTATACAATTAAAATGCTATTCTCAGTTAAACATTTATTGTATGTTTATTATTTATGCAGTATGAAGGATCCCTTTGAACTAATTGTCATACATGTATATATGGTATCTTTCAGTCTGGGGTGCGAAAAGCAAGGTTGGAGGATTCTTATCGTCTGCAAAGGTTCATCAGTGACTACAGGTGAGAGGCATTAAGAGTTTTTCAATCACTATGACTTTGCTTTTGTACATTGTGGTCTGCTGCATGTACATTTAGGTTCAATAACAGCCAGCTGGAATAGTCTTGTAAGAGAAATTAAATGTGCTTTCTGTTGTCAAGGAAAAACTATCTAAATTTCTCAATAACTAACCTGAGATTCTCGTGTGGTTGCAGTGTTCATACATGCATGGTGTAACCTTTCAGCTTTCATCCATGTGATCAGGCTAACAGGACTTCTCTTACGAAAATGCAAGCTGTTTTGAAAGGAAAATGTAAAGCAAAGGCTGTTCAGTTGACAAAGGCTGTTCTGACTGCACCATATCTTAGACTGATAATTTTATTTACGCTTATCAATTGAAGGCATGTTTTTCCAGCTGACTCACACCAGTATATGTGTTCTTACTTTTCTTCAAACAACTACCTGTATTTTCACCCCATGATTTTTTCATTTGATTCTAGGGACCACATTTCTTTTATAAATGAAATGAAAGTCTTGATCCAAAGTGATGAACTGGCAAAAGATGTAGCTAGTGCAGAAAGTCTTCTGGAACGTCATCAGGAACATAAGGTGAATGTCATTTTTACCCTTAACTCATTTTCTCTTGAGGTCTTCTTGTTAAAATGCAATTCTTTCCTTGTATCCATTAGGGTTATATTGATGCATCAGAGGATGGATTTAAGAAGTTTGCCGATGATGGAGAAGAACTTGTCAATTCCAATCATTATGCTACTGATGAGATCAAAGAAAAGGTATTTAATCAAAAGGTTCCCTGTTTTTTTCCATACTTTTAGCAGTGTACATGTTCAACAACAATAATATTATAATGTAATAAAATATGTGCTTATTGTTGATGGTGGTGTAAGATAGGAGATGAACTTTATTTGTTTGTGTCATGATAGAGTCACTTTGTTGTAGATGGTGACATTTTGACTGCAATACTGCTAGTCTTCATCAGGCAATGAGGTTGATAGTTTACATGTCTATCAACCTCATCGCCTGATGAAGACTAGCAGTATTGCAGTCGAAATGTCACAGTCTACATCAAAAGTGACTCTATCATGAGACAAACAAGCAAAGTTCATCTCCTACCAATAATATTAAAAAAAGTTAATATATCTTTGTAATGCCCTGAAGGACACCTGATGTGGTTATGACCTAAATTGTTTTAATTATCCTTTAATTTTAAGCTGACATTAATTGGCAAGAAAGTGTTTACTCCAAGTGGTTAACTCTTTGCCCCTAAGAGGAGCATATACATGAAAATGTGTACAGCTAATAACACTTTAATCCCTGAGAGTGACCAGCATCTAATTTCTCCTTACAATATCACCCCTGAATTACACATTATGTCGCAAGAATAAAAGAAATGTTTAATTATTTAATTGTTAAACACATTCTCCTTGTTAGCTTTTAGCTTTTGTTAGCCTTTCTCCTTATGAAATGCACGTAGAACAGTATGAAGAATATGCTTTTTGATGTTACGGTGCAAATGTTTAATAGGCAAGCAGGTGTTTATTCCAAACATTTAACTTTGCTCTCCCTTTAGCTTGCCAGTCTGGAGACTGAGAAAATGGAACTGTTGGAGCTGTGGGAGAGGAGACGTGTGCAGTTTGAGCAGTGTATGGAGCTGCAGCTTTTTAATCGGGATTGTGAGCATGCAGATGCCACTATGTCTAAACAAGAGGTTGGAATACATTTGTCTGATCTTGTGATATATCATTTGACCCTAAAAATGATTATTCTGGTCTTCATGAGACCTTGATTGATCATTTCTTCTGAAGCAGGCACAGTGTACCTGTTTGTAATTTAATCTGTGGCTTTAACCAGCAACATCAAATGAGTTTACTCATAACAGATGTTATAAATGTGCCTGTTAATACCAGGGCATTGTGAGCCTTAACTCGTTTCATTACAGAGCTAAATTCAGTGATGTTGTCATCTTCACTTTCCATAAGAAAAAACATTTGTGTTAACTATTTGGTTACCAGCAGTATATTGATGTCTTTGCAAGATTCACCAAAATACAGTTTTATTGTGTCTTCAACAAGGAAAATGCTGAGGAATTGTATTTCTGATCCTAGCACATTTCAGCACTGTTATAGAATGAAGATGAAATTGTACCAAAAATACATAGATGTTTTGCTTTTTTCCTTATGTATCACTAAATATATGTTGTGGAAGTTGTTTTTATTTACTGAACATTTTTAACAGGCCTTCCTTGCTGATGATAACCTTGGTGATTCTCTCGATGGAGTAGAAGCTCTGATCAGGAAGCATGAAGACTTTGACAAATCTTTTGCTGCCCAAGCAGAGAAGATCAATGTGAGTACATTACAGCCGTTAACATTTCTCGTGAACTTCACCAAGGATTTTACTGTACCTTAACTAGGTAATAACACACAGGGACGAGAGCTTTGTACATACATGTAGCCTGACTTGTCTTTGATGCATCTAAAGCTCATTGTAGTCAGGAGAGCATCGCAGAGGTTTTAATCTTCATGGAGAACTCAGACTTTTTTCCAAAGCACCATTTATTTAAAACACATACCATAGGAAAAACTTCTGGACTACATGATATTTTAATATACAACAAATTACTAATTTATGCTCCTTTGTTCCTCCATCTTTCAGAGTATTGACGAGTATGCAAACCGCCTTGTTGACAGCAATCACTATGCCTCAGATGAGGTGCGTGAGAGAAGAGATGGTATAATGGAAAGGCGTAATAACATTGGGGAGTTGTCCAAGGCGCGCAGGTCGAAACTTGAGGAATCTCGTAAACTGCAGCAGTTTGAGAGAGACTGTGATGAAGTAAAAAGCTGGATTACAGAAAAGCTGAAGATTGCCAGTGATGAATCTTACAAGGTGAGAAATAGTATTTTTGCTCACACAAAAACATTGGGATTACCCAATATCTGGCTCTACCTATAACTACTTGTATAACAAGACTACAGTTAAGCTTTTGAGGCCTTTGGCATGTCAGCACATCTTCATTTAAAGGTAACATGGTTGAGGGAATACAAGACAGTTCCACAGATTCTAGATTGGATCTTAACTTTCAAGAGTCCTTCCAACCTTTTAAGTGTTAATGTGGTGCTATTTAATCAAGGAAAAAGTCCTTGATTGCTTTTGGAAGAATTTTATAAAATATGAGCAAATCTCAAATGTTACTACTGCAATCCATACACAATACTACTGTAAGTTATTGTTTGTAACAAAATACCACTTTTGAAATCTTTAGGATCCAACCAATCTGCAAGGAAAGATCCAGAAGCACCAAGCATTTGAGGCTGAGTTGAATGCCAATCAAAGCCGGCTTGATGCAGTTGACAACACTGGTGAACAACTGATTGGAGATGAACACTATGCCTCAGATCAAATCAGAGAGAGACTTGATGAACTGCATAAGTTGTGGGCCTATCTGTTTGAGAGATCAAATGATAAAGGTACTTTACATATGACTTATAAAACATTTTTGATTCAAGACATTACAGATATCCTTACAGGTCCAACGGTTACAATTTGGAGAGTGGTGAAGCATACCTGTACACATAAAGTAGAAAATTACACTTGGGAAGTGTTGATTGAGGCATTTTTTCAAACCCTTTGCATTTTCAACTAGAACTGGACTGGAAATAACTCTTTACAAAAACAATTAACAATTATACTGGAATGTATATAGTAGCTTGTAGGGATATCAAATGAAGTGTAAACTGCATAAGCAAATTTTTGCTTCTGCTTTAGGGCTAATTGTGTTTTTTCCTCTTATTTGGAATTCAGGGTTGAAATTGAAAGAAGCAGCACAGCAACAGCAGTTCAACCGGTGAGAAGTGACACAAAACATGTGATCTACTTTCCCTTAATACTACGTTTACATGTATTTCAAGACTTTTCTTGTTATATTAACCTAGATGTTAAGTCCTCACAGATGTGCAGAACAATAACTATTCTATCATCACACTCTGAGAAATGTCTTGTGACATCAATGTTATTGAATGCATTTTGATATGTTATGAACTTGTTATCATGCAGAGGTGCCGAAGATGTTGAGTTGTGGTTCACTGAAGTTGAAAACTTGCTTGCTCTTGAGGATGTAGGAAAGGTATGTTATTTTGAAAAAAATAATAAAACCCATACCTGTACTTAAATCCTAGTAGTTCTTTGGTTTCTCTATCTGGATATGATTATGAGGAATTCTGAAAAAAGTTGCTTTTAATTACAGGATCTGACAAGTGTGCAAAACCTCCAAAAGAAACATGCCATGATAGAGGCTGATGTCATAGCGCGTGCAGTAAGTATAATCAAATATAAAGTTGCTAGGCTGGTTATTTAACCAAAGTGACGCTGTTGTTTAACGTACCACTTTCTAAGCCATCTCCAATTTAGCTGAACCTTTAGTGGAAGGACATTTATTTCATTATATCAACCTTCTCAAAGAGAATCCTTGAGGTCCTCTGCTTGTGTAAAATCGTGGTTTGATTTAGAGCTTGTACTGTGTCTAGGCTGATTTTGTGAAGACCACCTGTCATCACATTTGAATTGTTCTCTCTGTTTTTATGAATATTTTATCACTGATGCAACCATGCAATATCTTCACCTTGATACTTTCTCTTCAAATGACAAGGACTGTATCTGTAGTGACTGTCTCTTTTAGCATTGATTCAGGACATTTGAAAATATGGCTAATAGTTATAGAAAGCTAGGGTAACATCTCTAAGATAAATGTAAACTGTTTCAGAAATGAAAGTGAGTTGTTTAATTTTTCATTATATATTCTGTTGTGTTGTTCCCCAGGAAAAGATTGAGGTTGTTAATGCACAAGCTGATTTATTTGCGGAGGCTGACCACTTTGATGCTCCTTCCATCAAAGAAAAGAAGGAGGTTTTAAATAGCCGATACCAACAGCTACAGGTGATAATGATAATGAAGTGTGTGTGATTGAGTGGCTCAGGGAAATGTCCAACTTGTAGCCTTTACTAATAATATTAATACAAGATGATAAGAATCAGTGCTCCAAGCTTGACTCCAGTGAGTCTCCTGACAACAGTCACTACTTGAGACAACAGTCATCTCAGGACTACAGTACTATCATCCAAAATGTTAGACTCCACGATCATATGTGTTTTCACTACACAGTATTGCCAAAAGGAAAATTCAGTTGCTGATAGCCACGATAGACCAAGATTTACCCCAGAATTTGTTTTAAATTTTATATTTACAAAACTAGATCATCTGATGTCTTTTCTCAGGAAGTACTTAACATTACCTCCCATCTTCCTCCCCAGGCTCCTCTCCTAGCTCGCAAAGCAAAGCTCCAGGATGCTGAGAGACTTAAACGATTCCTTCATGATGTTGAAGATGAGGAGGCATGGATAAGGGAGAAGGAACCTGTTGCTTCATCCACAAACACTGGTAAGTAAACGGATAGCAGATGATGATACAAAATATAGAGCAAAATGAAAATTGATTCCAGTGGAAATTATGATAATTGCTCTCCTGGGGTATTAATAAGGGAGAAGGAACCTGTTGCTTCATCCACAAACACTGGTAAGTAAACGGATAGCAGATGATGATACAAAATATAGAGCAAAATGAAAATTGATTCCAGTGGAAATTATGATAATTGCTCTCCTGGGGTATTAATATGAACCACTTCAATGTAAATGTAAGTGGTATGAAAACAAATTGAAAGTCCTTGAAAATGTTGAAGCACTCGATTTGTACAATTGCGCTTTCATTACCCAAACATAGCATTTTTTTATGGTTTTCTCTGTTATTAAAAATGTTATTGCTGAACAGAAATCCTCCTTTAACTGTAGACCATCACCTCAATAGTAAACTGAAAATTAAATGTCTTCCTCCATAGGCCGAGATTTGACAGGAGCCCAGAATCTGTCAAAGAAACACCAGGCTTTAATGGTAAGAACAGCTGTACCTGAACAATTAAAAAAAATGTTTTAGTAAATAAATGGGTTTGTGGCCAGAAGCTGAAACAGTTTGCAGATCTTAGCTTAAATCCATTTTTCAATTTTAAGTTCACTATTATAAAGTAATCCCAGAGTGTGTTTTGTCTATTGTGAATATTTCAATCAGTTTTGGTATGTGTAGCCTACAAGCAAGCCCTTCTTTTTTAGGACTGAGGCACAAGACAGTTAAAGGCCTCAGTCAAAGCAGACTGGCAAGAAGTGTGCAAGGGCTCCTCATTATCAGTGCCAGAGCATTTGCAGACCTCTTGCCAGTTAACATTGCTCAAAGCCTCAAACTTCTCGCTGAAAAAGAGGCACTTGTACTGACAGTGATTCATCACCAACTTACCAGCCCATTTCATCCATTTCACTTTGCAGACTGAAATTGCTGGTCATGAACCACGTGTCAGAGCTGTTTGCGATAATGGTGTTCAAATGATAGATAATGGTTAGTTCTCTTGAACAGTTGTTCTAAAGAATGTGTTTTCTTTTCAGTTCATATACTTTTCATATACCTTTCATACTCTGTCAGCACTTTTTTGTTTGATTTGAATGTTTTGACTCATTTTTATTATGTTGTGTTTTCCCTCAGGGCACTTTGCCGCTGATGAGATCAAAGAGAAGATTGATGACCTTGACCAGAAATGGCTGGAATTCAAGGTAAGACCATTCCATGACATTTTGCATTTCCGCTTTTATTAGCCATTTAAAGAGTACTGTTCTTTCTAAGATGTGTTTTGACAATTTTTTTACTATTACTCCAGGATAAGGCACATGTGCGAAAAGGACATCTGGATGACTCTCTTCAAGCTCATCAGTATCTAGCTGATGTTGCTGAAGCAGAATCCTGGTTGAAGGAGAAAGAACCAATTGTTACCAGTGATGACTATGGAAAAGATGAAGACAGTGCACAGGTTAATATCTTTGTTGTTTTCTTATCAGTCTCAGGGTTGTCATTTGTACCAGATGTATGATCCGAAGTTTACAACACAACATTCTACTGGAGTCTGTGGACATGCTCCCCCCCCCCCCCCCCAAAAAAAAATTTGAATTTTTGACACTGTGTGAGACTGATTTCTAGCTTTCTTGGTCATTTTGACCAGCTTTTTTTTTAGCTAATGTTAAATTTAGAATTAGTTCAAAAATACTTATTTTCTGTGTCTGATCACAGCTCACAGAGTACCTGGTGTTAAATTGTCTGACAATCAAGATGTTACTGTTGCTTATGGGCTCCTAATGACAACCCTTTGCCTTGCCAGTAGTTTTCTTTCATGTCATTGTTTCCTTTTGAACATTGTAGTACAAGTTTTTTTTAGTGTTACAACTAATACTTTGAACACTTTAGGCATTGCTTACCAAACATGATGCCATCATGTCAGACTTGAGAGCATATGGAACTGTTGTAGATGGGCTGAGAGAACAAAGTCAACACTGCAAGGTAAGAGTAAGCACAGCATAAACATGAAGGACAAAAAAAAAGAATGAACATCAGATTGGATTCAGCAGTGGTATACCTATTTCCAATGTTTCCAGATCAAATTAAGTTCTGATACTTTCAAATTGTGTTTATCATGTGGAAAGAGGAAATGGGGAAGGGGGGTATCCAAATCACTACAAGGTGTAATCAGGGTTGCATTAGTGAAAAAGGAGAATTCCACCAAACCAAAAACTTTGATACTGTTTCCTCTAAGTCAGTTACAGTTAATCTGTACCTAAATTTAAGGGGGGGGGGGGAAGGAATCTTTGCACTATCTTTGCATCCACCAATGTTTATTTTCATGAAATTATCTCCCTCAGCCAGCGGCTCATGTCACAGATATCTCTGACAAGGAATGTGTAGTTGCTCTTTATGACTATCAGGAGAAAACTGCAAGAGAGGTGTCCATGCAGAAGGGTGACATTCTGACCCTACTCAATTCTAGCAACAAGGTAAGTCCTTTTTTTTTTCGACTTATGCTGTACATTTGGTTTAGCTACTCTTGAGGAAAGTGGTACATATATGAACTTCGTAATGGGTCTTGCTCACTGTAGAGTCTGTGTGGTTTAGTGTTAGAGCATCATAGTGTTGAATGCAAAGATCTGAGGTTTGATTCCTCATAGGGACTCAGAATTTTTTTCCTTGTCCCATGCTTGTGATATGACGAAAAACATCTTTCTCTACAATTTACATTGTCTTAAGCCCATTTCACAAGAAAGACCAGAAAGCATCCAAACTAGGGAATACCAAAATTAAGGGTGAGCAGAAGCAGTTGCCCAAGTACCATTGATAGAAAGAAAATACTACAGTATAGTTGGGAAGGTTTTAAATTATTTACCAACGCGAAAAAAAAATTGTTAGGGTTTAATTTAACTTAAGCATTACCAAGTGTGATTTATCATGTTTTGCAATGGCCTTGTTAGGTGTCAGTTGCAATGAAAATGTTAAACGCGTTGTAATATTTTAGTGGCAACCATTGATTATGTGACGCCTTTGATAAAATCTTGTGCACTGATTTCAGGATTGGTGGAAAGTAGAAACTAATGACAGACAAGGTTTTGTTCCTGCGGCATATGTCAAGAGGATTGACTCCCACAAAGCCTCACAGGACCTTCTGTCGCAGGCTCCTGAAGTGGACACTGTTGCTAACAGACAGCAGGCTTTGGATGATAAGTGAGTATCAGACTTTGCTGTAACAGTTTCATCCTTTCAAAGATTAACCCTTTATTCCCTAACATCAGAACACATATTCTCGGAACATTTCTTAACATGCTGACAAAGAGAATTTGCTTTACCATCAAGAGCTTTTTTATTTGGTGATTAATTCCTTTATTCTCGTGACCTCCAAGTATGATTCAGGGGATAGATTGTTGGGAGAAATTAGATGCTAGTCATTTTTTTTTAACAGATACCAAGACCTGATGGACAAAGGCGAAGAACGTAAGAAGAAATTGGAAGATTCCATTCAAAGATACAGTGTGTTGCGGGATGCTCACGAACTGGAGTCTTGGATCAATGACAAGGTTCGTGTATTTTGCAAAGACTTGGCAACTACAAACGTACATTTGTCTTAAAACATAAACACACAAGAGTAACAATTTTCTAAAATCTCTGACAGCGAAGAAAGCTAAGATTATACTAACACACTCATTTATTGGGTCATATCGCCCACTTTCCATAAGGCTTGCTCGTTATCTGATATGTTTAGAATACATTAACATGACGGACCTTTTCTAACTTTTAGGAAGCAATTGTCACCTCAGAGGAAATCGGAAAGGACTACGAACATGTGGAAGCTCAGCAGAAGAAGTTTGATGACTTTGAAAAGGTACAATGTTTCAACTGACAACATCGTTCGTTAAGCAGTTTTGTAATTGGGTGTCGAAAAATTCTCCTAGGTTGCATTGGTTTTGCTTTACTTCGCTCTGTGATTGTCCCAGAAAACTTGTGTCGTCCTCTCGACCAATCAGATTCAAAACTAAAACCAATCGCGTCTTGGCCACTTGTATTTTCCCGCGCTTTAGGCTGTGAACTTGTTTTTACTTTGCGTTCTTATTGGCTCCTTGTGATATTTTCCTCTCCTCTGATTGGCTGTTGTGATTTCTTTGGTTTTTGGTTTTACGACACTCAATCGGAAACCCTCGATAATGTTCAACATAACTAACCAAACATTTGCTTATCACGCAGGATATGATTTCTAAAGAGGTTCGTATCAGAGAACTGACATTACTGGCTGAGAAACTAAAGATTGAACACTACAGAGAATATGAGATGATCCGAGAGATGATTGAGGTGAGGAATGAATAATTGTGTTGTGTGTTTTCAAACGCAAGCAGACTGATATACGTTGCTGAAAATATGACGACAGAGAGTGCACAGTGTATTAAGCGTCACACTCTCTTCTCTGTTAATATTTGGCTTTCTTCATGCCATTTATAAGTCTTAACTAAGAAACATTGTACGCTTTCTCTCTGAGATGATTCCTCCACGCAGAAAAAACCCCTCTTAAAGTTTAGTCGGTCGTAGTGCTTAACTAGTATTGAGTGGCACGGGTTCGAATCCCGTCAAAGCTTGAGTTTTTCCAGGATTCCTTTGTACAATTGCATAAATTGTAGCCCACATACCAGAATTATTGCTCTACTTGATTTTAAATCCTCAGTCAAATGAAATTTCTTTCATTTCAAATTGTATCTAATGAAGAGAAGTTGCGTTAGAATATGTGTCACTAGAGACTGACTGTGTGTGACCTTGTCTGAAAAGCGAGAAGAGTTGACTGTATCACCCACGAAATTTTAATACGCATCGATTGTTACAGTGTGAAGCATATTTTTTAACTACAGGTGAATACAGTAACTGTGGTTACTACAAAAATCCTTGTAAGTGACTCATCAGAGTTGATAACGTTTGTCCCTTTGTTTCTGTAATGCAGCGTGTGGTAATTTTGGAATAAAAATATTATGGCTTTGTAGTTGTAAGCTGCTAACTGGTATAGATTGCTCGGGTCAATAAACAATTCATCCTATTTTTTAATGGCCTTTAACAGAGGCTGAACCAGAAATGGACCAATCTTAAGACCATGTCAGAGCAGAGGAAGGAAAATTTGGATAATGCTCAGGAAATTCAGAAATTCCACAGGTATTGTTGAAATATAAAATGCAATTACATGTATTTTCTTTTTAAAGCTCAATACAAAATACAATTACATGTACTTTCTTTTAATACCTTTGAACCTCAATTCAATCAGAAGTCAAAGAACTAGAGAATTGCTTTGGCATTCTTGTCAGAATTAATTTTGGAAGATATTTCTTGTTGTCATGATTAAGTTTCTCAACACTTCGTTCACTACAACTCAGCACAACTTTAGGTGGGCTGAAGATTTTTTCCAGTTTGCTAAGAGATTCTTTCGTAATAATTTTTTTCCCCAAAATAATTCAGGGATGCTGATGACACCAAGGCTTGGATTTCAGAGAAAGACACTGCTCTTTCCACCTCAGATTATGGTCGGGATTTGGCTAGTGTCCAGGCCTTGCAGAGAAAGCATGAAGTTTTGGAGAGAGACTTGGCCGCATTGGAAGAGAAGGTATGGTAACTAGTTCGTCTCCCAAAGCACTTACTTTTATAATGGATATACCGGCGAAAATTCCCTGTCGAATGGAATATAAGTTTTAAATCTGGATTGATATCACTCTGTTACTGAAAAATGACATTTTTTTGTCGTCATCAGGTTCGTGAACTCAACGTGGAAGCTGCTAAGTTAACATCCAGTCATCCGAATGCAGCACAAGACATTGAATGGAAGAGACACGAGCTAGAAGAAGCGTGGGCTAATCTCAGAGAACAGGTACACCAACTTCTATAACTCCAATTGAAGTTATCCTTTATACCTTCGCTGTCCAGATCTGACCTCAAATTCTCGTTTTAAGCCTGAACGGACCATTTCTTAAAAACTTGGAAGAATGCCAGGTCACTTTATCAAGATATTTTTAATTGACGGAACTTTATTTGACTCTCATTGCTACACTTCGCGTTTTCATTCGGTTTTTAAGTGAGGTTATATGTAAATCAGTCTTTTAATAGTGAAAGGGATGGTAGCAATTTTTTGTATTCGTCTAAAATTTTAGGCGGCTGCAAGAAGGGGCAAACTGAGTGACTCGTCAGATTACTTCCATTTCCTCAACGAATTCAGGTAAGTGATGGACTTGTCATTTGGTGAACATCCTAACAAATTGTTTTTATTTTTTATTCGGCGTAAGGTGTTTGGTCCAGACACAAGTTTCTGTTAGGTAGCATGTAATTTTTTTTTCTTTTCATATTTCAGAGATCTTACTTCATGGATCAATGGTATTATGGCATTGGTAACTTCTGATGAACTTGCAAAGGATGTGGCCAGTGCAGAAGCTCTGTTGGACAGGCATCAGGTATAGAATGAATACTTTTACAGAGATTTCACTCAGACTTCAGGACCTAAACGTTGTCTTCCTTTTTCCCCACATTGCTCTCTTCGCTGCAAAGGTATTCAATATCGAAAATTACTTTCATATTTCAATACAAGTCTGCGATGTCTTTTGAACTAGACAACCGAATGAGCTGTTAATTATCAGCTGTGAACGTTCTTTGCATATAAACCAATTCTAGAGCAACAAGAAATTCTTTAGGTCGTGTAGTCTGCTCGTCCGGGTCAGAATGGTTCTGGGAAGGACTGTTTTTGGTAGCGCTCACTGACGTTTCGACAACCTTAGCGGAAGTAATTATCACCCGTACGAGCAGACTACACGATCAACTTTAACTCCGAGCTTGGAAACATTTACAGGAAATATATTTTGAGCCTATTTCGAGGTATTTGCATCAAGTCGACTATACTTTAATATGTAAAAAGAAAATAAGTTGTCTTTCCTGGTGCAATCCAATCATACAAAATACACATATACAGGCAAACGTCACTCTGCTTTTATATTTCTTAACTGTGCAAAATTTTATAGACATATGAATTGAATTTATGGTTGGGATTTGCTTTGTTAAAGGAACATCGCGCAGAAATTGATGCGCGTGACAGCGAGTTCCAGTCGTTTGAAGATTTCGGCAAGAAATTATTGGACAAAGAACATTATGCTAGTCCCGACATCCGTGAAAAACTGGAGACCATGGCTACAGAACGAGAAGAACTGGAAAAGTAAGGCCATTAAGTTTAATAATTTGATCTCTTAAGTGAAAACAATTCCTTATGGATGAATGATAGCGCTGGGATCTGCTAAACACTTTCATTTATGTCTCTGTTTCGTCGAACCAAAGGCGCATTGCACACTGTTGTTTTCCGGTAGTTTGCGATCGCATACGCCAGAATTTTCATTTCATCAGTACTTCTCTTTTTGTCTCCTTTATAAAGTTAAGATGCGGTGATTATTGAAAATCAATTCCTTTTCAGGGCCTGGGCTTCTCGCAAGCAAAGACTCGATGAATGTTTGGAGTTGCAGGTTTGTGAACATTCATATTGTGATGGTGTCCAGAACCAACCAAAATTTTTTGTATCTAAGCTTTTTTTGCTGTGCGGCAATGAACACAAACACGATGAAAAATTTTGTCGTCCCAAAGTGAAGTGGGTTTGAATTAATTGGCGAAAGTGATCCAGCGTTGAATTAGATTTGCTTCACTGCGCTTTGCAATTCGTCCTAAGTCAGCCAATCAGATGCAAAGCTGAAACCAACCGTGACTCGGTCACTTGTTTTTCTCCCGCGCTTATGGCCGTTTTTAGGTTCTGAGTTCTTATTGGTTCCCTGAGATATTTTCCTTTTCCCTGATTGGTCATTTTGATTGCTTTGGCTCTGATTTTACGACAATCAGTTGGAAAGTGCTCTGTAATTGAAGGCTTTATGGCATTATTTGACGTACGGCTTTAATGTTAACAGTTATTCAATCGAGATGCCGAACAACTGGAGCAGTGGATGGCGACACGTGAGGCCATCATTCAGAGCGAAGATGTCGGAGAAGCAGCGGAGGGTGCTGAAGCTCTGATCAAGAAACATGAAGACTTCACAAAGACACTTGCAGTGCAGGACGTGAAGATCAATGCTCTGAAAGACAATGCTGATCGGCTGATTGATAACAATCATTATGACTCTCCAGCTATTGCAGAGAGGATTTCTGCAGTCTTAGCGAGGTGACCTGAAAGTTATCTTCAAACACGGATAATAATCTCAATCTTTTTGTTCGAATGTAGAGCTTGACGTGTAACCACTACTTTACGTGGAAATACACTATTTAAAGATTTTTTTTAGCCAGTTTTCGCGTCATTTCCGATTAATATAGTCAGAGATACATTTAATTCTGTTTCTTATTTTAATTTTTCGATGAAACAAAGGCTCTTTTCCAGTTTATCTCAAGAATACCTCTGCAAAGAAATTTGCTTGGAAATTTTAAATTTGGTTTTTGCTTCTTAAACGTAACTGAGTTTCCTCACTTACGACTTTCGTTGTGGAAGATTTTTCACTCTGGTGATCAAAGTACACTTTTCCCAAGTTTCAAATTTTTATTATTTTGTTGTTTTGTGTCTCAGATGGGCTACTCTGAAGGCAGCCTTGGTTGAACGCCGATCAAAACTGGGTGAGTCCAAAACCATTCAGCAGTTCAGTCGTGATGCTGAGGACATTGAAGCATGGGTCAGTGAAAAGTTACAGACAGTGCTGGATGAATCTTACAAGGATCCAACCAACTTACAGGTATTTTTTCAGCCATCAACTAATGAGCCTGTGAACAGGCTGTCATTTCTGCTGCAACACGAGTGACCTAGCTTTCGGATTTGAGCCGGTGAGCGAGGTGGGCGTGCGAAAGGTCTGTAGAAGTACGGAAATGAGTGCCACACCGACCCGTCACAGACCTCTCGCGCCGAGAGGTCTCGTGACTCGAATCTCGTGGGTCAGCCGCTCGTGTCGCAGCGTTCGTTGGCTGAATATAAGCTCTACAGATTATCCTCCCAGCTTAGTGCTTTAGTTTAGAATTTTCACTCTTGCCAGTTCAGGGTCAAGTCCCAGCTGGGTCATTGTGTCATGTTTGTTGCAAATAGGATAATTGTGCCTACTGTTTATTTTCAGTCCAAGTTCCAAAAGCATCAGGCGTTTGAAGCTGAAGTCTCAGCCAATCAGGAGAGAGTCTTGGAGACCATCAACCTAGCTGAAGGTAAGCAGCACTGAAATAGTTAAGAACAAAATGGCTTGAAGTTAACATGTTAATTCAAGCACGTGATTATAATTCGAGAAAGTAATCGTCAAATTGTTCGTGTTTCTTGTTCACGTAGGTCTCATTGAGCAGCGCAAGTGTGCCGGAAGTGAGGAGATTGTGAAAGAGAGAATCACCAAACTTCAGCAGCAGTGGGAATACCTAGTACAGAAGTCCAATGAGAAGAGTCAACATCTGAAGGAATCTAATCAACAACAGCAATTTAATACAAATGTTAAGGAACTGGATTTCTGGCTGGGAGAGGTGAGAACGCCACGCACATAAATATGTCTTTGAAATTGTCATCTTCTCTCGATTTGCGACCTGGACACGGCAAAAATCGGCGTTTTTGCTTTGTATTTTGGATATAAGGTTACACTGAACCCAAGGCCATGCTTGGGATAAATCTCCAAGAGCTACACAATCAGACTCGATTCATCTACGGTAGTTTACGAATAGACTCACCGGAAGTCAAATCGTGTGTTAACATACCGGAAATCGAGAGGTGTGAACAGTATGAGAAAATGAGCAGCATGAGAAAATGACAAGAGGATGAGCGCGCGACTACCCTCTCGCGTTCGCCTCGCCCTAACTTTCGCTCCCCGGAAAAATGCTATGAAACGAAATGTTACCTGTTCTGTTGGCGTCAATTGTTGGGGAGTAATATGAAGATAAAAGGTTGTAAAGGATATCTAGAACTGCGGCTAAGTTCAGGTTGATACCCACAGAAATACAGTGTGGTTAACATTCGGGCTGTTTTCATTATTTCCCTTGAAATGTTCTCTTGTAGGTTGAAGCTTCCTTGTCTCACGATGATCATGGTCGAGATCTGGCCAGTGTTCAGAATCTGATCAAGAAGCACCAACTTGTTGAAGCAGATATTGCTGCTCACGAGGTTTGTCAGAAGTTAACTACTGGTTAAGGCACGTTTGCTCTCGAGGTTTGAAGATGAGAAAAAAATATATTTTGCACTTATTCTGTGATGATTGGTTTTTTTTTCAGGATCGTATCACTGATCTTCAAGCCCAAACCCAGCACTTCGCTGAGGTTGGCCATTTTGATGCTGACTCACTGCAAGACAAATCCCGCATTATTGCAGAACGCTACGACAAGTGAGTTAACATTTTACCAACATTTTGTTTTCGTTAGTTAGTATTATTTTTTATTTAGGAAGTGAAACGAGATGAGCTACACGACCACTTTGACCTTAACACGACCCTTTGCAAATATTTATTCGCACCCGAAAACCCCTGTTATCGTTATTATTAGATACTTCGAACCACGTTTGCGGCAAATGGGAATGTCCAATTCATTTCTTATTTCGTTCACGTCTCCTCCAGTCCTGTTTTCGAAAAGCAGAAAATGGTTAGTGTAATGTCTCCTTTTCACATGAAATGCAGATACATACATTTTCAATTTATTTAGCTTAGGGCTGAAAGAAAAAACGAGGACAACTGTGGTTCATTGTGTGCCTTTTGCCGTTCGCGAAAGCGTTTTTCTAGTCTTCTTTATGAACAAAATATTTTCCTCTGTTTTGAATAAATATTATTGAAATATTGTATTGTTTTAATTTTACCTTTGTAATCTATTTTATTTTATTTTATTTCATCGATTGATGTATTTTTTCTGCTCAGAGTAAAAGACATGGCCGCAGATCGCCATAAGAAGTTGGACGAGTCCAACGCTTTGCACCAGTTTTACCGAGATGTGGACGACGAAGAGTCCTGGATAAAGTAAGTGGCCACTTTGTGAAGAGCCTGTCTTAACATAAGTGGAAACTAAATTTTTGTCGGTGTATCTCATTAGGGAGAAAAAGCTATTGACCAGCTCTGAAGATTATGGAAAGGACTTGACTGGTGTACAAAACCTACGTAAGAAACATCAGCGTTTGGAAGCTGAATTGAACACCCATGAGGCCAGAATTCAGGTCAGGAAACAAAATTCGTACTTCTTTCTGTTAGTGTAATAAACAGGTAGTTTACTAGAGCGCGTTAGATAATAGATAGTCTATAGCCAACTCGGCGCTTTGCGATGAACGAGTCCGTTGCAGCTTAGCTATGAAATATTGGCTTTTATACCATTGTGGATGGGCCTATCGAAACTCTAGAATTGCAATATCCTTCGATATAGTTTTAAAAAGTTGAAAATGCGAGTAGAAGTTTTGTTCACTTGCGAATAACTTTTTGTTTCTACAGGCTGTACTACTGTGTGGCCGTAAATTTATTGACGAAGGACACAGTAGCTCTGATGAAATCAAAGCTCGCTGTGATCAGCTGCAGGAAAACTGGGACGAACTGAAAAACCTGGCTGAGCAGAGGTTTGTTTGTATTCAGTTACATGCGTAACAGTTTGTCCAGTATGGGGATTTATTTAGTCTCCGTGATAAATCTGACTTGTTCTGAACGATGTCTGCGGTTTTATTTTTTAGGCAGCACAAGCTAGATGAGTCTCTGGAATATCAACAGTTCAGCGCTAATGTTGGTGAAGAGGAATCGTGGATCAATGAGAAGAACACTCTTGTTGGAAGTGACGACTATGGTGATACACTGGCTGCAGTCCAAGTACGTTAATTGTCCCTCCTGATACTTGGGGTTAATAGCATGTTCTAAAGTTAGTTGTGAGGTCAAACAAAGTTAGTATTTTAACCCTTTCACTCCAAAGAAAGGGGGGCGAATACTGATCTTAACGTTTTATAAGTTCAACCTTCAATGTTCATAATTTTTACATCTATGCCCTTATACAAAACTGATTCATCTTATGTTGGTACTTATCTAGGGTCTTTTAAAGAAGCACGAAGCATTCGAGACAGATCTTGAGGTTCATCGGGAAAGAGTTCAGGACATTGAAGATGCTGGCAACAAGCTCATTGAAAAGGTTAACTTCAATGAATTTAGAATCATTTATCTCTTTCGTTTCCGTATCCTACTCTTTTTGTTCTTATTAAGAATTCTAAAATGCAACCTGACAGTGAGTTTTTCTCTCTACAGGGTAACCACCAATCTGAGTTGATTGACCACAGGATTGCATCCATTAAGGTAATGACACCATCAGCCAAGACCTGCACTTGTTGATTGGCTACTGACTGAGTTCTTTGTTACTAGTTGGTCATGCAGCTGAATGGTCACACGAACACGACGTTCCTCTCCAAATCACCTCTCGAATAGTCAAATTCAGAATAAAATTTTCGAATTAAAAAACCCGAGCAAGATTTGTAGAGCTTCTCCATTTTCCTAATTTAATACATGGACCTTGTAGTGACGCTACGAGTTGTTGGCTTTTGGTCAGTTTTGAACATCTTCGTCCGGTTTCTGCTTTATATAGAGTAAACTTACCGAGTTGGAGAGAATGGCGTCCTATCGCAAGTCCAAGCTCAATGACAACTCAGCTTTCCTGCAGTTCAATTGGAAGGCCGATGTAGTGGAATCCTGGATTGGTATGTTTAAATTTTGGGTTTTGTTGTTTTCCTTTTTTCTCTGATTGATCGCTGCAATTTTCTCTTTGAGTGTATTGCTTTGGTTTTTAAACTTAGCTGCTCCATTTGTGTGTTTTAGGTGACAAGGAAGGAATTGCTCGGTCAGATGATCTGGGGCGCGATTTGTCTTCGGTGCAAACACTTTTCACCAAACAGGTAAAGTGCAAGATGACATTCAAATAAGACAACTTAAGTTAATTGTTGAGGTCTTCCTTTGGTTGGCCTTGACTTTCGGAGTTGAGTTTTTAGCTAGTCGGTAATACCAATAAATCTTCGGTGGCATCGTATAAAACAATTTTCCGTCTGTGCTGTTTTTCTTTTTACCAGGAAACCTTTGACTCAGGTCTCCAAGCATTTGAAAACGAAGGCATTGCACGTGTGACTGCGCTGAAAGACGAGCTTGTCCAATCACAACACGAGCAGTCGCCTGCCATCATCAAACGTCATGATGACCTTATTAGGAGGTGGGTACTTCAAGCCTCATGGCCATATGAGGGGCAACCGCGTATTACACTGGCGATGAAGTCAAAACAATATATTGCAGAAGAATGATAGAAAGTTTGATTGACATTCTGAGAAAAGACTTACCAGCCGTTTTAGAGCGGCATAGCTTCTCTTCGTTATAACGTTGCTCAATTTTTCTTAGATCTAATTAACTTTTAGCGCTACCACAATTTGTTTCTGCTTCTCTTACAAAGAGTCACAAGATGAATGTAGACTTCGTTGTCTATTTTATAGCGATATCGTTAGTTAATATTGGAGCTTGTTGTAGCAGTTAGGTAAAATTTCCTTTCTTTTACACTCTCAGGTGGGAGCAGCTGCTGGAAGACTCTAAGACTCGAAAAGAACGACTTCAACATGCCCAGGATCAATACAAGAAGGTGACTACTTGTTTGTGTGTTTTTTTTTCCTCCGTTTTGCTTGTTTAGCTGTAGTTTCGGTCGCCTTACCTTCCACGTTGCTCAGGAGTGCATCACTAATGAACGCTACTGTCTTTCTTTTGTCTAAGGTGGAGGACTTGTTCCTGTTGTTTGCCAAGAAAGCCTCTGCTTTTAACAGTTGGTTCGAGAATGCGGAGGAAGATCTGACCGATCCAGTGCGCTGCAACTCTGTTGAGGAGATACGTGTAAGTAGCCTCACTGAACAGGCGGGAATAAGTTTGTTTTTCATCTTCCCTGTCGCGAATCTTGCTACTAAGAACAGCAAGCGCGGGTGATCCGACCGGAGACGTGAGAGGCGAAACTCATGACTTTGATTCAGGCGCTTTCTTAAGTAGAATCAATTGTATGTTGCTTATACCAATCATAAATGTAATTTTTAGCTATTATTCTTTCGAAATTTCAGGCTTTGCAAGATGGCCACACCCAGTTCCGCGCTTCTCTGGACCAAGCGGAAGACGACATTATGATGTTGAGGAAGCTTGATCGTCAGATCAAGAGCTATAACGTCTCCATCAACCCGTAAGTTTTCTAATGTATTGTGAAGATCATTGGCTTACCTTCATTTTAAAACTACATCTGACAGATTTTGTTCCAACTTCTCACACCTGACATAAGTTATGCCCCATTCATATTTAACTGTTAGGAGAGTAATTTTTGGAGCAAATCCTGTCTGAGACCATAAGTGATGGCTTTGCTTTGAAGTTTTTTTTTAGTAAACAGAGAGCGTGCCAGTAACATTACCTATTCACGTCAGCGTTAAAAGAGGCGTGTGATGCTAGAAGCCTTCTTGGCACTATTCGTGAAGATAAATCTGCTGAAATGGAGACGTTTAGGGCACGGTTTTGCTCAACAACGGATACATTAAGGCTCAATAAGTGACCCATAGACTTGAAAGAACCTGTTGATTCATTTAAGATGGTGGTGAAAGAGCCTTTTCGTTCTTTTTAGTTATACTTGGTTTACTATGGAAGCATTGGAAGACACGTGGGAAAATCTGCAGAAGATTATTGAGGTTTGTAGATTCTATTTCGTCTTTTTTTTCTCTATTAAGATACAACAGGTCGCAAATGCTATCATCCTTCCGTGAACATTTCTTACAAATGGCTGGAAATTGATTTGGTTTCTCTCCTTGGACTGGGTCTAAATTATTATACAACTTTCAAGCCTGGGAGGTGAAGTGTTTCAAAAGAATATGCCTATTACTTGTCAGTTTTTCTTTTCACAAGCCTCTTCTATTGCGAAAATCCTACTCGGAACTGTCTTCCATGCCGAATGAATTGAAAGGAGGCTTTTGGATTGTATGGGAGTACCTTGCCTCGGAAATGAAATGAAAGATTGACTACGAATTCAACGTAATGTATCTTCGTTTTGTTTTTAGGAACGCGAGGATGATTTGCGCAAAGAAGCCCAGCGTCAGGAGTATAATGACAACCTCAGGCAGGAATTTGCACAAGCTGCCAACTCGTTCCACGCTTGGCTCTCTGATACAAGGTACGATGAACAAGTTTGCCTCAGGAGAACAGTGGATAATAAAGCTTAAAAAAATCCACGAACGTTTATTTAAACTGTATATTTCATTTTTCTTAGGGTTGCAATGGTTGACGGTCAAGGGGACCTTGAAGATCAACTGGCCGAGGTCAAGAAGAAGAGTGCTGAGATAGCAGACAGGAAAGAGGACCTTAGGATCCTGGAGGATCTTGGGGCTCAAATGGAAGAGGCTCTTATCCTGGACAACAAGTTAGTTGAGTTCTTTTTAGATGCATGCCCAGAAAGCTTCGCACTCAATGTACTATAAAGTAACATTGCATGTTGTTGGTGGTGTTCACGTGCTGGACGCGTGGTTATTTTCTTCTAATACTCGTGCGTTAACACGTGTTTGATTTTTACTTAAGGTATACCGAACATAGCACAGTGGACCTTGCTCAGCAGTGGGATCAGCTGGATCAACTTGCCATGCGCATGAAACACAATCTTGAACAGCAAATCCAGGCCCGCAATACCACTGGCGTTTCTGAGGATACACTCAAAGAATTCACTATCATGTTCAAGTAAGTTTCTTTTCACTTGCAATACAAAAAGCTGTTAAATATTTCGTAGGTCGTCGAAAAAGTTGTTCGCTTTAATTCTTGGGGTTTTCATTCCAGTTTTTTGCATTTAAAGCTGTGTTGTCTTCAGGAGAAGGCCATTAGAAACTCGAGATTACACTCGACTTCTTGTTTTGAAATGTCACTTTTTCGGCTCTTAAAGTCAACATTAATATTTATGGCTCTTGAAAAGTTTTCATTTTTGTTAGCTGTAAGGCTGTACCACGGTCCGTATTTGAATTTTTCGTTCGTCCTTCAGTCATGAATTGTGTTTACTCAGCACTTGATCTCTCCCCTCTAATCTCTTCAACAGGCACTTTGACAAGGATAAGACTGGTTACCTGGATCATCAAGAATTCAAGTCATGTCTCCGTTCTCTTGGCTACGATCTCTCCATTGTAGAGGAGGGCGAAGAAGATCCGGAGTTCCAAAGCATCCTCAGAACGGTGGATCCCAACGGGTAAGTGGCCTGGGCCACACTGAATTGCTTTGGCTTCACTTCCTGCTTTGGCAGGTGGTTACCGCTCATTGATTCGGTCACACCCACGTTTTCCAGCTACAGACAAAACTTTGGAAAGAATAAGGAAGAGCACTGCTCGATAGTATTAACGAATAGCTCTCTACCAGATAAGCTCACACTTTGAGTCTATGAGAATCTATAACACGACAAAATTCTTTTTTTAGAGAGAGTTAGTGGTAATTGTGCTTTCGTGTTGATACCACCGCTGGTATGTCGTAACTTTGTTGTAAAGCCACCACGCTCTCAGTTGGAACGGCGTAGATTTTTGTCTTTGTCTCTGTTTATTCTTGTGTCACTGACTGATTGTCTCTCGCTTTCAATTCTACGTAGTGACGGTGTGGTGTCGATGGGAGAGTACATGGCCTTCATGATCAGTCGTGAAACAGAAAATGTTGGCTCTAGCCAGGAAGTCATCAACGCCTTCAAGGCGCTCACTGAGGGTGGAAAACGTCTCTATGTTACTGAGGCTGAGCTCTATCAGGTAAAATCTACACCTCAAATTTAAACTTATGAGAGGGGAAGGAGAATGTAGCTTGATTGAAACTTACTAGACGTCCCAAGAGAGTCATCATATAATGCTCGTATTTGTTGAACGATTTTCACGTCCAAGAGAAGTATTTGATTTGTCGTGATGCCGGTCCTTGAAGTTTACTGTTAGTTTCCACAAAGTACATAACTGGATAATGCCTCTCTTGCTGCTTTCGATCTTGATTTCTTTGCCTCTCTTTTTCAGTCTCTCACTAAGGAGCAGGCCGACTTCTGTATTGATCGTATGAATCCTTACGTTGACGACAAGGGCCGAGAAGTTCCGGGAGCTTACGACTACAAGACTTTCTGCGAGGAACTCTTCTCTTCTAGCTAAATTAGTCAGTCCGGCATAGATTTGCAGTAATTGTGGTATGTTCCTTATTTCTGAAGAAACGAAACACCTCACGGTTTAATGTAACTGGAAGATGACAATACCCCAGCAGCTCGCTAGGTATTACTGAAGCTATCATCAACAGATTAACTGATCACAGTGTTCAAGAGAATTACTTATGTAACGTTTCTTCAGTGCATGTTATTATGTTTAGAGTGATGAGTTGTTACTTGGGTAGGGATAGCGGAAAAGTTCTGTTATATTAGCAAACAAAAATGTGGGCCAGTGCATGGTTTAAACATCAAAAGGAAGACAGTGTTCCTGAAGCAGTTGTTCATGTATCGCCATATACGATTTTATGCCGTGGAGGTGTTTTGTTGCAGAAGTTTCAAACTATGTCCTAATTGTAGTGTAGAACGGGCTATGGCTGGTTGTCGTGTGACATCATTTAGCATTAATGACCTAATAAAAGGGAGTAAAGAAATGTCTGGATATCTGTGGATGTGTTTTGTGCGGTTTGTGAAGCTGGGAGGCGAGCCAACAAAACTTATTAGGACAATCTCTGGTAAACTTACCAAAGTAAATAACGTGAAACGACACTTTTTTTAGCCAGTTGTTTGTTGGAAGAGCCGTCAGATAACTTGATGTAAAACAATCTCGTGTAGCAACTTAAGGAAATGAAGATATAAGCCAAACGAAACAAGTTAACCCTTTAACCCTTTAAAGTGCCTTTGACACGAATCTTTTTTTTGGCGTCAATATTTAGCTTATCACATGTATAAGCCAATTCCGATAGAAGAGAATTTTCAAAAGCATAAAGCTCGGATTTTTCGGGCCCTGAAGTGCTCTTATTTTGTCTTTAAAGTGTCCCGTGGACTGGTAACGAATTAGTGGGTGATGACCTAGAAAACTGTGAAAACTTTCAGTTAACGCAAACAAATCGCTCACATCTCTTGTAATTTTGTATCAGTCAGCGTTGAAATAGTCTTGAAATAATGTTCGATAGCAATACATACCTACCTTCAGCAAGCTCCACCGAGAGTTGTGATACATCGTACTCAAGTAGAAAGAGAAGAAATGGAGTTGCGAGTACGGTTCAATCCTACGAAGGAGAACTGCCGAGAAGACGTTTTCTCGCCTGCGGTGTTCAGGGCAAGATTAGAACAAAATATTCCCGTTACTGAATGTGTAGCTTGTTCCATTTTTGTTTTGTTTTCTATTGCGAAATCTATCTTAAGAATGGAGAGTTTCGTTGCTTAATAAACCCAAAGCTAACTTTTGGTTTACCAAGGGAAGGGTTTATAGATTTTCGGAAATCTAGGTTAGGAGAATCACGGCCCTTTCGAGCTTGTGTTTATGTCAATATCCACCAGAGGTTCGCACTGTTCACGCTACAAGATATCGGGACAGCTTAGGAAAGGGCTTGAACTTCAGTACAAATGACGCATTTCTGCTATTAAAATACGATGGAAACAAAAATTGGTAGTATTTTCTTACGATTAGAAAAGAGAAAATGTTGTAATGTGGAAAGACTAGTATGAGTACATCTCAAGCGCGTGAAATAGACAACTTACTTCACAACAGCTGGAAAGATATTGCAAACGTGAGCTAAATCCGCCAAACATCCCTCTTTAAACCTAAACTTAAACTTGAAAGGGCTTGAAATAACGGCCGGTCAATGGACAATGCTTGGTCAGATGTAGGTTTTGTCCGGTCAACTCTTTTGATGACCAGACATTTCGTCCGGTTGTTTACGAATGGAAAGAGGAAGTAGTTGTCGTGATAAAATTAAGCCCCACCCACCCAATCCTCCCCGCACCAGTCGACTGGTCCCTTGGGAGTTCTGTTTTTTCCTTCGTTTGGGAACGCGAAGACGATTTGGCGCTGACGCATTTCCGTGTCCGCTTCGCGCTTCGCCAAACTTGAAACAATCATAAGCGATCCTTTTCTAAGCTTTATTTTTTCACTACCAAAAGATGCATTAAGAATGTGACAGACTTATATTAATGGCCTATGATCTAGAGCAACTAAATTAGGTCGAAACTAGACTGGATGTGGCAATTCTTTCCTTCATTATTCCGACATTAAAAACCAGATAAAGAATCGTTTCCATTTTTTCCTATTCTTTATAATTTTTCAATAAAACTTTGGCTACGATTCAAAGTGGCCACTTACAACAAACTTCGATAATAATCTTACAAAAGAGTGGGCTTTCCTTCGAGGGATAGATATTTGAAAATGTTTGTAAAAACAACGAAGCTAATTGTTTGTCATATGAAAAACTTGTATAGCTGTACTTGGGAACAATTATAACAGATGGCAATCTAACATACACGTGAGTGTGTCTGTATCAACGCCTATTGGCCTTGTATCTCATATCAGGGGTTCCATCTTTTTTCAATGGACCTTGCGCCTGGGACCGAGATTGCGGAGGATGGTGCGACTGTCTGTTCGCTGCATAACGCATGTCCGGTTTCCCATCTTTCTTAAGAGGTCCTCGCGAGCTGGTTGTAGCGGCGGGGAGATTACCAAAACGCTGCTTGTTCACCGCATAGCGCATGTCAGGTGCGCCGTTTTTCTTCAGAGGTCCCTCGGTATAAACTTTAGCCAAGGACGGCCCCAAAGAAGATTTTGTTCCACCGGTAAGCGTACCAGTAACTACAGAACATGCGGAACTTGAAACATAGGAGGAGCCGCAGAGTGCTGTTCTGTTGTTTCTGTACCGCATGTCACGCGTACCATCCTTCTTCACTGGGTGAACCTTTGCTGGTACGTTGGTTGAAATTGATGCTGACGTTTTCCTCAACGCTCCAAATAATTCCTTATTTACCTTATATCGCATATCAGGTTCTCCATTCTTCTTAACCGGACCAGGAAACTCTCTCCTATGTTCCCTCAGCCTCAAGTCCCGGGAATCATCTTTGTTTTTTCCACTTTTACAGAAAATCCTTCGATTCACCTTAAAGCGCATGTCTGGCTGGCCATCCTTCCTTTTCGGGCCCGACAAGTAGCTCGCCTCTTCGTCGTCAGAATAACCATGCGAGTAACTATCTGGTGGGCTGCTGTCATATCGGTCACGCAAGTAACTGTCGTCATGTTCATCTTCGCGTGGGCTACTGTTATAGCTGTCACCTGTGTAACAGCTATAACAGTCGTCAATATGGTCACTTTCGCGCAAGTTACTATCCTCAAAGTCTTCTCCATTGTAAGATGCGGTTGGCAAGCCTTCGAGTTCTTCTCGCGGAACCTCGTGCCAGGAGTCGCCATCATATGATTCTTCGCTCCCCTGGAAACCTTCATCATCGTGACTACTGGAGTGAGACATGGAGTGGCCTTGGTCAGCTAGCCTATGTCGGGCCTCCTCGATTACCTCAAGGCATTCAGGAGAGCGTCCGATTCTTGGATCTTGCTGGATGGTGTCCAAGAAGTCAAGGCTTGTCTGTTCCAAGCGGACACAAACCAGCAACCTGCTCAGGTGAGGAAGACGATTCTTTTCGTCAAACTCCAACCATTTCATGACAACGTGAAGGACATGTTCTTCATCTTCAATTTCAAGGTCCTCATCCTGGATGATTTCCATCAAGTCTTCATGGCCAAGAGCATTGATTCCGTGTTCAGCACTTAACGAACTGAAATTGGTGATGATAATTTTCTTTGTTCTTCTTTCCAGCTCTGCAGTGTGCTCAGAATCTAATTCGCGAACCAAGCACAGGATACCCACCACATCATAGGTGTCCAGTTTGGCAATCAGCCATTCACAACAGACTTGAGAAAGTGCTGGTATTTGATAAGTACACGCGGCTCTGAGAAGACCAACAGCATTTTCGCGCTGCAGAGTCACTTTCGCCGAGTAGAGGTAACCAATGAAATCACGAAGAACATTAGCATGGATGCCCAGACGAATGGGGTGCCTTCCTTGAGAAGTACAACCTTGCAAAATGATATCTTGAAGGGCCGGTGACGCAGCCGCGACGAGGGGGCCATGCACAGCTAACTGGATCTTTCCCTGATAGTCTTCTATGGTTGTTGTGGTTAGTTCTTTCTCGAAGAACATATTCAATAGCTCCAAAAGCACATCTCCGTGATCGTCAGGTACCACTTTTATCCTTCCCTGATGATCCTGTAATTCTTCACACTTAGCTGCGAGTGCATCAATTTCAAATTGAACGGCAAAGTTGTGAAGGTCTTGTAGAGTGTCCTCATCTATCGTAAACTCACATTTATAGATGAATTTTCTAAGACACCGGAGAGTTTCTTTAGTCGATCCGTCAAGCAAAATGGCCCTCGCGGAATCTTTGACACTCCTTGCCATAAGAAGACCTTTAACATTTGGGCTGCTTGCCGCTAGGAGCATAGAATGAAACTTTTCTTCGGAGTCTTTTCTTCTGGAAATGAGGTTCACGTCAGTCAAGATTCCCTCATTTCCTGCCTGCATGTCGCAAAGGTTGTCTAGAAGAATCTTCGCATGGTCTTCCTTTTTAAAAACGAAAGTCACAGCCTTCTCGCCCAATTCCTCCTTCCGTTCTTCTACGGCCACATCTAGAAGACTGAGTGAAGACATGCTGAGAAAAAGGAATCAATATGATGATATGATTTAAACTTCAATTCCTGTAAAGATTTCCGTGATTATTCCGCATGGCGTTGGAAACTTGAAAACACAAGTGATGAAACAATATCACTAAATGTAATGGTGGAAATCATATCATGAAATTCGAAAAAAAAAAGCATTTTGAGCTTTTATTGCGTCATTGGTGGCTAAAACTATCAAACGCTGGCTTTCGATTCCAGGTAGTTTTGTCTCAGACGCTGCCATTACGACTACCGAAAAATATGGGGAACCCGAGCGGAAGTCAACAATTGGGTATTTTGTTTCGAGGGAAAGTCCCATACCCTGCTCCCGCAATCTTTGGGTTGAACGGATGCTGCGCATCATGGACAAACCTTAGCTTTGATAAAGAGATTATGATCTCTTGATTTTGATGGATAATTTTTAGTAGTAAACATCAAGAACTTCGAACAGAAAAGCAAGCAATCGGTACTAGCCATGCAGAATAACTGAATAGCTTCTCAGCGACGAATAGCGAACACTAGCAAGATATGAAAAATTGTAGAATCAGCACTCCGAGTAGAAGAAACGAAACGAAAGCTAATCAATTTGTTTTCACTTGAGTAAATAATAATTAGAGTCTTATCTTTTTCGTGGTATCGAGATCTAAAATTGGCCATGCGACTTCCGGTTTCGTTTCGTTACTTTCGATGCTTTTTAAGAAATAGTGATTATTGAACTATCATCGAGCCCAGCAGATGCTGTGGAACTAAGCTGAACTGAACGGATCTACTATTTTTGTTATCGACAATCGGCATCAATGACAAAGCTATGATATATTAGATTCAATTGATAATTCTAAATTACAGCCAGTACTGACGAACGATTATCATGTTAAAGAATTGGGTAAATCAGTTTACACAAAATGACAGTAGTGTACGGGGGTTGTTCATTTCAAGGTTTGGTGAGTTTCGACTGATAAAAGCCGCCATAATTTTCCTCAAGCTATCAGTACCAGTTTATTTTAGTTTCATGGCCTTGACGAAGCGAAAAAATGACCAAGTTTCATTCACTATTTGAAGACATCTTCGGCTGGAGTTCGTGCGAGCGCTCGAAGTGAACGCGAACTTAGTGGCCGTGCTGAAGGTTGTTTTTAATAAGTAACTTACCGAACGGCACCAACACTTTGGCTCGAATGTATTTACAAATGAATCATCCGTTTTTCTTGAAACACGTGGCAATAAATCTAATCTCTGCCTTAGTTAACCTATTGAAGTTTACTCAATTCACGGACTCGAGGAAATTCAGTAATAGATAACGTGTTGCTCCATCGGTGCGAGAACTGAATAAGATTTTGGAGTAAGATTGACAAAATGAGTATTTAGAAATTGTTTTACCTCACCTTATTGTAGTGTTGTAGTTTTTTTTCGCTAGCTAAGAGGACCACTAAAGTTCAGAACAAACAGTTGCACAGATCTTCTTCACCGTGTAAAGCTCGGAAAACTCTGTTTACTCCTAAAAGCGAAATATCTTTTATACATTGTCACGATGAGGTTACGTACATCTACGTCACCGGGAAATGTCCCGGCGATCATGTTACTATTTTAAGATATTTTGCCTGCAACTTTACATATCGCTTTCGAGAGGCTTCCCTAACCAAAACGGAAAGAGGAAGAGACTTAGAAATGTTGATGATCATCTTTTAGAAAAGAACTGCCGCTCTAATATAGCTATGAAAGAAATGGTTTTATTTTTTGAGAGTCGTGATTGCTTTTGACTAATTTCATTTTTAATTTACACCCGTTATAAAAAACGTGGCAATCTGAAAATATATTTTAGATATATACCTTCTATTTTTTCCTCAATATGTCAATACCCGTTTTCAAAAACGTTGAAAAAAGGTTTCGATAGTTCTTCTGTCATCTTCAGTTCTGATTTATAAAAAGTACAAAGATGAATTTTTCAAAACATTTTGATAAACAAAAGTGTTTATCAAAATGCTCATTGGACAAAACAAACAGTGGGAACAAAACAATGTCCTATATTTTCTTAAATTCGTGACATATCTGCTGCTATCCAGACCATATATACCTTTCCTTTTCTTATCAAAAAGTGTCTCTTTCATATAGAAGTTATTTTTCATTTTCACATTTCAGTCGAGCAATTACACATCGCTGAAATTTGAAGAAAATGAAAATAAGAATATTTAATGTGAAACTACTTTTGTTTTGATCCTATATGATAACTTTCACGTTATCGCAGAATAGTACGAAAGCATATATGACGGTTTCCAATGTTTCATACACTGGTCCCTCAAAATACAATTCAAAGATAGACCGTCAAAGACTGCATGTTGCTACTGGCATAGCACAATTTTTGTTGGCATTGAAAAGAACTAGAGGTTGTATAATGACGCTTGAAGGTAGTGCGGAAGAATACTTGTCGTTCAAGCAAAACAGAAAACCAGCCGCACCCACATATTTATGAGTACCCTGTTCCGCAAGAGAAAGATGATTCAAGAATATAGTATCTCATTGGCATTCAACCAATAATTAAATGCTAACAAATAATAATATTAACAATAGTAATAGAGATAATGATAAAAATAACTTTTAGGGTCTCGCTCGAAAGCCTCGTCGTTCTTTCTGGGCTCCAACAGTGATTCTCTATGTTTCTTTTAATTTTGCCTGTTACTTATGAAGAATTTTCCTATTTCATAGCAATTCCATTCTTGAGGCTTCTGTTTCGTACCAAAAAGGATTTCACGTTTTTGAGGATATTCCGTCGATCCACTCTTCCTCCGTTCCATCATTCTGTTGGATAATTAACTCAAGGTATCGTATTCGCAGCTTGCTCTCTTCGCAAATTTAGCGGCTATTTTTGGCATAAGTCGCTGATTTAAAGGTTAAAATGCTCTTTTCTCAAAGAAAAAGAAAAATTGCACAATCTTTTTTGTAGTAGAAAGCAAAGTTAGTTTCTTCCGTTGTGCGCTTTCCTTTGAAATCACTCAGCATCCATTTTGGAGGACCTTTCGCAGACGGTTGAATTTTTGTGTAGGCCGATGATATGCGGTGTTCACATAAAAAGAGGAAATTTGAGATAGAAATCAAAACGTTGCGGATAGTGATAGTGGAATGCCAGTACGTCTCCGGTAGTTTTAAAACAAGTATTCTTTGTTTGCGATTAGCATGACCATGTCATGCGCGTACAAAATTGTCCTCAATTAACTATTTCCTCTTGCCGCAAATGCTCGTCTCTACTCGCTATTCATACGTGTGACCGGAATAGTTCATTGAAATAACATTATAAATATTTCTCAACTATTTCTACAGTTTTTTTCCAAAGCACATGCATATAGTATGAAATACAATGCTCCGAAATCAAGGGTGACTCCAAGCTGCCTCAGTTGGCGGTGCCCGAACCAGACTTAACCCTAACTATGTTTACAGTCGTTTCTGTGTATATGGCCTTGAATCGGCTGAAAATGTGGTGATAACTAAGTCTAAAATCCAAGATTTTAAAGATGATACTTCTTGGAATTTTTTCGTTCGTTGCAGTTAGGTCCAATAATGGTACAAACACCTAATCACCTGATTTATCCAAAATTTGTCATAGTATAATAATAGCATCATTACAACCGCTGGCTTTTGAGCTTTTTCATGCAGTTTAAGACTTCTTTTTCGTTTGGTTTCGGAAAATTGTGGAGTCATTCGGTGATTTTTTACTTATTTTTAACCTTAAACATTAAATAACGAATACAACAACATGATCTCGAGACCGAAATTACGATTATCGTTATTTCTAAATTGGCACCAAATTTATGGATATAGTAATTTCGTGGCACTCTTTACCAATGCTCTTTACACGTGTTAAATAAAGAGAAGGACTCGGTTCCACTGTCTTACAACATTCAAGATGGCGGAGGAAAGGGGTAAATGTGCGTTCAGTTGTGATCAGCATGATCTCGACACCAAAATAACGATTACCGTTATTTCTAAATTGGCCCTGAAATAACGAATATCATAATTTCAGTGCATGTCTGAGACCTTCGGGCTCGAAGCTTGGGAACTAGTATTCAGGGAAAGATAAAATGGAGGCTTACGGCGGCGAAGGAAATCTCAGTAGTTTAATATTTAGCGTGAAAAGGCTTGGGTGTTGTGATCTGGTTCTCAAGTAAAAAAAAAATCACGGTCTGCAATGGCCCTACCACCTTTTGAACAACAGGAAAACATTGAAACGGTGGTAAAAAGCAGCAAGTTTCGAAGTCTAAACGAAAGATGGGTAAGCTGAGTTTCAGTCAAATATCATGACATTTGGGATGTAATTTCGATACCGAATAAATAGTTCTACATGGTTATACACGCATAGGATTCTGTTGTGTTCACGTGAAGGCCATTTCAGCCATTCCTGCCACTTGTAAGTGGTAGGAAATAAAAGATATGTATAGTTGTTTCGTATTGAAGCCCTGTGAAATCAAAAATTTGATTTATTTCTTCTTTGTTTTAGGTGGTCATTATCCATTACTTTTGGAAGTCGATGCTGATGAGAAAGAAAAAATGTTTATGATTATTTCTTCTCTCGAACATTTTACTATTTAGGTACCAAATAATCTTGATACTGAAGACCATTGCATCCTATTATGAAAAATGTACCCCTGATTGCTTTGTCAACATGTATGATGTAATATACCATGAGATTTGTGGGATTTTCACATGTTAACTAGAAATACCTGTAGAGGGTAATGATGTACTTAATGCAAAGTGTTTTGGTACAAAGTCTGCTTTGCTGTAATCTACCTGAAGGTGCTTTTTATATGCTAGTAACACTTGCACAGCCCAGTCAAAATGTTCTTTAGTAGTAGTCAAGCTGGCTGTTGTAATTATAGGCAGCAGAGGCCAAACTTCATCCTGAAAAGCAGTCTGAAAGGTGTGAAGTCAGTGGAAGATACTTCATTGTAGGTGGCCAAATTGCAGGCTGTCAGCCCATTTTGAGTGAGTAGTTAAACTCAAGATCGGCTATTTTAACTAATTTTATTGAGAGCCAAATCCTGCAAGGCTTATATTCTGTATTAATTTGAAGTGTTACTTTTATGTTTCTTATTTTGCAGTAAGTGGGCTTGTTGTGGCCATTTTTCTCTCAAACATTTTTTTCAGCTTAGTCAAAACGTTTTTTAGAAGTAGGCAAGCTGGCTATAGTAACAGAAGGTAGAGACCAAACCTTGTCCAGACTAGATGCCTAACAAATGTTCTGTGTGGAAAGCCAAATCCCTGGTTACCGGCACATTTTGACTAGGCTATTTGTTATTTAGCTACTCTTATTATTAAAGATTACTGCATTCCTTTTTAATAATTTGCTGCCAATTGTATGCTGTATATAGCTTATGATTTGTGTGATTTTCAAGAGTAAATTAGAAATACCTGAAGATGGTAATGATGTACTAGATGACGTACTTGATGCAAAGCAATTTTGGCACAAAGTGTATGCCTTGTCCTCAGGTGATTTTAACATGCTAATAAGATTTGTTATTCAAATAATATACATCAGCTGGAATGGGAATATTGAAAGAAAAATAATAATATTTAACCATAACAAGTTTTGGTTTTATGTCCAAATTAAGCACTTAGTTGAAGATCACTGCACTGATCAGGCCCCGAAGGCCAAAAAAGAGCTGTCTGCTGTTAGTTTAATTTTTGTCATTTCTATTGATTTATTTTATTTATCAATGTTTCTTTGAGTTATAATTCATTGACCTCTTTCAATAGTGCAGGTTCGCTCGTGTAACCTAATCCCACATGTATGTATGTACAATCTCAGTTGAAATTTTGAGTGGCAGGCAAGCTGGCAATAGTAATAGGCAGCAGAGGCCAAATCTTGTCCTGAATAGAAGTCTGACATGTGTGAAATTGGCAGCTATTTCATTGTAGGTGGCCAAATTGTTGGCTGCAGCACATTTTGACCTGGCTGATTGTGTGTGTGTTATGTATGTGTTCTTCTTTTTAGGTGTTAAACAGGTCAAAGTACGGAAAAAAACCTCTGTGATAACTTGGTAGTCTAAGATGTAAAAATTTTTAATAATAAGGTAAAGCTTGATCATTCTTAAGAGTTTGCATCAGTTTTAAAAGTTTTGGGGAGAGTTAGGGGAGCATTATTTATACAAATGTATTTAAAAAGTAACAAAAAAATAAAAAGAACTAGGGCAAAATCCCAATTTGCTTTAAAAGTTTATTTTATTAAGAGCATAATTCTGGATATAGCTTGGGATTTGTGTGATTTTCACAAATTGTTAGGTTGTTATGTAAACTTAATTTACAGGAACCTTGTTAGTTTTCAGCTTCAAGAACAAGTACATAATTGCAAGAAAAGCTTGAAGCTTGAAAAATTGACTGATGAAACTGGAACAGATGTCATGAGATTTGTACAATAGGTTGGCCTGGGAGGGACCAAGAATTAAAGAATTCATTGATTCTCTTACACCTTTTGTCTGCATAGTGTGCTTCTGTAGAGCTTAGTTATTGCTGTAGAAAACGTTTTTGGAGTGCCCTTGAGATCACTCACTTTTGAGCTAGTTGCCCCTAGGGAAGAGGATATCTGTACTTATTATCTCCCTTGGGGGGGGGGGTGAAGGGTTAAAGACTGATTCTTCTCCAGTAGCCACAAGTACCCCTGCATATGGAAATTTTGAACACTATTAAAGGGCTAGTACCCTCATTTCATACTTGAATTTCTAATTTAGTGTAAGTTATGACAAATAATGAATGTAAATTCATCTTGGTTGTACAGGTTATATCCAGCAGTCCTTAAAAAAAAATAAAAAGGTATTTTTCTGAATTAAAAAAAAAGTGTTCTTGCTTCAAAGTAAGTGCATGATATGTCATTCAATTAATGCTCTAGCAGAGTTTTTGTTTGAAATGCCAAAATCAACTTCATGAGTAAGGACAAAAAAAAAAGGCAATAAGCAAATGTTCCTCTGTATCCTTTATGTCAATTTGGGCTGAAAAACAGGTTTTTTTCCTTTTGCAAAAATTAGCTTATTTCACGACCAAAAACGATGCAAACAAGCTGAAACGTTATGTTTTCAGCAAAACAGCGATAGAATCTGCGAAAAAACAATGGAGACAAGCTAACACACAGTGTTCTCAGTAAAATTTGGGCAAACAAAACCTTAAAAACCAAAAAAAAAACAATTGCGCTGACTTACCCATTTTTTGCCAAGATAACTGCCAAAACACTGAAAACTAGCTTGAAACTACATGTTTTTCACAAGATCGCGACGAAATCTGTCTAAAAACTCCAAAATACGGCAGAAATGTACGATTTTTGCAAAATTTTTCGCTAAAGTTGACAAAAACACTAAATTCGACTGAAAAACACGTTTGTTTTTTTTGCAAAAATAAGCTTATTTCAGTTTTAAAAACGCTGCAAAAAATGTTCTCAGCAAAATAGTTTAAGAGTCTGTGGGAAAACACAAAAACCAAGCTTAAACCAAGTGTAAATTGATAAAAAGGCCCGAATTGCGCATTTTGGCAGTTATTTTGGCAAAAAATGGTCTATTTTGATTTCAAGCAAACTTTCAAGTAGTTGTTAAAGTTTAGAGCCAAACACAATACCAAAAAAAATTGGATGTTTTCAGAAAAAATTGTGACCCTCAGCCTAATCATAATCCCACCCTACCCAAGCCCTAACTCTAGCTGCGAGCTATCCTAACCCTAACCCTAACCCTAACCCCGGGTTAGGGTTAGGGCTCGGGTTAAGAACGGAACTTTTCACTCCAGTCAAAATGATGCAACTGGTTAACATGGTCCAACCAGCCAAAACAAGATAAAATGGTTTAAACGGTGAAAAGATTTTAAATACGTGACATGGTCCAATCGGAAGAAACGATCTCACTTAGTAAAATGGTGCGACTGGTTAACATGATCCAACTTGATAAAATGATGCCAATATCTAAAATGGACAAACTGGTTTAAATAATCCAACCAGTTGAAATGGTCTAACTGGATAATACATGTGTAACCAGTGAAATTGGTTCAAATAATTCAGGTAAGGATGGTAACATTAGTTAAAAAGATCCAGCATATTACAGTGGTTCAACTGGTAAAAATAATCATCCAACTACTAAAAGTTATTAAACCCCAATCAAAATTAATCCAACCGCTTCAAATAATCTAACTGGTCAAAATTCTTCAGGTGGTTATTTAAGTGAAAAAGGTGACAAAATCTTCTTAAAAATATTTTTGAAGACGCTTACACCCTTACCCTAAACACTAACCCTACCCCCAAACCCTAACCCCAAACCTTCACCCTAGCCCTAACCTCAACCGCAGACCCTCTAACCCTAACACTAAGCCTAAACCCTAACCCTAACCTTAGCCCCACACCATAATCCTAAAACCTAACCCTAAACCCTAAACCCTAACCTATAACCCTTAACCTAGACCTAACCCTAACCCTCATTTCCACACGCGATGGTTGAATTTAGCCGGAAAAAGCACGGTGAGTGTTAGGGTTAGCTGAAAAAATTCCTAAGCAAGGGTGCATTTCTTTCTGGAACCATTAATAGTTGGAAGGAATTTGCTTAAATAACAACCCTTACCGCCTCTCTGGGGGTAAAACCTTGAATTTAGACTATAATGCACTGCTTTTCTTAACGAGGATCTATTTTCATTTCAATATGGAGGGCAAAATTTGGCAAAGTGCCCCAAAGAGAGATCTCGGACTGACAATTGGAAAAAGAGGTTGAATTTGTCTGTTCAGAGTTTTGTCGGCAGTCTAATTGTTGTTCAATTCCTTTCTCTGAACTGCAAACCTTTTGATGATATGAATGATACAGACGTAAAGAAACGCCAGGAAAATTCCTCAGCCGGAGGTCAGCTTGTTAATTTTATTGTATATATTTTTTACTAATAGAGTATTTTTCTTCCTACATAGGCACTTACGCAACATATCAGGAAAACCCGTGACTGACTGAACGTAGTTTAACAACTAAGTACAATGTAGTTTAACACAAGTTCACCCCTCCGCATTTCGCAACTACCCACGTCCGCTTTTTCTCCAACTTCGAAATTTGGAAATGAATATGAAATATCTCTGCACTAATGAACACTACTTTTGCAGTAGTGAAAACAAGGCCTGAAAAAAAAATTAGGCCAGTGAGGGATTTGAAACTTGTGCTGTACCATCTCAGCTAACAAGCCAACGGGGAGCTAGTCATTCTGTTAGTTCGTAATAAACCCGCGAAGTGATGAATAAATGACTGTGAAGATAAGAAAATCATCTATGTGAACTGCGGTTAATGAAATGGGTTTAAAGCGATTTCGCAGTAATAAACACTGCTTTAGCAGCAGTGAAAATAAGGCTGGAAGGTGTTTATTACGAATCAGCAAAGTCGCTTTCATATTTATTTCTTAATCCGCAGTTTACATGCATGATTTTCATATATTCACAGTCATTTCTTAACTTGGGTAGAAACTTTGATTTGAATTGTTGCAAGAGGTTCCACTGGTATTTTCACGAAGTAGAGGGATCATTATCAACCTCTGGGTACAGCTCAACCGAAGACCTATCACGTTCCCAAATGCATAAAATGACGATTTATATGTATATGGCGAATTTTTTTTTTTAATTTCACGCTGGTTTTACACATGAGGTACTTCCTCACATCATGAACATACCCTCTCACCGATGTAACATACAAGTGGCAGTTTGACACAGTTCGCTCCAGCTTCTGTTCATCTAGGGTTGAATCTTGGAATCGGGCAACAGGTGCTATTCATCAGCACTAACTCAGTTCTCTTTGCGGGTTTTTAGAGATTTTTATATCAATGCCAACATAAGAAATGATCAGTTCCTAACCCATCTGCAAAAGAAAAATTGATTTTATATATTAGAAATAAGACAGATGGTAAGTTTTGAGCTCGGTAAAGAAATAAAGATATTTTTCGTCCCGTCACGAGCGTGGGACAAAGAAAAAATTCTCATGGGGACTCAGAATTTTTTCTTTGTCCCACGCTCGTAACAAGAGGAAAAATATCTCTCTTTATTTCTTGATTTGTACGTTTGATATTAGCTTTAAGGAGAAAGAGAGAGAGAGAGAAGGAAAGGAGAGAATGTCGAAAGTTTCTAAAAATTTTCAACCCAGCGCCCTCTTGGAAACATGTATAGTAAAATATCTGTTCAAATAACTTTTTCTGCTGTTTCAGAACTTAAGACGAAAATTGAAAAGCTGAAGGAATCTGAAGGTGAAGTTCTCGATCAGTATTTTCAGTGGGCCACAGTCAGAGACGAACTTAGAGAATTTCTCCGAGAATTTCATAGTGGTACGGACGCCAACATTGTCGTGATATTGCGTTACACGGTCACGCCACTGGGCGGATGAACATCTATATATTTAGAAGACTTAGGAGACAACGAATACACACGTGGCGGCAGTCGAGTTCGCACAATAAACAACCCTTTTGAGTTCACAGAATCGTGACATGGTGTCAGGAGTGGGATCTGTTCACCCCTAAAGATGACAGAAGCAGCTGAAGCATCCATAGTTGTGCCACCAGCGCCGACTCAAGTTTTTATTCCCCCGTCAAATTTGCCCCCGCCGAAAGCGATTAATTTTGACGACAATTTAGCCACCGCATGGAAATCGTGGAAAGCAGCGTGGCAGCGCTACGAAATCGCTACTGGTGTATATAAACAAGAGGGCATAGTTCGTGTGTCGACATTACTAAGCATTATAGGCGAGGATGGCGTCAGAGCCCACGATACCTTTATTTGGAACGAAGACGAAAACGCAGACGACATTTCACAAGTCCTGAAGAAGTTCGACGAATTCTGCATTCCTAGGACACAGGTCATATATGAACGCTATAGGTTCAACAACCGAAACCAGGAACCAGGCGAAAACATCTCGACGTATCTTACGGAGCTTCGAACGATCGCAAAAAACTGTGCACACGATACAATCACACCAGATGAAATTTTGCGTGACCGCCTCGTGCTAGGCATACGGGATGATCGCGTCCGCGAGAGACTTCTCCGTTTGAATGATTTATCTCTCCTACAAGCAGTTGACATTATTAAGTCGTCAGAACAGACCCAACAGCAAGTAAAGCTAATGGCTGGAGGAGACACTGCAGTTCATGCGTTACGGAAGGCGGGATCGGCAGAAAAACCTGAAGAAGAACGACAACTTAAGTCACAAGCATTTAGAAGACCGTCTAAAGAATGTGGAAATTGAGGAATGGTGCATGGACGTCATTGTCCCGCGTATGGAAGAACATGTTTTAACTGTGGGAGTATGAATCATTTTGCGAATAAATGTCGCGCTAATCCCCGAGGAGTGAAAAGTAGAGTTTCGGCGGTCCACGAAGCCGTCGACATGGGAAACGACCCCTACTACATTGGTGCTACTACTAGTAAGAGCAAAGGCCAGGAAAAATTGGCAGTGGTCAAACTCCACATTTATGGGCCAGATCCCAAGACAGAAGTCCAGTTTCAAATAGATACTGGGTCGCAGTGCGACATTCTCCCGGCCCAATTATACAAGCAAATCACTGGGGACACCCTCCTTCATCGCCTCAAACCATGCCAAAAGGAAATAGTCTCGTACACAGGGGATCGCCGCAAAATTGCTGGTAAAGCTACCCTGCCTGTGTGGTCCCGTGGACAGCGGAGGTCAATGGAGTTTAACATCTTAGACGGAGACTATCAACCGATTTTATCATTGAACACCAGCCTCAATCTTGGCTTTGTGAGTTTGCATAATTGTGACGTCCTAGCATTACACGTCAAGTGTCCCAAAGCCTCCTTGCTCGAAGAGTATGAGGACGTATTCGACGGATTAGGGGCCCTACCGGGAACATACAAAATAGCCATAGACGAACAGGCGCAACCAGTTGTCCACGCACCGAGGCGAGTGCCAGTAGCCTTGCGTCCATGCATCAAAAACAAGCTGGACGAACTTGTTGATCGTAAAGTTATTATTCCAGTAACAGAACCGACGCAGTGGGTATCCAGCATGTTGGCCATAGTGAAGCCAAACAAAGTACGCATCTGTATTGACCCGAGAGATTTAAATCGTGCCATTCGGCGAGAGCATTACCAGTTGCCGACTATCGATGAAGTGGCCTCCCGCTTAACAGGTGCCAAGAAATTTACTCTTTGTGACGCCAAGGATGGTTTCCACCAAATCCTCTTAGACGATGCTTCTAGTTTCCTGACAACGTTCAATACGCCTTTTGGGCGTTATAGATGGGCCCGCATGCCTTTTGGTATCTCAAGTGCGCCTGAAGTTTGGCAGCGACGCATGCATGAATTCGTAGAAAATTTAGAAGGAGTTGAAGTTATCGCTGACGACTTCCTCATCGCTGGATTTGGCGAAACTGACGCAGAGGTCAACTCGAGCCTTGAAAAGAACGAACGTGCGTTCTTCAAGAAATGCCGGGAGTGGAACCTCAAGCTCAACAAACTCAAGCTGAAAAGATCTCAAACCGAAGTGCGTTTCATGGGCCACCTCTTGACTCCTGATGGTCTAAAGGCAGACCCAGCCAAAGTTGAAGCTATTTTGGATATGCCACCGCCGACTGATGTGAAAGGCCTGAAGAGGTTTTTGGGGATGGTCAATTATCTGGCCAAATTCTTGCCACTCCTGTCCGACATGACAGAACCTTTGCGAAGGCTTGAGGACAAGGACGTCGAGTGGTGTTGGCTTGCACAGCATGAGAAAGCATTTACCACAGTCAAAGAATACTTGGCCAAGGCCCCGGTACTGAAATACTATGATGTTACTGAAGAAGTGACAATCCAATGCGATGCCAGCATAACGGGTCTAGGTGCAGTACTGATGCAAAAGGGTCAGCCCGTTGCCTTTGCCTCGCGAGCTCTGACCGACACCGAAACGCGTTACGCTCAAATCGAGAAAGAGCTCCTCGCCATAGTGTGGTCAACCGACAAGTTCAATCAATACATACTGGGACGCGAAGTTGTACACATCGAGTCTGACCACGAACCACTAAGGGCAGTTTTTACCAAGCCAATACACAACTCACCAAAGAGACTCCAGAGAATGCTGATGGCCCTTCAGAATTACTCCCTGGATGTGCAGTATAAAAAAGGGGAACTTATGTGGGTATCAGATGCACTGAGTCGAGCATACCGCAACACCACCGAAGCCTCCAAGCACGATACAAGTCTGATCTGTACACTTGCCGAGATAGATCATTCAGAAAACCTCTCGATTGCACCATACAGGCTCGCTGAATTCAGAAACGAGATTGCCAGGGACCCAGTGATGCAAAAGCTAATCGGAGCAATCAAGGGTGAATGGCCAGTGTCAAGGAAGTCCTGTACCCCTGAGCTGACGCCTTACTATGACAAACGAAGTGAGCTTATAGAAGACAAGGGACTAGTATTCCTGGGGGAGCGATTGCTGGTACCCCCTTCCCTGAGAAAAGAAATGTTGAAGCAAATTCACCGATCACATATTGGAATCGAAGGGTGTTTACGTCGCGCTAGGGAGGTCCTCTATTGGCCCCTCATGAATTCGGAAGTAAAGGATTTTGTTTCCAAATGCTCAATCTGCCAGTCGTACCAGCCAGATCAGTGCCGCGAGGAATTGCAACCGTATCCGATCCCGTCGCGTCCCTGGTCGATGCTAGGTGCCAATTTTTTTGACCTTGGGCAACAACATTTCTTTGTCCTAGTCGACTACTGGAGTGGGTTCTTTGAAGTCCAGGAGGTTAAGGTGGCCACATCTGCTAGCGTGATAGCTGCGTGTAAAGTACAATTCGCCCGCCATGGGATACCAGACGTGCTTATTACCGACAACGGACCTCAGTTTACGTCATCGGTGTTCAGTGCATTCGTGAGAGAATGGCAGTTTGAACATAGAACTTCGAGCCCCCGTTACCCCCAGTCAAATGGCCGCGCCGAGAATGCCGTGAAGACCTGCAAGAACTTGATGACGAAAGCGAAAGCGGATGGGCAAGACCCGCTGTTAGCCCTTCTTGATTGGCGCAACACCCCAACAGAGGGTCTAGGAACATCACCCGTACAGAGACTGATGGGACGCCGCACACGGACTTTCTTACCAACCCATGAAACGCTCCTGCGGCAGCCATCACACCAGGAAACAGCCACCAAATTAGCTGAGCGCAAGAAAAGACAAGCTCAACAATACAACAAAAAGTTTCGCTCTTTAGAGGCACTAAAGTGTGGACAGGCCATCAGGATGCGGCTTCCCGGAAGGGAGGAATGGAGTCTGGGGACCTGCATGAAAGCCTTGGAGAACAGGTCTTATGAAGTTGAAGTTTGCGGCAGGCGATACCGACGCAACCGTCGGCAACTGCGCCTGACCCCGGAAACAGCACCACCTATGAGTCTGGTAGAACTAACTCCGCCCGAGTCTACCCTCAAACCGGCGCCAAATCTGACAGAGCCAGGACCTCCTCCACCGGAGTTCCATGGCGAGACCAAAACAGAGAGAATGCCACCTGAAAATGAGATGGGAACTGAGCTTGAGCCACAAAGGATTGAAACTCGTCGATCAGAACGCAGACGTCGACCGCCTTTGTGGCATCAGGATTACCATATAAACTGAACATTCAATGATTGAGCCGCTAAATAGTTGTTGGGTTCTGTTTCTATCTTGTTATGATTTCAATGAAGAACAATGTTTTATCGATTTTATGTGATTTGAACAGTGATCGAAACCGAACATTAAGTATTAATTAACTTTTGAAGATAAACTTTGTAAAAAGGGGAAGATGTCGTGATATTGCGTTACACGGTCACGCCACTGGGCGGATGAACATCTATATATTTAGAAGACTTAGGAGACAACGAATACACACGTGGCGGCAGTCGAGTTCGCACAATAAACAACCCTTTTGAGTTCACAGAATCGTGACAAACATGACGATTCACATAGCGCTTACTGTTTTTGTTACGTTTGCGGCTGCTTCCTTTTTTCTGGAGTCGTTGAGGGACGTCGATGCTATGATAGCTGCAGTTGCTATCCTCGTTTGGTTTGTAGTCGCAGTCCTGACTTCGGTGATGGGCGTCGTACTTGTATATAACATAATTTGGATGCATAACAAATGTAGAGTAGACAAAGAAATCAGAAGAGACTTCCAAGCTTTACAAGCATTACAGTCAAAGATGGACTCTCTCAAACGTCGTGTAGCTGATTTGGCTGTTGTGTGTGGCGAATATTCTGATTCAGTGCTTTCAAGCAAGCCCATGGAAAATGAACGAAAGGTAGCCAGTCATGGATTGAAAATACTGGTAACACTTCCGGAACTCGTTGAAAAACAAAAAAAAATACATTCCACCCTTTTAGATCCTAAGCTGGCATCCCTTAAACAGGCCAATACTAGAGAAGAAGCTTTGATGATCGTTAGGCAGATCCAAGTTGATCGGCTTGAACACCTATCTGCTGGAATGGTTAGGAGTTTTGTTACCGATGAGATGGCTCGAGTGATTCCGATTAAGACAAAGATGGAGCATAATCAGGTAATGTACTTTTCTTTTCATCTCTTCAGAGTTTGATCATTCACTAAGTCCTAATGTAGAGCAAGAAAACCTTATCTAAAGGTCGTCGTTTCAGACGTTTTTAGTTTATAATTCCTAATATAAAGCATTATAAAGGCGACTCACTTATGACTATGGAATAGGTTTATAAATTGTGGGCATTCAAGTATCACTTAGCAAAGTACAAATAACGTGCATCCGAGTACAAATGTCACGCGATATTTGGACAGTTTGTATTTTGACTCGCCCTGCGGGCTGGTCGAAATACGGTACAATTCGTAAAAATACTCAGCGATACCTCACCAACTCAAACATCTTTTAACATTGACCTGCAGGAGTCTGGGAATGACCGTACAGCGGTAACTTTCAGAAAGTTAATCATGGCGGACGAAGACGAGGAAAGCACCAACACACCGCAAAACATTCAACAAAACGGTATGTTTACTTAAAAGTGATTACATTACCATTGAATTAAAATCTTTTGAACTACGTTTTAGGCTTGTTATTCTTCTGTTCCGTCCATTGCTCTTGCCACTTATCCATCGATTTTGTAATTGATTAGAGTCGATAATCACCAAGTTTTAACCTTATCAATTGAAACAATTGAAAGAAATTAAATTGAACGTTGGCTAAGACAGCACGCTAACACAACAATTTTCTGTACTATATATTGCTGTTCCCCAGCTGTTTTACGGTACTGGATACTTTTGGATTGTACCAAAAGTTTTTTTAAATCAAAATCACACGTTCAATTTTGATTGATTTGTGATTATTCTTCATTTATATTATGAATGACTCAAATAAATGGTCTTAAATTCTATTTTGTTTAAGAATCATTTGTTTTCCTACCTACATTTACAGAACGGCAGCTACTGTTGCTACTGTCTTTTTTTATCCTGATGGGTGAATAAGTTATGTGAACTGGGATAAGTTCCAACAATGTGGGAAACTTGGCTTGTTCTGAGACACTGTCTTACCTTTTAATGATACTACTTTTCTCTAGAATTCCAAACTGGAGTTGTAATTCCTTCAGATGACAAGCATAAAACAAACAACATTACTCTAATGGCTATGGATTTTGAAGCCAAGCATAGAGAATGTGTCCGTGTTTAAACATACACAGATGATGGTCATGTCAAGGTTAAGTTGTTTGTGCTTTCTGGAAAGTCTGGCATACCTGAAACATTAAAAGCTGCTGCTCAATATATTTTTAAGGAGATGGATGTTAAACTTGAATGGTTAGATCTTTACAGGGATGTAGACGAAATTCTCAAGATTAGACCTCTTAAGTATCCATCTGGTACACAGCAGGTGTTGGAAGACTCTCAAGTGGATGAAATTAACAAAACTATATATTAAAATCTCCATGTTCTTGTCAGGCATCGTAACATCACTGCTGTGCAACCCTCACTTAAAATCACAAATTCTAAGCAGACAGGAATCCCTTGTATCACACTGTATGTTCTATGTAAAGGTATCATCCCAGATGGTGAATGTTCCTTCCCACTCACCCTTGGTTCTTACCCAGTTGATGTTGTGGATGGAATATGGTTCAGAACCGATGATGTTTGGGAGCCAAATAAAGCACAGGAACAAAGCGAGGTACTTTGTTTGGGAGCTAGTATAGGTGTACAAGGAGAGGATGCAGCCGGGACCTTAGGTGCTATTGTGAAAGATGATGAAACCTTTTATGTACTGTCCTGTGATCATGTTATGAGACATGGTACAAAAGAAGAGATAATTCATCCTGCACTGAATGATCATTTGAACTATCTAAATTACCATTTACAGCAGTATCGGTTGTGGATTAAGAAAATCATTAAGAAGGAAAGTTGCTACATACTGGCAAAACATTTATCGTTTGGCTGTATTGCAGAGTTGGAAGAATTGTCAAATAAATTTCAAGAGCTGAAAAAGATCAAAGATGACGAGCAAGACAAGACAAGGGTGACAAAAGAGATATTAGAGACTGTAGAGCTGCATGAAAAAGCTTTTGAGAAAGGTTTGACACCACCCAGAGTCATAGCAAAATACTCTGTTGGCATCGCTTGTAATGCGACTGGGAAAGATGGTCAACAATACTACATTGATGCTGCCTTGGCTGCGTTGACTCCAAAGGGAGTTGAAAGTTTGAGACGTAGTAAAATAGCTAAAATGATTGGAACAGGAGACCACCCAAGTGGGGAATGTAGTTCAAGACTAAAAACCAGTGAAGAACTGTGCAAGAGTGGACGAACCACAGAATTCACCAAGTATGGTCGTCATGCGCCAACATCTATGTTCCTCAATTCTTCCTGAAAACAAAATCTTTGTTTCCAGCCTTCTGTAATAGGTAAATATAACAGTGTAAGATGAGTGACAGTGTATTTCTCAAGTTATTTTTTGGAATGTGACAAAACGGAAGTGTCATAGCGTGATAAGGAGCAAACATATGATTGCTTGATAGAAAGCAAAAAATGCAGAATTGTATATATTTTCTCCTTTGTCAGCAGCATATGTTAGTGAAAAGTTCTTATAATTGTTAACTTCTAAACCATCTTCAATTTAGCCAAGATTGAACTGTTATCACGTTTGTCATAAAAGTATTCTGAGATCAATGTCATATGACCCATTCAAGTATTTGACCTTTCGAATTAGCAAGCCATAGTTGACAGAAACACAAAGGTTGAGGATAAAAAGAAATTATTATTTACAGTACTTCTTCTGCATCTTTTCGTTTCCTTTTCTCTCCAGCTGTTCTATCTATGCCGTGCTGGCAATTGAACACTTTCCTTCCCAAAATTAGGAAAGGCACACCAGGCTCCTTAAATATCTCGTGCATCTTCCCCTAGTATTTTTTTTTTGTGTGTGTTTAAGGCGAACGGCCAGGCTCCCGTGAGGGTAGTGCAATGCCTGCCGATCTAAAAATCTAATCCAACCCATGGCTGAAAGTGCAATGCCTTAGGGTTGGGTCCACCATAAACCGAGGGCCACCAGACACCAACTTCGTTGGGGAATCGAACCCCACCTCGCAAACATTGAACACACTCACACCCAAAAATTGAACACGCCCGCTCCAAACAATACGCAAACAAAACTGAAACAAAACAGAAAAAGGAACTAATAATTACAATATTATTTACATTATTACTAAACTATATTTTGAGACTATTGTTTACAAAGGAACTAGTATTTACTATAATTTCTTTCTACATTTCGGGACCCCCACAACAGAAGGGGGGGTAGTACGCTTAAGCAACTCAGCGGCAAGCACCGCAGCTGTAGGGACCACAGAACGAGAGCTGCAACGAGTAACATTGACAAGACCATCATCAGCCAGGGAAGAGAACTTATTTACATTATTAACATTGGCCCCCGCAGAGGAGGACGGAGCCTTGTTTACATCATTAACACCAGAGCTATTACCTTTAAGAGCGATATTCTTGACACTTAAAGCCTTTGCAGGCAACATCCGGCCCTGTGACCCACAATGATCCGTAAACTCCACCCACAAAGCGTTACTGTGCTCAGTGGGCCCAACCGCATCAATAATAGACCCCCTAAAGGAAATCCTATAGGAAGGGTGGTCCTTAACCTTAAGGATAAACTGAGCAAACTCTACCTCAGACGGCTCATCACTAGTATCCACTCTGGACATACGGATAAGATTGGCATGCACTATCGAAACCGCCCCATTCTCATAAGTTACGCGGACCCTATCCGGATCATCAGCAGGGGAGACCCCACACAACTTAAAGTCCTTATGCGAAAAAACAAAGGCCGCATTCCCGGAATTCCGGCATAACATAGCACGATACCCCACAAAAAACTTCCTACGAAGCTCACGGGTAAAAATTCTACATGAAGCAACAGGCGAAAAATCAGAGCGAATACGGTCAGCCAGAGGGGGCCCAGAGGGGCCCGAGACCGCCGCAGGACCCGGAGCAACCTGCACACCCTCAACAACAGGGACCGAGGGGACAGACCCCAAGACACGCCCCGAGGGGCAAAGAACAGGCGCCCCCGCAGGGGTACCAACTTCCACATCCTCATCCACAACCTCACCATCCTCTTTATCAGCAACCTCAACTTCCTCAACCACCAGCACATTTTCCTCAACAACAGTAACATCTTCCACAACAGGAGCCTCGTCTTCAACATCCTCAACTGGTTCATCCAAAACAGAACTATCAGAGACAGCCGGTACAACAGTCTCAGGGGGGTCAGGCACCACCACAGGAACTGCAACCTCCATTGGAACAACAGACTGACCCCACGGCCGGGTGCACGCATGCGCCTTGTGGTCGGGGGAGCCACACCTCCTACACTTTCCATTAAACTGGCAGTCCGCAGCCTTATGACCACTAATCTTACAAATCTGACAAAACGGAGGGATACCTTTATACCAGACGCGCACAGGGTAGTCATCAATACGAAACTCGGACGGAACCGGGTTCGACAATACCATCGTAAGAATCCGTGACCCAGTAAGAAGGCCCGGAATTCCTGAAAAATTCTGATGCTTAATACCAATAACTTCACCATATTTACCCAGCTCATCACGAATCAAAGCATCATCACCCTCAACGGGAAAATAATGCACGTAAACAAAGGAATGCGGCTTATCTGACGAGGTCACACTAAGATCGTGCCCATCTAAGGTTAACGAGCCAACACGCACAAAATCCTCTTTATCCGCAGCATCCTTAAAGGTAACACGTATCAGGCCCCTGGGGCAAAACTGAATGGCAGAAAGCTCTTCAAAATCCAAGCACTCCCTAAGGAGCTCAATCACACGAGCCTTTTCATAACTTGCCACCATCTCAGACGCATGAATCACACACGTCTTAACGCACTCCAAAACCATGGCGAAAAAACAGCAAAAACCCAAAAATGGATGGGTGACCAAAAACCGGCAAAAAACCCGTGAGATGACAAAACGCCAAACTCAACAGGCCAAAAAGCCAAGAAGAAAGCCAATCCAATCCAAGATTGGAAAACAACCAAAGACTGGCTTACCCCAGGTTACGGCAAGAAGCCGAGCATAAGTCCCTGGGAGGGTCACCAGAAAAAACCAGCCAAAAAACCAGGACGCAATTATACTCACAATAATCCTGCTTCTTTATCCAACAATCACTTGTGAACTCGCAAAATCCACGCTCGATACTAAGACGAAGGTTTAACCCGCGTCAGGTGACTTCTGTCCGAGGAAGGAGGTGTAAGCATTAAATTAACCCGAATGATTCCACAATTGTGGTATCATCCAAGCCATGCCAGAGGACTTGAACTAGACAAACTAGTGAGAATGCACAATAGCGATAGCAAAGCTTTGTAATGCTAAAGAGCTATATCAAATATATATAAATATATGTTCCCGAAACCTTTGACAGCTTTAAAGAAAGAAAACTTCGTCGTCAATCCTGTTTCAAATTCCGCAATAAGTTTAAGCGCCTCATCAACAGAATTTACGTATCCTAAATTATCTGCATGTCTACCATCAATGGTTCGTGACTTAAAATTCTCGCTATGCTGTTTCTGTTTGTTCCTCAAGAATCATGGGATTTACAGCTTTTGATGTTCGGCTGCATCACTTGCGGATTTCCGAGAATCTTCGGTTCTGTTTTGCAAGTCATTAAATATTCCATCTCAGTCCCTCTCGACCGAGGTGGTTTTGGTGGATGGAATCTAATGCTGACCTTTCTGAAGGAGCTTAGACACCAGGCTCAACTAGGGAACCAAGCCTTTTGATGACGTAAACAATTTTTCACTCACCACCCCCGACTGGTTGAAGTGTAGTTGGAGGGGGACAGGGAAGGAAACATTTTTGTTACTTGCGCGGGAAAAAAACAAATGAGAAGTTATCTATTACCTTTTTTTGTTGTTGTAATTTTCCAGAAAAAACAAATGGGAAGTTATCTATTACCTTTTTTTGTGTAATTTTCGCGGGAAATAATATTACCTTATCTCGCTCCGCTCCGTACATATACGAATCTTCTGCCTTTGGTTATAATACACTTTCTTCGTTAATTCTAAATATTACTCACGGTCAAATGGATCCAAAGGGAATTTTAAACCTTGGAAATACTTGCTTTCTGAATAGTGTCTTGCAAGCTCTGCTCTCAGTGACATGTTTTTCCGAAGGGCTCAGTGGATTGCAGCACAATCACAAGAAGTGCACCTCATCTAAAACAGGTCTTGAAAATGTATTCAATATTATTTTAGCACGTCAAAATAACATTGATATTGGAGTGGAAGACATAAAATCCCAGCAGGCAAACAACATCAACCCATCGGTGAACTGTGTAATTGAACCAAGTACTTTTTTGATGAACCACAAAATTCGTCATCAGTGTGGTAATCCACTTAGTTATTCTTGACATTAAGCTTATTTCGACTTTATGAAACAATTAAAATACGTATATTAAAATACGTATTTGACAACTGGATAATCTTGTTAGAACGTCACAGGAAGTTGTACCTTGTACGGAGCTACGAGTAAAATGTTTTAGGCCTTTTCACTGTTTATGGCGGTAAATTTATATTAGTCCTGGAAGCTTTGCAAGTCGTAGTTCTTTGCTCGATTATTTTTTGACACTTGTGTTGCGCGTTCATCTAAAATGTGCGTGTACGAGTACTAGGAGTGCAAAGAGTGAAAACGGTACGCAAACCTAACACTTTCGACCCCTCCCCATCCCCCTCCCCCAGCCCCACCCTCTGGACAAATGAGTAGTTTCTGGACCATATTGACTTGATAATCTTGGTAACTCCTAAATTGACTATGCCAATTTCCTGTGGATTAAATTAATTACAATCACAAACCTGTAGACAGCAAAATTAAATCCAGGAATGGTGTCCCTGCCACATGGAAATTTTTGTTTTTGGTTTCTTTTTTTTTCTGAGGGGGGGTAGAGTTCAACCCCCCCTCCCCTTTGAAAAATTCATTTCATGTCAAGCATTTCCTTAAAAAATTTTGGCACTTTTGGACCCCCTCTCCCCTGGAATTTTCAATGATCCTACTTGGGGTGGGAGTGTGTTGATCTTTCAATTCTTTCTAGAACTACACCTTTACTACACATTCTTTCTTACAAAAAGTGAATTTTGTGGTCAAAATGATCTCTATAATAATCACCTCCACCCTTACATTTTTCTTTTGCATGTGGGAGAATAAACATTGACATTGACAACAGTTCTATCTGCACTCAACATTTACATTTTTAGTTTAGCCAATAACAACAAGAAAAGTCAAATACTCATCACAAAGACAAGCTACCATAGTATTTCTTATACCCAATCACACACTTTATTAGTCAGTATTATTCAAACATTTATCCTGTTCCATAAGTGGTGTTTGTCTATTCATTCTTAAGGGTTGTACTATACAGAGCTTCCTGAAGGACTATTCTAACCCAGTGGAGCTGGAATCATCTTATTACTGTAGCAGGTAACAAATTTTAATAGCATTAAACCTAACACCAAAAGGACACACAAATACAACTATTTTTTTGATAACTGCTACAGTGCTTAACACTATAAACTACAATGCACAAAGCAGACTATTTTCTTCCAGTGCAAGAAATTAGGAATGTCAAAGCTACTACAATTGTACAAATTCAAGTTCTTATGCATGGATTGAAAAGAGTAGGAGATGCAGTCCCTGTTGCTGTGGTCTGGTCTCTGTGTCTGTGTGTTGTGAAGAATACAATTCATTCCTGTAATCAATTGAGAAAAGGCAAATAATGAAATAAAAATTCATACAAATACAAAATGCAATAAGTCCACATTAGCTTATTTGCTGCCTTCAATACAACATCATTTAACAAATAAAGAGATAATGATGACAACAAGGATGATGATGGTAATGATGGTGATGGTGATGTCAAGGATCATGGTTAGTGGTATAGGAGACTGACTGGGTGACCTCCAGTAACTAGAAGATGAAGAAGCAACAGTATGTGCAATGCCTCATTCCATGCTGTCTAGTTACTTGAAAAACTAGTAGCCCCCTGCCCCCCTCCCCTTGCTGATTCCTGTCTATATATAATGAATTGCACAAATATTAAATTATGCATTCTTTCATTTTTACTACATCAGTTGCTCCCAGAGTACTGATGCATGGAAGAGGCTAGTCACATGCCAGGCACCTCTGTCATTTTGCATTCAAATGGTAAGATTTCAAAATGATGGAAAAAAACTTCACAACTTAATAGATTACAAAGAGAAAGTGTTATTGTCCATGAGGGTACCACCATTTCTTCTGGTCATTATGTGTGTTACCTAAAAAGAGAAGAGAGGTGGTATTTTTCAAGTGATACCACAGTTCGACAGTCTTCACATCTTGAAGCTACAAGCCAGGAAGCATATCTCCTCTTCTATGAAAAAGATGAGGTTGAAGACATGCAAGAGGTTACACATATTTCTTCTATGTCTGTTAAGGTCCAAAACTGTCTACCACAGATGCCCAGTATGCCTCTAAAAAGGAAGAAGTTTCCTGTCAAGTTTTGTCTTCCACCTGGTTACTATGCATTAAAGGCTGAAAAACCTGGCATTTTCAAGACAGCTACTGGAAGTATACCCTGGAAATATTCTACACTGGATGTAGCATCAGTATTAGCAAAGCAGAGGGAATTGCCATGGCTGGGGTCCAAATCTCAGGGAATCCTAGAATTAAAGCATGGGAGCCATGCTCTGATGCGAGCTAGAGCGACATGTTTTTTCGTCTGGCCTCCACGAAATCGGAGGCAGTGGGAATGTGGCATCACACACCTTCCATCCCCGAGGCGAAGTTGCGATGTTGCTGTGTTCAAGGTAACCCTGTGCAAAGAATGATTCGTTGGGCGAGGAGCGCACTTATTTGGAGACTCTCTAGTGGCTGTATATATTATCTGAATTGAGTTCACTCCCACAACTTAACGAAGGCTTTTCGACTGCGGGCGAGTCGATTTCAACCTTCTCCTCTTTGCGCAATATTGGTTCGTTCGTTCGTTCCTTTGTTCGTTCGTTCGTTTGGAAGATTTCGCACCTCGTCTGCGAAGCCGCTTCGATTTCGATTCGATTCGTGGCGCACACGTGGACGAACGCGCGAGTGCAAAAAGACCAGCAGTCGATCGACTCTGACAACGAAGCAACTCGCAAGAGAATCGAAAGCCTTTTCCGTCCGTAGATTTTTCTCTCTCTTCGCAAATACAGGGCTTTCAGCCGCAGGGGACGAGCGTCCTCCTGACTCGAGCGACGAGCGAGTGTTTGTCTGTTTGTCTGTCTGTTTGTTTGTTTTGCCTGTTTGTACACGTCCAAGTTGGCAGTTAAAAACATTGTCTTGTTTCCAAGGTTTCCAAGGAAGGTTTCTTCACTTCATGCCTGGGTCCTTATGTATATTATTCTGTTTTACAGAAAATAACAGTCAACTGGAGCAGGCAAACTCCAATCAGCCAAGAGGGGCCAGAAAACAATTGTGCTTAGAAATAGCAGTTACCTCCAGCTGGAAAACAGAAATGACAGAACAGCTTGCAGGGGCTGGAAAATACAAGTAAGTACTGTCAAAGAATATTTATTCCTTGCTGGTAATCTCAGAACGGCTGTGTAGGGCTGGAAATTAACAGTACTGGAATACAACAGTTAACTCCTGCTGAGAAACTGAGAACAGCTAAGAGGGGCTGGGAAATAACAGTGCTGGAATACAAGAGTTATCCACTGCTGGAATTCAGAAACGGGAAACTTTTAAATACTATGCTACAATAGACTGAGCATGCAATAATATCTTCCATTGCCTCAACTCCAGTTACTTGTAGAAAGGTCATCTCTGAACCATTAAATAGGATCTGCTTTACTAGTTATGTACAGTTTGCAATACATTAATGAAAGAAAAAATCTTAACCCTTTAACCCCAAGAGTGGCCAGCCTCTAAGTTCTCCTTACAAAATCACCCCTGATATGATAGCAATCTCATTTAATAATAGTAGACCATTCCATCGCCTCTCTCTCTCTCTCTACCTCTTCTCTCCACTGCCTATTGGCATTGTTGGGAGAAATTTCATGTTTTTAGCAATCTCATTTAATAATAGTAGAAATGATAATACAATATCCAATATCCAATATCCAATATCCAATATACAATATGCAATATCAAGCAGACAAGTGATGAGATCAAAGAAAAATAGAAATGAAGGGAACTTAAGCTGATCCAATAGCAAATTCTCCAAGCCAACATCATCAGAACTGTATAATGGCTGATAGTAAGGAGAATTACTATGGAGACCTTGGGAGGGAGTGAAAGGCTTCATTAAGAGGAGGCTGTAAATTGAATGTCAATGTGAATTTTCCTGCTTTCCTGCCTGTAGGGAAAACAAGGACCAAGTGAAGTACAAATTGAATCCTTCCCTGGGAAAAAAAAGGTCAGTCAATTCATAAAATCAAATCCGTGAGAATAATAATTGATCACCCACTCCGAGATAATATTATTATTGTTATCTGTCAGCCATTTAAAATCACAGGGCCTGCACAGGAATGAAATTCCCTTCAAACCAGATTGCACCTGTACGTCCCTTACAACTTGATTGTAACCCTTTAGCTCCCAGATCAAATTTGCACCTCTCCTCACTGTCAACCATACAATCCTTATGATGGTAGTTACATGGTAGAATTTAGTATGGCATCAACCAATGGTCCCCAAATTGAGATGATGTTCTGGATTCTCAGCACTCATCCTGTTGATATTGTATTTATATCGTTAGGAGAACATCAATCAATATAAGTAGCCCCATAATTATACAAAATAGTAGTAACCCATCAAGCTGAAAAAATTTGGATGTACGACCGTACAAGGTGCTACTTTTGACATGCGTGGTCAACTGTACCACAGGCATGCCAATGCCACGGCTTTGTTCAGTAGTCCAGTGGTCAGTGCACTGGGCTCCGAGTCGGACAACGCGGGTTCTAGTCCTGGCAAGTTGTTTGGGAGAAAAAAAGGGCAAGCTCCGCTTTTAGGCTTGGCTAAATCTATATATTATTAATGCACTAATTAGCTTTAAGAAATATGAAAAAAGTATAATTAAAGGAGTGAAGAAATAAACATGGTTTTTGAATAACACCCTTAAAGCATGTAACACCCTGTTGTTTTCATTGGTTTCTCTCATTAAGAATAGCACTTTTGTCCTCGGATGCATGAAGTTAGCCTTATAATGACAAGGTGGTATTAAAAGATAGTGAAACTTTTTGCTTTATTATGCATAAAGAAATACATTGTCAACAGTAGTGTTTCTGTTTTCATTTTAGTGTTAATTTTCTTGTAGATGATGAGCCTGATGATGAGGGAAGCCCTCATCACTATGTATTAATCCAAGGTATCCTCACAGCTTCAGTTATTTCCAATTTGATTGAAGTAGGTGTCAATGTTGATGCACTCATCTGCCTCAAAGCAGAGAATTATGATAGTCTCACACCCACCACACACCAAAAGGATGAGAACACAGCTGCCAAGGTGAGTTAACAACTGAACAGTAAATATTTACCTAGACCACTTTGCATTAGCAGGCAAGCTCTTAAGGTCTTTCATTTGATTAAAGAATAAGGAAATTCTACAATGTTAAAGCAATCCTTCATTTATTATTTTAAGTTTGCCAAATATGCATTGATATTTGTTGTTATGAGAGTTATTTTAAAAATCAGATTTAAAATGCTGTGAACTGTATTGTTTGAGCCATATTTAGATATTACCCACATTTCAAGTATTATTTCATATATTCATGTATTCCTTTTGATATAAATTTTTTACTTAAAAAAAATCAAATTGTGAATGTGCTTGCTAATTGTAAGTAGCTTTGGCTTTCCTTCTCAGTATTCCCCTTTGTGTTAGCTCCGTTAATTTAACCTACGCCCTTTGTCAAGTTTTGTTGCAACATTATGCTCCCCTCTCATTGTTAAATATTTTTTTCTTTTATCTACAGCCCAATTTTCTCCTTAATAACCTTGACAAGTAGGAAAGGGGGAAGTTTTTCAGCAACTCTGTAAAGGATTGTAATTGGGCTCTAATTTTTAAATCTAAATCAAAATTGTTTCAAACCTGAAACATACTGTTAGGGTAACTTTAATGCAGAACTCTCTGGTAAATTTTAGGAAGATGATGTGGAGTTGTTGGAGAGGGAATTAGTCATGTCAGAGGAGGTTGCTCAAAGGCTGGAACAAGAAGCTTTGATCAAAGCATTTTGGGCTGAATCACAAAACATTGTAAAGAAAGCTGCCTCTGGTCACAAGCTCAAAGACGTAGCCAAATATGAAGTTAGAATTAAAGACAGCATCATACCAAAAAGGAATCTTCAGGAATTAGAGGCAGAGAAAAAGGCAATTGATTGTAGACTGTTGAATTAATTAATATTGTGGAATAAATGTGAGAATAAGTTTTTTCTTTTAATTCACTGTGTATCTTTTTCTTATTTAAAAGCAATTATTTTAAATTGTTTGTCTTTTTTTTGTTTAAATTGTATCTTTTGGAAAAAATTTTGTTTAAGTTGAGTTGCACTGTTGACTCAATGTAATATATATTGTTTTTCTTAATTCATAATTTGTTTAAATTACACAGTAAAGTAATTGTTCTTGAACTGATAGAAGTATTACCAGTACATTACAACATAGTTCAACAGAGATTTATTGTTTGAAAATCTTCACATCAGGTTGAATTTGGAACAGCAATATTTGAGGGTGTAGCTGATGTGTGCTACAACATGTTGGATCCTTGGGAGCAGTACAAACATTACCTTAACTTGATGAAGTTGATTCATGTTCCTGTACATTTGAAAGCTTCAGCAAGTGCTTTAGTCATTCCACCTGCTGCTGACCCCCTAGGGTCACAATCTACTACAGCTAATCAGGGTAAGGACTTAATTCTTTCAAATTTTCTGTTTGATGGTTTTCTTTACATTTTGATAGCGTGGAAAAACTGTATCTTAGCTTGTTAACTATTTGATGCTGTAGAGTTTTTAAGCCTTTATTACACAAAAATGAAATTGCCTTTTGTGTACTTGAGAAATTGTTTCATTAAAGTTTTTCATTTATTGGCTTAGGAAGGGTAGATTCTTGCCAACTTCTTGTAAAAGCTTTTGTGTATCTCATGAAAGGGTTCCTTACAACCTTAACAAAAAAAAGGAATGAATTTTGAGTTTTCTTGGTGACAAAATCCTTTCTTATCATCACAAAACCTCTGTTTGAATAATTTTAGTAGAGTAGGGCCTGAACTGGATGGATTCTTTGACTAAATTACGATAACGTCTCTCTCATTTTTAATTCCATCAGAGTGGAAGATACCTTCTTACATTTCTGGTGAAGAAAATTGACTGCATGTGTTTAAAGAACATGCATGGTCAAAAATCTGTGAAATTGAAAAGCTCCAAGATTTCTTTTTTTCATCAAAAGGGGCCTTAATTTTTTCATGTGGCTGTCACATTGTTTTCCCTTTTTAAGATTCTGTTACTATTTGTGTGTTTTTGTTTTAGATGGTGGCAGTGCCTCAGTTGTGATAGCAGATGCCGACAAACGCTACTATGATCACCTGATTAGCAGTGTACCACCTGAGAGCCACAGTGTTCCTCTTATTCTTCACTGCTTGTTGGAGCAGGTTAGGGTTAGATTTACTGTAGCAATTACACTTGCTAAGAACTATATGAAGAGCTGCTGAGCCAAACTCCATGCAGGTGCACAATATAATTGATATTGAGTATTCATCCATACAAGTGCATAACTTTGTGCAATGGGATTCATTGAACAGTTGGCAATTAATTCTAATCTCTACCTCTAGCTGTAATAACCCTTTAACTCCCAGTATCTCATTCCTAATTCTCCTCACTGTCTGCCATAAGTTCTTGTCAAGTTAGTTTGGAGAATTTGGTATTGGATCAACTTATAATCCCCTAATTGATATTTTTCTTTGTTCTGATCACTTGTCTGCTTGATATTGTTTTGATATTATAAGGAGAAATTCTGTCTTGGTCACTCAAGGTAGTTAAAGGGATAAGTTTGCAAACACTTGAAGAAAGTTGTGCAGCATTACTGCTGGCAAAGTGTCATAGCTAAACAAATTCATGATGCCTGCTCAGTGGACTGTGCTGGTCATTTACTGGCAGAAACAGAAAAAATAATTAAATTGGGATGAGAGAATTACATGCTAAGAGCATGCCAGTTGAAATAAAATGGGCAATTGATTTACAAAAATCCTGTGCAATATCCAGCTATGATTGGTTTCCTCACTAGTATTACATAAAAATGAAATGGTGAAAAGAATGTGATACTATTAATAAGTAAGTGATTGAGTAAATAGTTTATGAATTTCCTTCTTCCAAAATTAATGCAAGCCAAAAACAATTTGTTCCCTGAATCAACAACAAAATATAAATACCAATCTAAAAAATTGTTTGTGTTGCAATTTTCTCTGTTGGTCATTGAACTGACATTTTCAGTAGGGGTATCATGTCTATTGATACAGATGAATCATAAAAAAATGAGATTCACATTGGCTCCTCTCCAAATGAAAAATATTTCATGATAATGTCTGAGGATATGTTCTTTATTAGATTATTTGTTATAAAGAACATCATCAATGTCAGGGTGTTATATGTACATGTATCTAATCAGGTTGTTGCAACAGTTGATGAAACAAATCCACTGGATCAGGTTGTTCCACCAAGACAAGATGGTCTCAGCCACGACCTGGCGGCATATATTTCTTGTAAAACATCTAAATTAGCACTGCCAAATGATGGCAAACAGGTAAGGTGTTTGAAGTTTTAAGCCTTTTGCCTGCATGTTGTGAAATGTTATTGTCTAATGTGTAATTGAAACTGCCTTCAGAGCGTATTAGCCAGATAAATCAGATGATCAACAAAAAACACAAAATGGTACTATTTGCTAGCATCAAAACCTTTATTTTGTGCTACACCAGTAAAAAAGTTTCTTTTAGTCAATACACTGACAAAATGCCCCCACCAAAACATAATTTTAGTTGGTTTTCACCTTACAACACTAAGTAATCAATCATTCATTTCTCAAAGGCCCAGCTACTTGTTTGTTGGTTTCGTTCATGAATGTGATGTTCTGAATCTTTAAATTGTCCTCTTTGTATTTTCAAACATACAGTTCAGGTGTCTTCCTGCATATCCTGCTTGGGGTTATTTGTAGATACAAAACACAAAACTTTTATTGCTAGAAACTGTGTATTTGTATGTGTATATATATATATTTGTATATGCATGTATGTATGTATGTATGTATGTATGTGTGTATGTATATATATATATATATATATATATATAAATGAATGAATGTGGGAATAGAGTCTACCTTGGCATAAAGTGCTCAATGCTGTGGTAGCAGAGCTAAGTATATATAAGTTAAAGAATTAAAGATGACACATCGATTCTTTGTGACTCTGAGTTTCACGCCTAAGTCTCGTCTTGGCTAAGTTCTGTCTGACGAGCACTTAGGTGCAAAACTCAGAGTCACAGAGAGTCAATGTGTCCTCTTTATATATATATATATATATATATATATATATATATATATATATATTATACTATCTGGACTTTGATAGACCCAGTTTGTTTCTTTAATACTCTAGGCTATTACTGAGCCTATAGACACTACCAGACCTCAAAAACTTCATGAATCCCTGGTAATCCTTCAGTATGGTGATGGAATGACATCCCGCCTACATGATCTTGTGCCAGCCAATAGTCTTGACCCACAAGAAGCAGAAAGGTGCATACTTGATCTCTTTCCTCAAACCTGCCTCAAAGAACTGCCACAACTAGATGGTCAAGACCTTGTGGAGCGTGAAGCAAGAGCTAGTGAGCTGTATCATTTTTGTAAGTCCAGGATGAGTTCCTCTGACTCTCTGGAGCGCATACTGAAGCAATTTGCTTTTGAAGGAATGCTCTTGAAGGTTGCAGATCACAATGGAGATGTTGTGGATCTTGAGGAGGTAGATGAATCATTCAAGTTTTATTCAAACCTGTGGGACCACCCTTACAGCAAGCTTAGTGAGTTCCAAGCCTTAAGATTCCCTAATGAGGACTTAGAGATAAAGAAACTTGCCAACGATTCTTTCTTACTGACATCTTTTCGTAATCTTGACGAGTGGTGTTTTGTGGAACATTTTGATCCAAAAACCATGATACAGGTAAATGTTGGATATGATCATATACTATATAATTCTTGTGTAAGTTGTGTTCAATAATATTAGGGTAGCTTTACGCTGTAAACCTTGGCTTCTCTTAGGCTCATTTCTTTGTTCACAGGCTGTTATGTAATTCTGCTAGGGTAGCTTTACACTGTAAACCTTGGCTTCTCCTAAGCTCATTTCTTTGTTCACAGGCTGTTATGTAATTCTGCTATTTTAGCTTTACGCTGTAAACCTTAGCTTCTCTTAAGCTCATTTCTTTGTTCATAGGCTGTTATGTGATTATTGTAGAGCAAGGATCATGGTTTGTAAGCATGATGATGGAAAAGTAGAGTGGTCGAAATTTTGTTGTTATCTAAGTGTAGAAGCTCAGTTTTAACAAAAATGCAGAAATAAAAACGTAAAATAGGACAAGTAACAACTACCACTCATATTTCAATAAATATGAGCGGTAGTTATAATGATGATTCTTACAATACCTCAAGGAGTCCTTTTCACTACAGACTAAACCCCATTGGTACTGTGGTTGTGTGTGTGTGTGAGAATTTACAGCTGTTACCTCTTGTATCTCAGGTGTTGGAAGCTGCACGCCTTGCTTATCCATACATGGACACTTACTATCACAAGCGTGACCACACACTATTACTTGCGTTACGCAATCCCGTGGGAGCCAGCTGTGACAGTAGAAGCAAGTTATCCTGGAGCACTAAGCTCCACTCTAATGTGGGCTTCAAAAACTACCTCGAACATGTGGTCAGTTCTATTGGGGACTGGATTCAAGAACAGGTAAATATACGATAACTAAATAAAATATTTTTGTGTTCATGGTATGGTAATGTGAGGCAAAGTTTGTAGACATCATATTCTGCACAGTGCCTATGCTCACAAGCTAGTGTTTGGCATTTTGGTCAAATTCAAGGCAAAAACCGTTGACAGAAGTGACTGTGTTATTGCTTTACATGGTGTTATTGTGAGTTACCCGAGACATGATCTTTGTTTCCATAACTTAAAAGTGTCTCTGAATTTTGAACGTGTCCTTTAGTAGCATGTGGTAATGATGTGGGATATTGATCAAATGAAGCCTTTAAGTGCTACTGTGGTTCTTTCTTTATTCACTCCGAGCTTTCGCCATTCTACGGCATCATCAGGGATGATGCCGTAGAACGGCGAAAGCTCGGAGTGAATAAAGAAAGAACCACAGTAGCACTTAAAGGCTTCATTTGATCAATATCCCACATGTCTCTGAATTGAGGAATCCTTCAAGAAAAAAAAATGTTCAATGTGTCAAAAAGATTAGAAAAGGGGAAAAAAAATAAAAATGTTGTAGAGATGTTCTTGGTTTTATTTTTTAATGAACCGTAATAAAAAAAAATATTCCATAAACAACACAACAGGAAAGAATTCGAGAAGAAGCAGCCAGAACACCTACTCCTCCCCCACCGGCTCCAGAACAACCGAGCGTCCCCCTGAAGATTGGCAGTCGGTATGGTCTAATGACCCGACAGGAAGTGGCTCTCATAAAGGCAGAAGAAGAGGAGAAAAACAAAAAGAAAGGAAAAAAGAGCGCGCGGGGGCCACTTACTAGGAGTAGATTTATAAGTTAAAAATACTACATTTGAGCTCAATTTTTACACAGACATTATTCAGGTATGATGGAAATTTAAAAGCACATTCTTGTCTCATTCATAAGCAATGCTATATACTTCACAGCTGTCAAATTTATTAAATTTTGTGTTCAGAATTACTTTTGGCCTTGATATTTTTAACATTATGTAACATTTAACATTATATAACATTGTTTTTAACAAACAGTAAAATTTTTTGGTTTTGATCTGAGCAATTAAAAACATTGTCTTGTTTCCAAGGTTTCCAAGGAAGGTTTCTTCACTTCATGCCTGGGTCCTTATGTATATTATTCTGTTTTACAGAAAATAACAGTCAACTGGAGCAGGAAAACTCCAATCAGCCAAGAGGGGCCAGAAAACAATTGTGCTTAGAAATAGCAGTTACCTCCAGCTGGAAAACAGAAATGACAGAACAGCCTCCAGGGGCTGGAAAATACAAGTAAGTACTGTCAAAGAATATTTATTCCTTGCTGGTAATCTCAGAGCGGCTGTGTAGGGCTGGAAATTAACAGTACTAGAATACAACAGTTAACTCCTGCTGAGAAACTGAGAACAGCTAAGGGGGGCTGGAAAATAACAGTGCTGGAATACAAGAGTTATCCACTGCTGGAATTCAGAAACAGGAAACTTTTAAATACTATGCTACAATACACTGAGCATGCAATAATATCTTCCATTGCCTCAACTCTAGTTACTTGTAGAAAGGTCATCTCTGAACCATTAAATAGGATCTGCTTTACTAGTTATGTACAGTTTGCAATGCATTAATGAAAGAAAAAATCTTAACCCTTTAACCCTAAGAGTGGCCAGCCTCTAAGTTCTCATTACAAAATCACCCCTGATATGATAGCAATCTCATTTAATAATAGTATAAATGATAATACAATATACAATATCCAATCTACAATATACAATATCCAATATCCAATATCCAATATACAATATACAATATGCAATATCAAGCAGACAAGTGATGAGATCAAAGAAAAATAGAAATGAAGGGAACTTAAGCTGATCCAATATCAAATTCTCCAAGCCAACATCACCAGAACTGTATGGCTGACATTAAGGAGAATTACTCTGGAGATCTTGGGAGGGAGTGAAAGGCTTCATTAAAAGGAGGCTGTAAATTGAATGTCAATGTGAATTTTCCTGCTTTCCTGCCTGTAGGGAAAACAAGGACCAAGTGAAGTACAAATTGAATCCTTCCCTGGGAAAAAAAAAAGGTCAGTCAATCCATAAAATCAAATCCGTGAGAATAATGATTGATCACCCACTCCGATATAATATTATTATTGTTATCTGTCAGCCATTTGAAATCACAGGGCTTGCACAGGAATGAAATTCCCTTCAAACCAGATTGCACCTGTACGTCCCTTACAACTTGAGTGTAACCCTTTAGCTCCCAGATCAAATTTGCACCTCTCCTCACTGTCAACCATACAATCCTTATGATGGTAGTTACTTGGTAGAATTTAGTATGGCATCAACCAATGGTCCCCAAATTGAGATGATGTTCTGGATTCTCAGCACTCATCCTGTTGATATTGTATTTATATCGTTAGCAGAAATTCTCTCCAGGTCATTTGCGGTAGTGAAAGGGTTATTAACAGCTGTCACATCGCCTCGCCTGCAGGTAAATATGGTCAATGACATTACTAGATTTCTGGATTATACCATCCATTTACCCGTCTACGTAACATTTCCCCCACTGAACAAACAAGAGGCTGTCGTTCCCCTGACAGGCCATGATCACCATTGCGCTACGCGCGCAGGCCTTCTGGGCACCTGGGGCTACCACCTCAACAGTCTGCCGCAAGCCTGCGACCAGCGCTATGGAAATGACAGCCATCAGAAACTTTTAACTCCATCCATCATTATCACATCAACCCTTGACATTAATTCATTCCTCCTTTGCAGCTGAATTTCATTCAAACACTTTGGATTGGTTGTTATTGCTTCAAAAAGTGCAGGAATTCAGTGTGAAGCTAGCTCGGGCTTTAAGGAATTTTCATACTTTTTGCTGTGCAATTTGATGTTTTTATCAGTGTCAACAGATGAGCAAAATTCTCTCTTTTCTTCAGTTGCAGCAGCTAACATGCAAGGGCAGGAACTGTGCTGGTGTGATGTAGCTATCAAGTGCCACCATCAAGGCTGAATGTGAGCAGTCAGTGATCACTGGAGATTTTTTCCCCCCTCTAAACAATACTGCCTAACCAAATGGAGTAGACAAGAAAAGTTTTGATACATTTATTGGTATTGTTGTTGAAAATAAAGACTGATGCCCAAATTTATATTCAAAGGAGTGTGTGGTTTTGTCCTTTGTCTTTGTGTAGGTAATTGGATGATCTCTAGTGATATTTGACCTAAATACCTGCAGTGATATTTCGAAATTGTTATGCGTAGTCTCACCAGCTGTTAGGCCAGTGGCATTTGAGGCAATTTTGAAATATCACCAGTGGTATTCATGCCAAACATCAGGTACAAATTATGCTGTTATTCGTCTCTACCACTACCCGGGTTTAGTTTGTAATTTTCACATGTAGGTATTTGGCTTAAATTAAGCTGAAACACCACTGCTCTAAGCCAATCAAATCGCAGAAATGTCTCATGTGCTAGTATACGGGCATTAAAACCGGACAGTGCAACCTCGATGTATGAAACCCTTTCACTCCCAAGATCTGATTAGTAATTGTCCTTACTATCTGCCATACAACTCTTATGATGTGAGTTCAAAGAATTTGGTATTGGCTCAACTACTAATCCCATGATTGATGTTCTTCTCCATTCTCGTCACCTGCCTGCTTGATATTGTATTCATACTGTAAGGAGAAATTCTGTCTTGGTCACTTCTGGGAGTGGAGGGTTCATCATTCCACTGGGTTTTGACCTGTGGCCTTTATTTCATTTCGCCAATTTGACAGGCACGTTTTCTGTAATTAGAATTTCCTCTAGGAGTATTTCATTTTCCGAAGCTTTTTTATTTTGGCACCAATAATTTTTTTTAAATTTTGGAGCGCGGGCTCAACTCTATGCATACACTCTATACATATTTTAGTGGCAGTAGTATGTACGTTTCTCTTCCAATGGATCATCGTGTTGATCTTATCGGTCAACGGGGAATTTGGGGAATAGGACGTGAAGTGTATGCATTCACTCATGAAACAAAGGTGTCAAATTGCTGCTCAACAGAGACACTTTCCGCTGTGTGTAGTCGCATGGCGAGTGTATGTAAGTTGACGACTAGGGAAGCTCTTACACATTTTCCACACTTGCTCTCTGATTTTCTCTCTTCTTTCCCGTCATTCTTTGTAACCTTTTTGGTATACTTCATTGAATGATCAAAAACAGGGAGGACCATTGAAAATCAGATTTTGCTCATTTTGGACAAGCTTGTGCCATTTCACTATCCAAAACGAGTTACTCCCAAAAACGGATCAATATTCCGTAACGGTGACTCTTTTTTAAGGGAAAGTACATGGACGAGGCATGTCTGAACGATTTGCTGCCCAATAGTTACATTGTGTGGGCCTGGGCTTACGCTAAGATATGTGGCAGTTTCAATGTACCACATTGTCGGCAAGCCGCTTGAAATCTCTTCGGCAATTACTTTTGTTTTCATCAAGCTTAATCATTAAAATTTATTTTGTCATTCTCAGTGCCATAAATTTTCAATTTAAGATCAATAGCTTTGCAACACAGACAAGTCGACGTTCGCGTGAAAGTTGCGGGAAGGAAACATGCAATATGATAACTTTCGGATGTCCAGACGTGTTAAAGCTTGTAACATACAGTTCCTTTTGGACCCTAGCTCTCTGTCGTCAACAATGACTGCGAATGCAGTTGAATTTACATGCGTCTTAAAAACTTCTTGTTTTAATATCAGAGCTATATTTGAATGTGAATTTATTTAATTACAATCTTAACGACCGGATGCTTCTTCAACATCCTGAAAGGAGTTAATTATCCATGTCTTTCTAGGAAATTCTCTATCATGATTCAGCGAGTTTATATTATCACGCAGCTAGTAAAAATTATTTATCTATTGCCCTGTTTCCCCACTTAACGTCGGTTGAAAATTTTGTATGCCTTAGCTGCAACTGATCAATTAGGAAACAATATTTTACCAAAGTTTAAGAGCAGTTAAGAGCTGGAGTAAGTCCTGATAGCTTATTTTGTCACATTTTAATATAAAACGAAAAGTAGGATAATAATCACGGAAATAGCTCGAGTGATAAATTGTTCGAAAAGGAAAGTGACCACAGCGCATTTTACGTGCGTTATGGAGACCTTTGGTCACTATTGAGTGGCATGATTTTCATGATTTCAAAAACAATATTCACAAAATGTTTCTCAGTAAAATGATAAAGAACTAAGTTGCCACCCGAAAACGTCGATCAAAGTCTTAGCATGTTCTCACAAAAGATTCAGTGCAATAATTATGCAAATTTCATTCATGCATTTATGACTTTATTCTCCTACAAACGCGACATTCCCTCGGCTGAATTCTCGGAGAAATCTCTAAATATTCTTTATAGTTTCTCAAAATTTTGCTGCTCTGAATTAACCTGTTTTCGAACTTTTTGCAGAAATATATTTTACACGCCATCATTCATATGAACACAGTGAGTATCGGGCTTGAAAGCTATCATTTCGCCCCTTTAAGCGAGTGTATCTACCTAAAATTAACTTCTAAGTGCCAATAAGTAGACCATATGTATAAAGCGAAAGAAGGAAGACCGAGATAGCGGCCTGAAGGAGACACTATACTGCATACAACTCCTTCGTTTTGACCAAAAATTACTCTTCTAAATCCTGGTGAACTAACTGAAAATATGACATTATCTCCTACTTTGCATCAAGCTAAAGCTATGCGAAGTTTGCAATATGTTAGTAACAGCCTGAAGAAAATAAAGGGGAGACCGTGAGTTCAACGGTTGTGATGTTCGCAGTAGATTAAGCGACAAGATCTAAATTTTTAACAAAAGAGAATAAAATATGTTTGTAACAGTTCAATTCTACAGAAACCATTAACATGCCCTGTTAACTCTCGGCTATTGATTTTGGTGCAGATCGTCTGTAAATTGCTCACATTTTGCGTGATGCTCACGTTGCACCAATTTCTATGTAATCTTGACCAACAGCATTTCACGATTTTAAGATATATTTTACAAACGTTTAGTAAATGTGTTTTTAAACCATTCCAAACAATACCGTTGGAACGAATTTCACCGATGGGATTGAAACGCCATGTTAATACTGTGAAACTCGGTCACTCTACCGGCAGTTGTTGCCAACAAGACATTTAGGCCAGTCCAACGCTTAGGCTGGATCAAACATTAAAACAGTCAGTTACTCTAATTGTACATACGTGTATGTGTTGAGCACATGCTTGAAGTTTCCACTACTCCATCTGATCTAAAAGGTCCCATATTTTTATTATTTGACGGACATGAGTCAAAGACATTCTGCCGGACAGTTTTCCTGCCTCTTGCAACATTTCAGCTGAATTGAGAAGCAATTCCTTTGTAAGCAGATTGGGATGAGCCACATCGTTTCTTTTCCTCCGGATCTCTGTCAGTGTTCTGGGATGGTTGATGTCATCCCAGCTTAGTTTCCTTTTCAATTCATCCCATCTCTCAATCGCCTGACGTTTAAGGTCTCCCTGTTCTCTCGCAATGTCTTCTTCGATGAATTTCAATTTATACAAGTATTCTTCATTATAACGGTCTGGAAGTACTCTCTGGTACATCATCGCTTGCACTCGCGAGCACATTTGACCAAGAAGAATGAAAGCATTCTCAACTGGATCAGGCAAAGACTGGCTACCTCTTCCATAAGACTGCACTAGTTGCATACTTTCTTGGAATTCCTTTTTCCATTTGAGGTCGTCGTCTTCTTTTTGGTCGCGTTCCTTCGTCATTCTCTGAATATTCTTCGACAGTTTCTCTATAGTTAGTTTCATTTCTTTTTTGTCTTTCTCGCTTTTCTTTCGTGCTTCCCTCGCATCCTCCCATTCCTTCTTCGAGGCTTCAGTAAGGAGCTCCAAACTTTTCAGCGCATTTTCAAGCTCTCTGATCCCATCTTTCAGGGCAATTATTTCTTTATCCTTCGATGCCAATGAAATCGTCAAAACCTTGATTTCTTTGGCTCTCTCGTCGTTTTGGTCTTTCAAATCCTTAAGTTCCCTTTTCATGGCTGTTATTTCTTTATCCTTCGACTCCAGTAAGATCTTAAAATCCCTGATTTCTTTGTTCTTTTCGTCGGTTTGGTTTTTCAAATCCTTAAATTCGAGTTCGACATATTGTAGTTTCTTTTCCAATATTTTCCTCTCGGTTTCTAGTTTATCAACTTTGTCCTTCAGCGCTTCGATTTCTTGGTTCTTAGACTCCAGGGTAATCTGTAAGTCATCGTTTTGAGCCCTTAAATCTTTCAAATCCTTGTTTAACCTTGACAGAGTCTTGTCTTTCTCATCGATTTCCTTCTTTAAAGACTCGATTTGCCTAGTGTGGTTCTCTACTGTCTCTGGGTCGCGGTTCAGGGCTCCTATGATACCGAACATAGTTGGGTTTGTCACTATGTCGGTAGCTTCCTCCCGTCTTCGTCGATTTTCGCTCATCTTGTTGCCAACTTTAATGTCGTTTACTCGACACAGCTCTGACTGTACCTTCGGCAATGGTGTATCAGTGGAGCACACAGTTGGCTGGTTGTACCTTGTTTGATCGCTATGACATGTTCTTCTATAATATCAATTTCTGTGCATGTTTATTTTATGGTTGCCACTGACACAGGGTTATAAAGTAGGTGTTGTAAATTTTACCCCGGGTTTCTGCCCTGAAACGTGATATTTTAAAAATATAGATTTTCCCTACGGTGGCTCAGTTTGCTGCTCTGAAACATAATGCTACGAAAGTATGGAGGTTTATAGATGTAGCCCAGATTTCTGCTCTAAGACATATTTCTTCTGGTTTCGAAAGGATGATCATGTGTCTGAAAATATTTTTTTAAGATTAAAAAGTTAGCTGATATATTTAAGGCTTCAATTTTCTGAGCGTGTGCTTCTTGACAGAACTCAAAGCGAACACCTGGTGATATTGTGCTAAAAAAGCATTTTAAGGCTCTTTGTCAAAAGGCAATTATTGGTTAAGTTAGAGGTATGCGTAGTCTGCGTGTGTGTTTGCTTTTTTTTCTCGAAGCGGAAAAGGTTGATTAAACATTCGGTAAAAGACTTTGAAATCTAGCAGTGTTCTGAAATGGCTCCTTTATTAATCAAATTCTGTATATGTCAAGAAATGCGAGAGAAGATTTGGGAACTCGGAGCTAGCACCTCACAACACGACACGCGGAGAGTCTAATTGCTCACAACCAAGACATCTTTCCAAGAAGACCATCCGTAGGCCGTTGGTTTGTGTACATATTTTTATGAAAGTAGGTTTAATGATGTGTAGTTCTTTCGTTTTAGGAAATCTCGGACTTATCGTTCACTCCGTTCTCAACTGCAACCGCAACCGCAACCTCAGCCGGCTCTTTTGCTCTCCATTTTTCTCGACGTTTGCAGTTTGCTTTTTCTGCTCTGAAATATGATATTTTGTAAGGTTAGATATCCGTTATTGATCCCAAGCTTTGTGCTCTGAAACACAATATTTCGAAAGTGTGATTTCTTAGTTGTCCCAAAGTTTTTTCTCTAAACAAATACTTCCGAATTATAATTATAAACGTTTTAAGAACTTTCTAAGCCTATGATAGAAGTCGTATTTGAAAAAAAAAATGTCTTGAAAGCGTAAATGCCCCTTTGTGGGACTCACAGGATAGACTTCTTTCGTCCGCATCTTTCGGCTTTTTTATGTTCTTTTTGCGAGTTTGTTTGTTTGTTGCTGTTGTTGTTTTATTTTTTGGTAATGTGGTCTTTGATTATATCAAACCCTGGGCTGACGGCCTATAACTTCAAACCCGCACCATGAAAGTGATAGTATTGGGGTCACTTAAAGCGCTCTTCTTGTAATTTTCCCCTAAGGGATGAGTGAAAAAATGGGAAAGAAGAGTGAGGGACTGGAACAAGAACTCCACGACTCCGCACGACCAAAGACTAAGTTGCGCATTATCTCAAAGACATCGGCCGTTTTTTGGAATTTTCTGTATATCTAAAATTGGTAAAAATGACATTGTTGTTTCTTTTCCCACATTTTGTGCGCACGCTTTTCCTCTTCTCCACTAAGAGCCTAGTAAAGTTAACAAATATCATACTTTCCAACAGAATCAAAATTCCGCAAAACGCCTCACGTTGAAGTCAAACATAAAGTACACACTTCACGGCGACTCAGTAAATATTCGCTCATTTTGTTCTAGGTACACGATATCATATCTTGAAATGTCGTGAAATAAACATAGGCAGGAAACAGCTCAGGCAAGACGAGTTATCATCATTCTACAGTCCGTGTTTTGATTTTATTTGACTTTTGCAATGTTGCAGTTAACAAAATTCTCCGGTCAAAGGAAAATTTTTATTCTGCTAAATTGCCCAAATGAGTGTAATTTTTATAAGGGTTGAAGGGTTATTAGCTTAGGTGCCTCGTCGCGATAACAGTGCTGACTCAGCAAATCCATATGTTAGACGCTGTAAAAACTGCCAAATCAGTAAATTGTAGTTGTTGTATTACCCATGGATCTTAAGGTTTCTCTGTTGTTTTCCAAAATTGGACTTATATTAAATAATGTGTAGTTAGACAGATCAGTCAGATCAGATCAGAGCGAAATTCCTTTGAATGATCTTCCAGCTCAGGTGCCGAAATTTGGGAACTTCTTCAAATAGGGACTTTAGGGCATCAACCTCACAATTCAAAATGTTTGCACAAAAACCCATACATGTAGGTTTGTAGGTGATGCTACAATTTTCCTTATTGTAGCTTTGCACCTTGGCTGCTGTTGGACATGATTTGAGACAGTTTATCGGGAGAGACCTCAGTACCAAGCACTAAAGTCGGACGTGTCTTATGTTGAGAGTTGGAGCCTTTATTTTTTAATTTATTTTTGTTTTACTTGATTTTCTTTAGTACATTCCTTTATTTTCCTGTATTCCTCAGTTATTGTCTTGCTTATGTAATAAACCTTCTTTTCCCTTCTCTCAAAACCTTACGGTTTTGAGCATTTTTATCCCTTAATATTTAAATCTATGTTCCATTTTCATTGCTAGTACTATAATATTTCACATAACTTGGTAGGAAAGGCTTAGCAGCGACAGTAAACCACTTACCTTCATGTGCGATTGTCACACTAGCTACAGGATTTACTTTTGTTTGACTCTACGTATAACATTTGATGAATATTTCCTTGCCTTCGGTCCTACCAACCTAAAATCACTAGTCATTGGTAGAAAAGGTTGGTGGAGTACAGTAAGGGGAACAACATATCTTATGACAACTCGTTGGATTTACATGAATTATAAATACGCCTGTCGCTGGAGGTAATTTCTAGGAAACGTTGCCCACCAAAAAAGTATGGCGCGGTGTGGGAATTTCTAGGAAAAGATCTATTTGTTCTCTTGATCTGTGGTGAAATACGTGAGTGTAAAGCCTGAAAGCGCTGCCATAACGCGACACAGAGAAAAGCCTTAACCTTGTAGCCATCTAGCTGAGATTCGCTCAGAGAAGCAGTAAGCTAAGGAAAGAAACACGAACATGAATGTTATCGAAGTCATGTTCCTTACATAATTAGTGATTATGATGTCAAAGGGAATTTCTATGATAATTGTAGGCTGTTTGGAAAAATGATCTAATTTCGTTGGGTTTTTTCCTCAACTGTTTGGTTTAAGATCTATCATTAACACGGAAGTAACAAGGAGGCATTTTTTGAGCTCAAAATACAGGTTGATAGCATTAAACGAAAATGAAACTTTGTTGCATCAGTTGATCTACCAGCGGGTATTTTCACAATACAATTCCTTGTAAGTCGGCCAATGATTAGGAATTTGGAAAAAAATTAGTTCGGTTGTTGATGTCGAAGAGGACCCCTCCAACTCAACCTTGTACTCGAGAAGTTGTTCCCAGATGTATCTCTCGATCAAAGGAGAGAGAAATTATTTGTTTGTAATGGAAACACATTTCTATATCCACTCGCGCTGGTTTTTCTAAGTAAACATGGAGACGTTTTTTTTCATTTAGCATTTTTTCTGTTTCATTTTGTAATTATATTTGTCAACCCACACCAAGTATTAACTTATTGTAACGGGCTGCTTTTTTAAAAAGCTATGTAAGGAAATTGGGGATGGGGGCAAGTGACACAGCAAAGTTTCCCACAATCCTAGACGAGAAGCTAAAGTCGCGCATGATTACTTCAACAGCTTTCCGGGAAAACCACCAAATGACCGTGCGTTTATGGTTAAGGCGTAGTTCTCAGAAAAAGCGAACATAATGATGGTGTAGTGTTTAATTTAGCACTGCCATGGGGATCATATTCTGAACTTAGGGAAACGTCGTGTTTTTCTCGAATTATTAAGGCTTTGCAAAGACATCAAATGACTCAAAGCAAAAACCAGTCGATTCTTAAGCGAATAGAAATGAATATTAAAGAAGAATTCCTCATATATTTGCCCGGTTGTGTGTTATGCTTATTGTTTTTTATTCCATAATGCGTTACAAGAAGTATTTCCATACCTTATTCAAGCATCATGTCACCACGAGGTTAGTCAGACTTAAAAAAAATTGATCATTGTACAATTATGATTGAAGTCGATTTCGTGGAGAGCTTGGTGTACATCTGTAATGATCAAAAACGGGAAAGTAAACATGTTGGTGTATTGTATATACACGGATGTGTATATACAATATTATTTTCTGCAGCATTTAAAACGAAGTAATTTAACGATCAAATGTTGAAACTGGCTCAGTATTTTGACCTAAGGGTCTGACTGAAGTCTCAAATTCCAACTTGAAGAAATGTGTAGCTATGGATTGTATCTAACAAGGAAAGAACGGGGGGAATCATGTATCTGTGATATCGCACTGAATGTGGCCAAGATGAGACAGTGCTTTGCGTGGTTGTAGGAAAAAAAAACAAAGAAAACACTTAAACGAATCCACTGCTTTGACCTCTTGTACTTACAATTTGATGACTCGTTTACTTGAGTTAGGCCCAGCCAGGCAAAACTGGATAAAGAAAGCTTATGCAAATTATTTTCCGGCTTTATGAGAATATTCATTTATAGCTTTGGTGTATATTTCGATGTAGAGACGTACCTAGCCGCAATTTGAAATGATATTTTGAGGAATGGCAAAAGTGTACATTACAGACGTATTTTCTATAAGAAGATACCAGGCTTACAGCAAATAATAGAGGAATGACAAACCTTTTATCATTAGATTTCGATTCCACACCTCTGATGTATTCACAAAGCGCCCTATATTTAATTTCCTTTTTACTTTGTACAATGGTTATGGGCAGAATTAGGTAATGCCATGATCCGAATAGTAAACAGGATCATGCAAGTTGCCAATCCCTACTGTCGTAATCCTGTCGTGCTATATCGAACCATGCAGTTTTTCAAAAGGATAGCAGATGTTTTTCATCTATACTGATCAGCAGTCGAATTTTCATACGTTCCTTAGTCAGTTTACTTACGTGTGTAGATAATTGCAGCCGCGCGGTTAATTTTTCCTTGAATTGTCACAGATTATTTTGCCCGTTTACTCTGACAGTGAAGCGCTTGATACCATAATCAAGTATCTTCCAACGGTACTGCTTGATATTTTTGCAGTATGACGAATAAAGCAAAATAAAGTGACCTGCTGCGTAATGCAATTCAACAAGAGTTCAATTTCTCGGAAATCCACTTACTCTTCAAATAAACTCAGGCAAAAGCATAATTTTCAAAGCTAAACACACAAGTAAGTTTCGTTTTGGAATGTACACAGAAACAGTGAGGAAAAGATGTCATTAATTTTAAAATTTGCATATGTATGTTTTTCTTTACCGATGTGAGTTCTTTGTGCGCGATCCGAGAGAACGACGATGGATGAAAGCTATGAATGTGGTTTCAGGTCAGTTTTGTCGTTTACTTCGGTGAATTCCCGTGTATAGCGGATTAATTGATCTCACGGAAATTGTAATTTTGAGCTGACATGGCTTTTCCTTTCTCAATCCTGAAATAGTAGAATACTTGAAAGAAAGTAAAAGTTGAAATACCCCTAGAACAGAGTTATGTCTGTCTGCCGGCAAACGGAAGTCTACCATGAGTGTTTGAATCTGTACTTAATATTATCAACAGAAGAAGTAGAATGGCTACTTTACAGACGAGGCTCAGCGTTAGGTAAATACAGTGAAATTTTACATAATTCTTTATCTTTTCTCCGCGCATCATACGGCGAACATGTGACCTAAGCTCTGATGCAAGCCACGGTATAACTACAGCAGCCATTCTGTTAACGAGCGAGGCAAACTGGTTTCGCATTTTAACCCGTAATAAAGCAACTGTTTTATTCTCTTATGAGCATTTCGATTCAAATTTTTTTGATATAATCCTCAAACAAACATATTGTTTGCGACCTTACATTTACGTCGTGACGTTGTAAATCTTAGTCTCTATATATCAGCTTGTGAAGCATAGTTCCTTTTAGGTGAAGCTCAATCCTATGGACGATAACTAGGATTAAAGACACATGTTTCTATTATCCTTTCTTTGTAATAAAGTAGCCGCTAAATTTGAATTTAAAACTATTTCAGCGATACCAATAAAGCACAAGCAAATGACTCACTCCATTGTCTGAACGTTTTTCCACATAGTTATCAACTCATTCACTCGTTTCAAAGACAGCCAACCTTTCAGGTTACCTTTAGAATCCATGAGTTTTGCGGCTGCTGTAAGGCCTTCCTCCGATAAAGGGGTTGGATGGGCATCCACATTTCGGCTTTCCTGGAGTGCTTTCATGGCATCTTCGTAGCATTCATCCCATTTCAACTTTTTTTGCACCTCGTCCCACTTTTTCCTTGATCGCTGCTTTTCCTCCTCCAACTGAGGCAGTTTTTCCAAATCACGCCAAATATTCTTCATCTTGTAGTTTCTGTTTGACTGGAACGAATTCGGGAATATTATCTTATACAACTTGTTCTGGAATTGTCGACACAGCTCCCCCAAAGTAAGCGAGGCATGGAGTTCCCAATCGGCTCTCTGAAGGTGCCTTGGTAATGGAGAAGTAAGCATTTGACGTCCTCCTGCCCTCTGGGTTGCAACTGACGGCGGCAGTGACTCCTTGTGTTGTGATTCTCGAATCTCCTTTATCTCTTTCTTCATTAATTGGTTTCTACTCTCCATCCTGCCCGTGGCCTTGTCGAAATTTTCTTGTAATTCCATGTTTTTCTCTTGCTGGGCCATTTTTGCTTCGTTCAGTTCCTCGATATCCTTCTCCATTCGACCGACTTTGACTGTGAGAGACTTCAGCTCGTCCTCTAATCCTTTCTTGTCGCTCTCGAGTCTCTTAATTCTCGCTTTAAGGGCTTGGATCTCTTCGTTTCTGGTCTTGAGCGCCACAGTTAACTCTTGGTTCTGCTCCTGCAAGTTTTCTACGGCTTCGTTTAGTTCTTCGATTTTTTTGTCCTTTTCATCGATTTGCTTTTTGAGAGATTCGATGTCTTCGCCATGACTAATTACGGCTTCGCTTATTCTTGCTCCCTCTTGATGATGTACTTCTCTCGTAAAAGTGATTCCTATGGGAAATCCGATCGATCTTGGATCAAAATCTTCACCCGCAAGTTGTCGAAGTTGGTCGTCCATAATCATGGCTGCGGGTAAGACGTAATGTTTCGGTTGTGTACCTTGGCGAAAGGTTCTGCGAAAATTTGGTTTCACTTTTTGTCAGGTGAAACTTGTGTGCGTCAGCGTAACGGTAAGCTGGCACCCACTCGCAATGTGACGCAGCGTTTTCTTTAACCAATCAAATGTCTTGCAGCAAGAACATGTGGCTGATTAGTTGACATAAACAATTCAAATGGCCAAGGTTGAGAATTTTCTCATCTTTGACTTGTTTATAGGCTTTAGTTTCTTAGAACCTCCAATTTACTACCTATGTCTCCAATGACCAAAAATAAATTTATACTTACGCGTTACTTCAAATACTTTATCAGATATTCTTTGTTAGATTTATGATTGCGCCAAACGGCAAGCGGAAGTTCATGGCCAATTCTGAGAAACAGATATTCTGGTGATGATCTTACCAATTTCCTAGAATTTCGTTTCTTAACAGCCTGATCTTAATAAGCGTTTAAGCAATTACGCCTTTATGATGAAATTTCAAAACAACCTCAAATATGTAGAGAATAAGCTTCGAAGATGTTTTTAAGTGAAGTAGCGTTGAGGCGTGTGTATGTATCTAGGTAATTAATTTTCTAAAGGCCTATTTACACGGCACGACTTTGTCGCATGCGACAAGCTTACGACAGGCCCACGACATGACTTAAGAGTCGTAAGCGAGTTGTAGGTTTGATTTACACGAAACAATTCGTGTCGTAAGCCTGTCGTAAGCTTGTCGCATGCGACAAAGTCGTACCGTGTAAATAGGCCCTAAGACATGTCAGATAATTTGGAACTTCTTAACTTTAGTACAATAAAATGTAACCATGGGAAAGCATTGGTATAGAGCTAATCATTCGAACAAAACGTTAACTCATACTGATAAACTACAGTTATTTAAAATGCTAAGGCTTTCTATACTTTGATATTATTTCAGATGATTTTTAATCATTTAGGAGCTAATTTGCCTTTTGACAAGAAATGGAAGTAATAATAGCAGGGCTTATTTCCATGAGCTCGAGAAACTTGAACCTGTGATTTTGTTTGCTAGGTAGCGAGAGCTCGAAATAACCTCGTGAAATTCCGTCATGTGGTGTCCAAAACTTGCAAACAGTTCCTATGTTATCAAAAGAGTAAGGAAAAGGTGTATACACCATAATCCTATGTAAATCACAGTTTTAAAAAAGGCAAACAAAAAAGTTGCATAATAAGCACGGTTTGCGCGGACTGCACAGTCTGCAATCTGCGTTTTATCATGAGCAACGCAACTACTGCAGAGTGCAATTTACTCACGTGGTCAATAGGTATGTAAATTTGGAGGGACACAAGAAATTGTTTCATAAGCGTTCAAATCCCACACGATTTGCTCGGAACACCAACATGGCAACGGACCACACGTTTCCAATTATGATAAACTTTGAACAAAGGTATATATGGATATCCATGGCAGCTGGGAGAGGTCGAATTTGCGGCATTTAAACGTAAACCGCTTTCTTTAATATTTGGCATTCGGAATAACACATATGAAGATTTCATAAAGCATCATATCTCGGTGCGAATAAAATAAGATATTAACAGATTTCAGGGTCAAACAACATTTTCTGGAAAAGAAAATAGCGGTGGGCCATCTTAAACCGTTATAGAATCATTGCTCTGGAGAATTCATGGCTGACGTAACGTGACTTGACTTGGTTAATCTTTTAAAGAAAAAAGGAAATATGGAAAAGAGAATCTGTTATTCTTGGAAAATTACCGTGTAAATGCAGATCTTTCGCGATTTTGCAAAGGTTTAAGTGTAGTTGTGTTGGTTGAACACCATTTTATACGCAATCCCATAATGTCGAACATCATCGCCAATTACATATAGGAAAACAAGCTTTTCTTAGTCACAGTCTGCGATTTATTTGCGACATATATGGGATGTCATAAAAATTGTATTTCAGTTTAAATTTTTCGTCAATTTGTCAATGATTAGGCAGGTTTTTAAAAATAGAATTTCCTTGACTAAGCTCTTTGCTTTGTGCATCATCATCATAGGATACCATTGCCGGACAAACCACAACCGTTCCTGGTGTTTAGTGTTTTACCTAAAAGGTGATATTTTCAAATCTTTTCGTGTCGTCCAAATTTGTAGGAAATGGGTAAACCAACATCCAATATCTTGGAAGTAGAGAAAAACATAGATTCGTTGTTATGCTGTAAAAATCTAAACGAAACTTTCGTTTCGTGGTAATAGGCAAAAAAATAAATATAGGAACTGTGTTAGAAAAGACACCCAAACACATGCAATAAATTCATACCCATGCAATGTGCATAAGATTTGTCGCGAAACCATTAAAATTCCTTAGAATTTGATGGCAAGCATTCATAATCAAGCGAGTCAATACAAAGTTTGAGTAGCACCAGTTTTTAGATTTTAAAGTGAATTACAGAGAATAAATGCTGTCATTCTGACGCAACCACATGCATCAGTCGACTGTGGCCAAAAAAATCATGCAGAGAATCAAGCTACATTTCCAGGTGTGTATACTATTTTTACACCAGGCTTCTCGCCCGAACACAACCTTGATTTGCTACACAGTTTTCAAACGAACTCCGGACCACTTAGTTAAACCACAGGAATACAGGTTATTGGAAAGAAGGCACTTATCATTCATCTATACTGATGCCGCTGTAGTTGAAGCTTGAAAATTTATAAATAAAGTGGAAATAGAAACAGATTTTTCTTGTATCCCTGCTGTTTTAAGCAAGTTAGAGGGGAAGGGGCGCTTATTTGATATTCGAGGGAGGATGCCCTTTAAGAGCGTGAGCACTTATTCGAGGAAATACTGTCTATTGAAACGTTGCATTGAAAGATTAATTTCAAACAATGGGATCGAGTGAAGGAGCGAAAGAGTCCATATGTCGACTTACGTCAATGATTCCAGTTTCGATATGTTCTAAACAAGTGCGCAGGAGGAATATCATTCGTGATGGTTGGACTGCTTTGATTATTGGAAATAATTGTAATGTTTATCTTCTTAATCCTGGTCAAAGCCATCACTCGGCAAAGTTCCTTACCCAATTAAACGGCTACGAAATAAATTAAGCCTACGTGAACTTGGTGCGTCAACTATAAACTTCGAAGCCTGTGTGCTTGGTTCAGCAAGAGGCTCTTTTCACTGAACTCACTTCAACATATACACAAAGTAAAACCGTCCGTGGGCACACTAGTCTCCAAGATATTCAATAGCTTCAATTACGGCAAGTTGTTTTAGAAATCAGCAAATGATCCAAAACGTAAATTTATCAGGGTCGGCCAGGGGGGGGTAGTGGAATACCAATATACCCGAAAAAAAATCGACAAAATACCCCAAAATACCCCAAATTCCTCCAAATATACCCCAAAATAATCGAAGCTTTGAATACTTTATACCTGAAATTCAAAGAAAGTGATATACTGAATACCCATATTTAAGCTGCAATATACCGTATACCCGATTTAAAACACCCCTGAATACCGAATACCCAAAAACCCTGGCCGACCCTGATTTATGGATTACAAAGGAACTTAATCAAAAACTGTTACGATCCATGACCTTGATACTTGAAAGCTCCTACGAACGATAGCAAACAATCCTCTTTTGTCCTTGCAAGTATTTCATAATTTAACTGTTCACGATCTTGCTAGACCTATGTATTAATCGAGAACTGCAACACAATAAAAAATATCGTAAAAAATGTATCACTTTTCCGGCCTCGGACATGACTTCCCTGACCCCTCTCTAGTCGTCTCTCACTTGGCCAGTCGCATCGCGGAAGGTCTGTGAATTGGAGTGAATTTTTTTGGAAAATTCACGATATGGAAATGATATCTTAGCCCAAAATTATCCAGAAACAACTAAAGATACTTTTAAGAAACGACTAAGGCGCGGTTTGGTTTTCAGCGCTCGCATTCTTAGCATTATTTCGACTCTGTTATACAATTGAAACAAATCTCCAAGGTCTCAGATCAATCTTATGTTATGTTTTAGAATGAGCCGTCCCTTACTTGGGTCATCAGAGCTATGCACATATGGTTGATGTGTTTATTTTTTTTTTTGATGAAGCATAGTGTTTTAATGACGTGTTGGGGTGTGAACCAATAACAACCAAGGTCACCTCGTGATGCAAGCGTGGACCAGTAATTGATGTTTCTGAGAATTGGGCGGATGACTTCCTTTCTATAATTTCTGAGAAATATCATGTGTTACCCTTCAATTCTTCCACAAAACACTTCGTAGGTCATACAAATAATTGTTCTTTTTGGTTAGAATTGAAAATAAATAACAGAGAAAAAAACTGTGACGAGTAGTTTCTGGCCATTTCACATTTCAAAGCGGTTGACCATCCTTCTGAGTATCAGAAATTGCAATTGTTCAAAGGAATAGCAAATATTTTTCATCTATATGCTAATCAGCAGTCATACTCGGTTTACATGTGGGAAGGATAATTGCGGTCGTGCGGTTAATTTTTTACCTCGAATTACCATGAGTGTTTCCCATATTTTCCACCTTTGAATAAAATATGCCTCTTAACTCTGACAGAGAAGCGCTTGATAAAATAATCAAGTATCTTGCCATAGTAATTCCTGATATTTTTGCGTTATGACGGAAATGAACAAAACAGTGACCTGTTGCGTTATGCAATTCAACAAGAGTTCAATTTCTCGGAAATCCACTTACTCTTGGAATTAACTAGATAAAAGCATAATTTTCGAAGCTGTACAGATAAATAAGCTTCGTTTTGGAATGTACACAGAACCAATGAAGAAAAACTCGTTACTTTTATAGTCCTGAACTATGTATGGTTTTCTTTATCGATGTGACTTCTTTGCGCGCGATCCGAGGGAAATAAGATGGATAAAAGTAATGAATATTTTTGTTCAAGGTCACTTGCTACTCAGGGAGGGTTGGTCAAGACATAGCATGTCGCAACTGAGAGACTGACAAAGAGTGATGAAACCAAATGAAATTTGAAAATTCACATATTTGCACTGTGGTGGAAAGATGAAATTAGAAGATCCTCGCAGCTAAGAACACTACTGAAACTAGTAGTTGTAAGTAGGACCTGAAAAAAATTTCAGGCCCGTACGGGATTTGAACCCATGACCTCTGCGATACCGGTGCAGCGCTCTACCAATTGAGCTAACAAGCCAACTGGGAGCTGGTCAATGAATTGGGTACAAATAAACATCCGAGTGAATGAAGATTTAGATATATGAAAATTCACATATTTGCACTGCGGTGGAAAGATGAAATTAGAAGATCCTCGCAGCTAAGAACAAATGGGTACATCCGAGTTACAACTACTACATCAAATAAACATCCGAGTTACAACTACTAGTTTCAGTAGTGTTCTTAGCTGCGAGGATCTTTCTAATTTCTTTCCACCGGATGTTTATTTGTACCCAATTCATTGACCAGCTCCCAGTTGGCTTGTTAGCTCAATTGGTAGAGCGCTGCACCGGTATCGCAGAGGTCATGGGTTCAAATCCCGTACGGGCCTGAAATTTTTTTCAGGTCCTACTTACAACTACTAGTTTCAGTAGTGTTCTTAGCTGCGAGGATCTTCTAATTTCATCTTTCCACCGCAGTGTAAATATGTGAATTTTCATATATCTAAATCTTCATTCACTCGGATGTTTATTTGTACCCAATTCATTGACCAGCTCCCAGTTGGCTTGTTAGCTCAATTGGTAGAGCGCTGCACCGGTATCGCAGAGGTCATGGGTTCAAATCCCGTACGGGCCTGAAATTTTTTTCAGGTCCTACTTACAACTACTAGTTTCAGTAGTGTTCTTAGCTGCGAGGATCTTCTAATTTCATCTTTCCACCGCAGTGCAAATATGTGAATTTTCATATATCTAAATCTTCATTCACTCGGATGTTTATTTGTACCCAATTCATTGACCAGCTCCCAGTTGGCTTGTTAGCTCAATTGGTAGAGCGCTGCACCGGTATCGCAGAGGTCATGGGTTCAAATCCCGTACGGGCCTGAAATTTTTTTCAGGTCCTACTTACAACTACTAGTTTCAGTAGTGTTCTTAGCTGCGAGGATCTTCTAATTTCATCAAATGAAATTTGTGTGAATGGTCACGAATGAAACTTGTTTGAATTAAACCCATTCTGTGAAACTGAAAAAATCGCATCACCATCGCAAGCAAAAAAATCGCAGGTGTAACCGCGGCTTTAGAACAGGGTCTTGGTTTGCGTTTGTTGCGCACTGACATTGACGAAGTTTTTCATCCTCTGGAAAAAAGAACAAACAAAAAACAAAAACCGAGATGAACTTGAATCCTTTGAGAGATGAGTGACTGAACGCCGCTGAAGATTTTATGTACCGTGAAGATGGCATCTGATTTTCCAGACGGCAAGATTTGTGAGACAAGATAAGAAGTCTATTGTCTTTTCACTCTCTTGATCTCAAACGACATTTTCCACCGACGATCTTTATTACATTACGGCTTATTCTCGAATACATGTCGGAACATAAGGATGCTCGTTACTCACATTTATCCCCATCGATATCGACACACTGGTTTCAGCAATGAAGAATTTTGAAAGGAAACCCAAAAAGAAACCATCTAATGACAACGCAAATGCTTACAAAGTATTTAAACCGCGGGCGAATTAGTTATTTAATGGCATATGCTCTTAGCGCAAAAAAGCAGCAATATTCCTTGATATCGATCAATTCTCATGATACACGCGGCCGCTTCCTGAGAAACGATTAAAACAATAGGTGGTTATTTTCTCACCTTCCTGATAAAAATGATCCATTGTCAAGTTTCAAGCGATCTCAGTTCGCACTTGCCTCTCTAATTGCTTCAATTGCATTGTATTAAAAGCAATCGCTTTGTTTAAGTTATGAATGAACACAAGGCATAAAATGATGGTAACTAAAAACCTCCGGGTGTAATGAGGACTGATACTCGCTCAGTAATGTTGTCGAAATTTAAAGGGCATGTAAACCCAAAAATACATGTTTTTCTTATACTATGTAAAAAGTGGCGTAGAAAACGAATTTGAAATTCGTTTTGTCCAATTCGACTTATTTTAGGAGAAAATCGGCATTTTCAACTGAAATTCCATTTCCGGTAAAAACAATAGCGAGAAGTCGTGACGTAAGCGGTGGAACTAAAATATTGCGCAACACATATTCCCCAGTAGAACTGGTGTGGGAGTTCGTGTAAGTAGCGGTAGTTTGGAAGATATTTTATCAGAAGATAGCGACTCGAATGCCTTAAGCTTAGTACATGACAGCGATGGGGATAATCCAGAATCTTCAGGAGAGTCTGGGCCACGTTCTTAACAATATGAGCCGCGTAGGGTTCACCGAAGCGATCCGCACGAAGACAGTACAGAACATGTCGACAGCGATGCGACCGTCTCGGAAACTCAGACTGGTATTTAATTTACTGTGTGATTTATTTGTATTTGACATGAAAATCCAATAAAGCGAGGGTACAATCTAAAAGAATGCAACAGAAATTTTTTAAACTTGAGCTTCTGAGAGTGTTTTATATAAAATTATCAAAGGTGCGAGTGTGGAACTTGTCAACCAATGTCGACAACTCATGAAAGTGTTTGTTGTACAGAAATCGGGCAATTGTGGCAAAAAGTAGAGTAGCAAGGGCCTGAAACCCAGATAAGTTGTATCACTGAGCATCCAGGTTTTCAGTCAATTTGCCTTGATTTCTGGGTGCTGGAGACGGCCAATTGCGCATACAGGCAGCAGCAAGGCACAGATAATCACACCGGAAACGAGTAAGCTAAATGTTTTCTGTTTCATCTGTTTTGTTACATTTTGAGATCGATTTGCTTGGGTTGTTTTTGCCATTGACTTAATAATACAGGAGCTAGTTGTTTTTCGCTTCTTTCCTGGCAGGAAATTTCGCTAAATTGCCTACAGATAGCTTGTTCATTGGTGTTGGGAATATCTCGGCAAACACTTCAGGGTCGCTGTGCCATCTTGTGCGTTAAACAATATCCGAAACATTTTTCCAGCGAATTTTGGATCGCCTTACACTGGATTAAAACCGCCAAACCTTTGAGAGAAACAAACGTATATATTTATACAGACCTTAGTTATTTATGTCTTACAGCACTGGAGGTTATGCCCGTTCTTTATGAGATATCTATGTATTGCTTTCCTTCATCTCCGAAGCATTTCCATCGATAAACAAGTTGTACCATATACATTTCCTTGTGAGGCCTTTATAATTATCAAACCCTGTTTGTGTTTGCTTCGATTTGAAATACTGAAAAGATAGTTTTGCAAGCTGAAATCAGGATCTTTTAAGTTGTACTCAAAATGATGAATATTGTCCTACTGACCTTTGAATGTATTTTCACTGCTGTGAAAATCGTGACACAAATTCTTCTGCTGTTTCTCTGCAGTGTTTCTCAAAGGAAGCACCAAGTGGGGCTGGCATGGATTTTCTTATAGAACATAAGGGTTGATTATGGGATCCTGTATAGAATTCTTTGCATCGAACCAATAAAATTCCAGATCAGGTTATTACACACTGACATCAACGAATTCTCTTTCTTTGATACGTGTTTCGAATTCAGGTAAAGGATCAGAGGAGTCAGTGTCTTTTATGGGCTCAGCGCTGGCTCCCGAACAACTGGCTTCCCCATAATCTTTCATTAGATGAGAAAAAAGATGTTTTTAGAGAACCAATAAAGCTATCGTTGTTTAATTAACAAAACATTTTCATGTAAATCGATTTTGTACTGTCTCCGTTGACCTCTAACTTTTGAAGAGCTCAACTTCTTTCTCAGTTTGGTCGGCCACTTCCGAATCCTTGTCGTCTACCGACTGTATGGGTCGTTTTTATACTTCCGAATAATTTGCTTCTAGTAAGGCCTGAATCTTCGGTTCAGCACCAGGAAGAAAAATGACTGCTACAAACAATTTGTGAAATTTGTCCAAGTGAAAATAGCCAATTTCGTCGAGCCGACGAAATCGGCTATTTTCACTTGGACAAATTTCACAAATTGTCACTTCAAATTCGCGTCATTTGGAAATATTTGCATTGTATGCCCAGTTTTGTCTAAATCAGTACAAAACTGGACGACACAACGCTTTACCATTACGAAAAAATTGAATATATTGAAGCAAACTGTAAGTAAAAAAATCATGACGAGACCGGCAAACAACGGCTGTAGAAAAGACTCCTTCGTGCCTCACGCGATTATAAAACAAGACTTTGTAGGGTCCACCCGTGACGTCACAGGAAAGATGGCGCAATTCAAGATGGCGAATGTTTCGAATTTGGAAGAGCTTTTACAAAGTGAAAATGGACTTTTGAGAAAAAACGAATGGTACCTTTGGTGTACTTGATATATTTACTAAACATCTATGTGAAAAGAAAATGAACGTTTTTTGGGTTTACATGCCCTTTAAGGTTAAGTCCGTCGGCGGTGGGGGTTTTCAAACTCATTTTTATCACAATCGAGAACAGAGTTGCGCTGGTACAAACACAGCCATCTCTTATAGAAGTTTATGAGGCCGAGATAAGACGTCTTCGGGAAGAGAATCGCAATTTGAAAATTCAGCACAACACCATGGCAAATCAGCTGAATGAAGTCTTAGCTCAGCTTCAACAAGCAAATGCTGAAAAACTACTGCAAAAGCAGAGAATTATTATTATTATCTTCTATTTTGTTTTACGTTACGACTAAAACTAGATAGTTTTAAAACTATCACCTCTTTGTTAAAAGCCGCGCGCGCCGCCAGTGTTTTCACTGCAAGACTAAATTAGAACATTAACCTTTAAAGATCATTTTAAATCCAATCACTTAAGTTGAGCGTATTTTAATTCCTAAGTGGTATTTTCCCCAACACAAAATTTTCTTCTCCTTTCTTTACGTTACGAGAGTGAAAGCGTGATAGTATGAAGACTAGCGCTTAAGTCAGCGCTTCTTTGATAAGAGAAGCAAAACTCTTGACCAAGTGAAACCATCGATAAAAGCTTCATCGTTTTGCGGCGTTGTGCTGCGCGCTATTATCAACTGATCCAAAGTACAGTATAAAGAATTCAGCATTTCCAGGTATCTTGTTTGGGGTTAATAACAATAGTGAATTGTTGCTTTTTTTCCTCTCGTCCTCTTGCCGAGTATAGTTCGTGAATGTTGTTAACAACAAAGCATCCTTATTGTGTTAATAAATTTATAATCAACTGGTTCGCTGATAAAAAAAAATATACTGAGAGACCAAGCATAGTGAAGGGCATTTTCTCCCTTGGGTACCCCTGTGTGAACAGCACGCTTATGAGCAACTTTTCCAACCCCTCTCCCCAAGTGCCGCTAATTTGACACGCCGACAATTTTGCGACGATTTGAAATTCATCTTCGTCGAGTCTCGGCACAATTTCCTCAGCGCAACAAACAACAAAAGGCTTTTGTTTGAACTTGTGAAGTCGAATTTAACCCACAACAATGGTTCATTTCTTGATACGAGGTCAGGTTTGTTTTTACTTCAATGAATTCCTGTGTATAGTGGATTAATTGGCCTCGCGGAATTTGCGATTTTGAGCTGACGTTGTTTTTTCTTTCTCAATCCTGAAATAGAAGAATACTTGAAAGAAAGTGAAAGTTGAAATACCCCTAGAACAGAATTATGTCTGTCTACCGGCTTACAGAAGTCTAGCATGAGTATTTAAATCTGTACTAAGTATTAACATTAGAAGAAGAGGAATCGCCTAATTTACAGACGAGGCTCAGCACTGAGTAAAAGCAGTGATATTTTGTGGAATTTTCGGTGTTCGCATTAAAATTCGTCACCTATTTCTCCGCGCATCAGTTGTGACCGAGGTTCTGATGCTAGCCACGGTATAACTACAATCAGCCATTCTGTCAGCGCGCGAGGCAAACTGGTTTCGCATTTTAACCTCGATAAGGCGACAGTTTTATTCTGTTATGAGCATTTTGGTTCAACGTTTTTCACATTTCAATCCTTAGGCAAAAAGGATGTTTGCGACCACACAATCAGGCTAAATTTAAACTCAAATCTGTTGATGATTTACATCGAGAATCGAAACGGTTTTTCTTACTCCCAAGTGAAACATTTGATATAATGTTCAAATAGTTATCCCTAATAGAATCTAGTTTAGAATAAAGAAATAAAACATCGTGACTTTGTAAATGTTCGTCTCCATATTTTAGCGTGTGAAACATAGTTCCCTTTAGCTGTAGCTCAATCGCATGGATAGTAACTTAGAATGAAGTCACAAGTTTCTATTATCCTTCCTTGGTAATAAAGCAGCTAAATTTGATTTTAAAACTATTTCAGCGATACCAATAAAGCACAAGCAAATGACTCACTCCATTGTCTGAACGTTTTTCCACATAGTTATCAACTCATTCACTCGTTTCAAAGACAGCCAACCTTTCAGGTTACCTTTGGAATCCATGAGTTCTGCGGCTCTTGCAAGACCTTCCTCCGTTAAAGGGGCTGGATAGGCATCCACATTTCGGCTTTCCTGGAGTGCTTTCATGGCATCTTCGTAACATTCATCCCATTTCAACTTTTGCTTTACTTCGTCCCACTTTTTCCTTGATCGCTGCTTTTCCTCTTCCAGTTGAGGCAGTCTATCCAAATCGCGCCAAATATTCTTCATCTTGTAATTCCTGTTTGACTGAAACGAATTCGGGAATATTATCTTATACAACTTGTTCTGGAACTGTCGGCACAGCTCTCTCAAAGTGAGCGAGGCATGCAGTTCCCAATCGGCTCTCTGATGGTGCCTTGGTAATGGAGGAGTAAGCATTTGACGTCCTCCTGCTCTTGGGGTTACTATTGATGACGGCAGCGCCTCTTTGTGTTGTGATTCTCGAATCTCCTTTATCCCTTTCTTCAATACTTGGTTTCTACTCTCTAACTTGCCCGTGACCTTGTCAAAATTTTCTTGTAGTTCCATGTTTTTCTCTTCTTGGGCGATCTTTGCTTCGTTCAGTTCTCTGATATCCTTTTCCATTCGGCTAACCTTGACTGTAACAGACTTCAGCTCGTCTTCCAAGTCCTTTTTATCAGTCTCGAGTCGACCGATTCTCGTCTTGAGGGCTTTAATCTCCTCGTTTCTAGACTTAAGCGCCACGCTTAACTCTTGATTCTGCTCCACCAGACTGTCCATTGATTTACGTAGCTCATCGATTTCTTTGTTCTTCTCATCAATCTGCTTTTTCAGAGACTCGATATCCTCAGTGTGCTGAACAACAACCATTTCGTTGATTCTTGCACGCTCTTGATACAGTTCCCTTCTTACAGTGACATTCATCCCGAGTAAAGCCGCCATTGGATCAAAGTCTTCGCTCGGTGCAATCTGCCGGAGTTGTTCATCCATGATCATGATTGTGGGCAGGATGTAAACGGCGATCTTCGTTGCCGAAACGGTACGAAAAATTCGGCTCGTCCCTTTCTTACCAAGTCAGAGTTATGGGCATCAACGTGACGGTGGGCAGGTAGTCGCTCGTCATAATTTATGACGCGGCATTTTCTCCGACCAATCAAATGTTTTGCAACACATTACAGAATCGCGCCCATTGAAAAACGTCGCACGGGAAAATGCAAATAAGCTAGAAAAGAGAAAGAGAGCATGCGTAACTTCACGCAGGCCTGTCAATCCGACTGTCAATCATGTAATCCCCCGTGTACGCAGTGTTCGAAAGTATTGTTTCTTGTGCAGACAACCGAAACGTAGCGCTTTTCATCGAAGAAGAATAGACGTAATTAGTGGCGTTATCTTGATTAGGTTATATTGTTTAAAAATCGGTCAGATGTAAAATTAAATTACCTTTCAAATGCCGGGTTTTCAATTTGTGTTAAGACTCAAATGCGGCAGATTTGCGAGGTTCGACCATCAATTTCGCCAAGAAAGCAAAACATCACAGAAATATTCTTTTTAGTAAAATTTCCGTACTGCTCCATACTATCGTAAAACAAATCTGTTTTCCCAATGGTAAAGTATTGTTTTTGTCACTCTATCCAAGAACTGAACGTATAATGTAGTGTGGGGCAGTGCGGAATTTTACCTTCCTTTTTGGCCCGTTATTGCCGTCAGTTTCAGACAACACGTCGGTAGTCTAATTACTTTTCGAAAAGCTTAAGTATACGTTGTAGATTCCCGCTCCACGTAGGTGCACGCTCACTTCCAACTCAGCTTTACCATAGTAACACTTCGTTTGCACACGTGACCAAAACAAGCCAATGAGCAACCTCGTTCCGGGATCCTTTACAATCGTTGTTTGGTAGCCATAGCGACAGATAAACAAGTAGAAATCTTGGTTCGTTTATTTATCTCGCTCATTAATCGCGTGTACACGACGACGTAAACTATGGCTTATGAAATCGGAAAAAAATACGAAGGTCTTCATGACGGTCGATGGTATATATGCACCATCTTAAGTCAAAAAGGCGACAGGTACAAGGTTACCTTCGATGGTTGGAGCCGACAGTTTGACACAGTTCTCAGCGCCGACTGTCTTCGCCCCTGTACACTGATTGACGTTCGCTCCAGAAAGCGTTGGAGACCCAGCGTGAATTTCAACAAGTTGCTGCCAGGCGACGAAGTTTTCATCAGCATCGAGGGCATCAGAAAACCGGCCGCGGTCAGAGTGGTGGATCCTTTTCTAGAACTCGTTACAGTGGAGTGTGGGAACATCACCAGAACTGTATGGCTGACAGTAAGGAGAATTACTCTCGAGATCTTGGGAGGGAGTGAAAGGCTTCATTAAAAGGAGGCTGTAAATTGAATGTCAATGTGAATTTTCCTGTTTTGCTTCCTGTAGGGAAAACAAGGACCAAGTGAAGTACAAATTGAATCCTTCCCTGGGAAAGCACCCTGGGGAAAAAAGGGTCAGTCAATTCATAAAATCAAATCCGTGAGAATAATAATTGATCACCCACTCCGAGATAATATTATTATTGTTATCTGTCAGCCATTTGAAATGACAGGGCTTGCACAGGAATGAAATTCCCTTCAAACCAGATTGCACCTGTACGTCCCTTACCACTTGAGTGTAACCCTTTAGCTCCCAGATCAAATTTGCACCTCTCCTCACTGTCAACCATACAATCCTTATGATGGTAGTTACTTGGTAGAATTTAGTATGGCATCAACCAATGGTCCCCAAATTGAGATGATGTTCTGGATTCTCAGCACTCATCCTGTTGATATTGTATTTATATCGTTAGCAGAAATTCTGTCCAGGTCATTTGTGGTAGTGAAAGGGTTATTAACAGCTGTCACATCGCCTCGCCTGCAGGTAAATATGGTCAATGACATTACTAGATTTCTGGATTATACCATCCATTTACCCGTCTACGTGACATTTCCCCCACTGAACAAACAAGAGGCTGTCGTTCCCCTGACAGGCCATGATCACCATTGCGCTACGCGCGCAGGCCTTCTGGGCACCTGGGGCTACCACCTCAACAGTCTGCCGCAAGCCTGCGACCAGCGCTATGGAAATGACAGCCATCAGAAACTTTTAACTCCATCCATCATTATCACATCAACCCTTGACATTAATTCATTCCTCCTTTGCAGCTGAATTTCATTCAAACACTTTGGATTGGTTATTATTGCTTCAAAAAGTGCAGGAATTCAGTGTGAAGCTAGCTTGGGCTTTAAGGAACTTTCACACTTTTTGCTGTGCAATTTGATGTTTTTATCAGTGTCAACAGATGAGCAAAATTCTCTCTTTTCTTCAGTTGCAGCAGCTAACATGCAAGGGCAGGAACTGTGCTGGTGTGATGTAGCTATCAAGTGCCACCATCAAGGTTGAATGTGTGCAGTCAGTGATCACTGGAGATTTTTCCCCCCTCTAAACAATACTGCCTAACCAAATGGAGTAGACAAGAAAAGTTTTGATACATTTATTGGTATTGTTGTTGAAAATAAAGACTGATGCCCAAATTTATATTCAAAGGAGTGTGTGGTTTTGTCCTTTGTCTTTGTGTAGGTAATTGGATGATCTCTAGTGATATTTGACCTAAATACCTGCAGTGATATTTCGAAATTGTTATGCGTAGTCTCACCAGCTGTTAGGCCAGTGGCATTTGAGGCAATTTTGAAATATCACCAGTGGTATTCATGCCAAACATCAGGTACAAATTATGCTGTTATTCGTCTCTACCACTACCCGGGTTTAGTTTGTAATTTTCACATGTAGGTATTTGGCTTAAATTAAGCTGAAACACCACTGCTCTAAGCCAATCAAATCGCAGAAATGTCTCATGTGCTAGTATACGGGCATTAAAACCGGACAGTGCAACCTCGATGTATGAAACCCTTTCACTCCCAAGATCTGATTAGTAATTGTCCTTACTATCTGCCATACAACTCTTATGATGTGAGTTCAAAGAATTTGGTATTGGCTCAACTACTAATCCCGTGATTGATGTTCTTCTCCATTCTCGTCACCTGCCTGCTTGATATTGTATTCATACTGTAAGGAGAAATTCTGTCTTGGTCACTTCTGGGAGTGGAGGGTTCATCATTCCACTGGGTTTTGACCTGTGGCCTTTATTTCATTTCGCCAATTTGACAGGCACGTTTTCTGTGATTAGAATTTCCTCTAGGAGTATTTCATTTTCCGAAGCTTTTTTATTTTGGCACCAATAATTTTTTTTAAATTTTGGAGCGCGGGCTCAACTCTATGCATACACCCCAGTACCCCCTCGGTGTCGTAATGGAAACAAATAAAACAGATGGCGAAGGTAGTGAGTAGATGTCAAGGACTTTCAGTTTAAGACTCGTAGAACCAACCTTCTGAGGCTTATTCTGCTCGGTAAACGGAGAGTATTTTCCCGACGATCGGTCCATTTTCTAAAGGAAGGTCGCAAGTGCCTGTCAAATATCCCAGGCATTTTTGCTTCGTTTTGTGTATTTTGGTAGAAACTCGTACGTCGAAGGAACGCGCTTTAAAAGTGTATGAATCCAGAGCTACACATATTTACAGTTGAGGGTGACAAACTGAACGGATGTACCCAGTCGTTTGGCGTACTGTTGGACCCTAACCTTCATTTCCACACGCGATGGTTGCATACCATTTTTGTGCAATTTTGCCAAAATAACTGCCAAAATGCGCAATTCGGGCCTTTTTATCAATTTACACTTGGTTTAAGCTTGGTTTTTGTGTTTTCCCACAGACTCTTAAACTATTTTGCTGAGAACATTTTTTGCAGCGTTTTTAAAACTGAAATAAGCTTATTTTTGCAAAAAAAACAAACGTGTTTTTCAGTCGAAT